>NC_136882.1:12089907-12680537 GCF_949152265.1 Phoxinus phoxinus | reverse complement strand
GATTTCGGCTGTAGACTCCTCCAGCACCATAAAAGAGATCTCCTCAGTGTGTAAGCATCCAATCTGTAGAGTTAACATGGGAGAACTGTAACGGATTCGACCCCTTCCTAGCGGTTTACCTTGGATGGTATGAATAGCGAGATCGTACTCAAGTCGTTTCTTGTTCAGATTCATCTTCTGGAGACATTGGGAGGAGATGAAGTTTCCCGCGGAACCGGAGTCAATGAGGGCTTGTACGGGGAAACAGAATTTAGGGGTTATTAGATGGACTTGAGTTTTGATAAGATGTTCAACGCTAGGAGGATGGTAGATTGAGCTTACCGCAAGGCGCGGAGGTCGAATGGGGCAGCTGTTGAGTAGATGTTTGTCAGAAGCACAATATAGACAGAGATGGGCTTGCATTCTTCGTTGTCGTTCAGAACGGGTTAGTCGAGAAGAACCAATTTCCATAGGAATAGGTGCTGGAGGAGTAAGATGAGCAGGTTGGGACGCCGGGGGCGGAGGAAGTGCAGTGGGTATATTGACGTCACAAGCAGTTAGTAGTTGAGAGACTCTGATAGTTTTCTGAATGAGCGCTTCTATGCCCATGACGTCATCGTAAACCACTACCAGCTGACGGATCTTCGGAGTTAATCCTTGACGATATGCAGTAATTAAAGCGGGTTCGTTCCATCCACTAGCAGCAGCGAGGGTTCTGAATCGAAGGGAATATTCAGTCACCGAAGAACGGCCTTGTTTTAGATGGAACAGCTGATCGTGGATAGAGAGGGAAGCCACGGACTGTCCAAACACATCCCTAAAGTGTTGAATAAAATCCTTGCATACACGAATGGTCGGAGAATTGGAATTCCAAAGAGATTGAGCCCACTGGAGGGCGGAACCGGTGAGTAACGAGATGATGAAAGCCACGCGGGCGGCGTCATTATGGAATTGTTGTTCATTCATAGTGCAATATAAAGATACCTGGAGGAGGAACCCACTGCAATCCTCCGCCTCGCCGGAGTAAGGCGCTGGTTTGGCCATGGGACTGGAAGAGGCAGTGAACGAAGCAGCGGGTGAATGCGGAAGTGGATCCGGGGATGGACTGGTTGAAGCAGACGCTGATGCGGTGGGCACTGGGTGAGGAACAGCGTCTCGTGTATCCGATTGCATGTTGTTGGTCTGATCTTCTGTCAGGGTTTGAAACACGGAGAGAGATGACGTAAGTTGTAAACACACTTTTATTGAACAATGCAGTTGCGGACACACAGTGGAATGGTAAGTGAGACAGTCTATGGCAAATATGGAGAGTCTTAGCTGAATGGTTGATTCCGTGATGTGTATTCAGGTGTGGATCCAGGAGAGGGAGTTGAAGAGAAGGAGCCTTGATGACTGGACTGAGACGAGACGATGGGATCCGAGGAGGAATGCAGGTAAGCTCGGGTAAGTAGCGGGTTGGCATAGGAGAGTGTTCACGGTGGGTCTGTGGTCAAGTAATGACGAGATCAGACAACGGAGGTGAGGTGAATGCTGGGTTATAAAGGGAACTGGTGATGAGTCACAGGTGATGGGAATCAGTAATCAGGGGAGTGTGAACGGGTGATTGAAGGAGTGGGAGGAGTCAGTGATGATCTGGGAGGTAATGGAGAGTGATGTGAAGGTGGAATCCTGACACATGCAAAGTGAGATATTTCAAGCCGTTATTTGTTATGATTTTGATCATTATGGCTTACAGCTTATGAAAACCCCAAATTTAAAATAAGAATATTGTGAAAAGGTTTTCATAAGCTGTAAGCCATAATAATCAAAACTATAACAAATAAAGGCTTGAAATCACTTTGCATGCAATGAGCCTAATATATTAGATTCACCTTTTAAGTTGAACTACTGAAATAAATTAACTTTTGCACGATATTCAAATTTTTCGAGTTTCACCTGTAGGCTATATTGTAAACATATTTCAACATACAGTATGTGGAATCTTTCCCTGACCTGACATGAGTATGAGTTACAGTTTTTGTACAGTTTTATACTACGGGGCTGTTGAATGCTTGAATCTGATTGGTTGACGAACTAGGTGTGCAATTATTTTCAGGGAAACGCACGGCTAAAGTAGTTCCGGGCAGGTCTTGACCGCATTACAGGTCCATATCACCTCGCCAAATGATTTCAGTTATTTCAAAGGTCCTTACAGACTACAACCGCAAAAGCCACAATGACACTGACCAAGCAAATAAATATAGTAAACATGCTATAATAAACGTACAGTAAAATGTTTTGTTTTTTTCCCACAAAATTAAGTTTTTATTATGTACGAAAAGTACATAATAGTTGGAAACTAAAGCACGCCACATACTCTCTTTGTGCCGCTCTCTCTCTCTCTTTCTCAAACGCACACACATAGTAGCCTACGGACACACACTCGCACGGGAACATGTCATCAGTGCAGCTTTGACGATTTTGTCAGTAAAATTGTTTAAAAGCTATAAGACATTTCTCACTAGCAAGGTAATAAGTTATAATGTCGTTGTAACGTAATTCACATACGCTTAATCTCTCTCTCTCTCACTGCATTAATAACTAAATTTTTAGTCTGCTAACAACGGCTCAAACATCCTTATAGCTCTAAAATTAAGTTTCGGGATTTAATGCGTAAGAAATTAGTCCTATACACACAAGTGCGTTTAAAGGACAAAAAACCTGCCAAATGTCTAGAAATACATCATCTGAACCGTGTTTTGAGGTGTGGTAACCGTAGTGCAGAATAATTGACTCTGGGCCATTGAATTATTGTACAATTATTTCAACTAAAAAAATGTGTCGTGGCTGCATTACCCTCAGGTGGGCATTATTGTTCTAATATTTCTAATAATTCAATTATTCCTTACATATAGGCAAGTTATTATGTATAATTTTTAAAATGAAGGTTCTTTGTTGGCATCTTTGCTTCCAGTGAAGAACCTTCAACATCTATGGAAACTTTCTATCCAACAAAAGGTTCTTCATTGTGAAAACGGGTTCTTTGATTGTTAAAATGTTCTTCACACTAAGAAAAAGGGTTCTATTAAGTAATTGTATTGACTGAGAGGTTCTTTGGGGAAATCAAAATGGTTCTTCTATGGGATCACTGCAAACCCCCTTTATTTATGGAAACTTTATACACATGTATATGGAAATTAATGTTGCACAAGAGGTGCACCATTTTTTGAGCAAGACCTTGTATTGACAATGCAAGAGTCCAGCACTCTGTAAAGTCTCCTCCAGCACATCCCAAAGACTTTCACTGTGTGACAATGCTTCTTCATGATCATGATGAATATGGCCATGATGTGTCTTCCTTCCTACATGGTTGTTTAAGAAATGAAAACCTACACTCCATCTATTTTAGAAGAACTGTTGCCAAATATATAACATGAAACATAATAATCACTGCAATAATGATCCAATCTGCCTATTTAAATCCAAACAGTGACTTTTTTTGGCCGGGCAGTGTGTGTGTGTGTGTGTGTGTGTGTGTGTGTGAGTGAGTGTGTGTGTGTGTGTGTGTGTGTGTGTGTGTGTGTGTGTGTGTGTGTGTGTGTGTGTGTGTGTGTGTGTGTGTGTGTGTGTGTGTGTGTGTGTGTGTGTGTGTGTGTGTGTGTGTGAGTGAGTGAGTGAGTGAGTGTGTGTGTGTGTGTGTGTGTGTGTGTGTGTGTGTGTGTGTGTGTGTGTGTGTGTGTGTGTGTGTGTGTGTGTGTGTGTGTGTGTGTGTGTGTGTGTGTGTGTGTGTGTGTGTGTGTCTGTGTGTGTCTGTGTGTGTGTGTTATAACCTGATAAAACTCTGCACCCGATCTTCAATTCAGACCAATATTCATATGGATAATTTAAAATTTGTTCACTGTGAGAAAAATAAAATGCCAAGATGATTCCACAGTCCACCACCACACACTTCTGTAGTCTAAACACATGACTGCATCCGAGTCTTCTCAATACAGAAACTCAGACTGGTGTGAAATGACAAGACAAAGTCCATAAGCTCCTCATACTCTAAACCTCTGCAGACAAATGTCCCTGAGTGGAGAGTTGCCAGTGCATAACGCAGTATCTGTTTTTGTTGACAAATGACTCTTGCGCAACATATATTATTGTGCCTCACTGTCACTGGATGAAGCCACAGGATTTTTTCTTTTCTCTAAAACAATGGTGCGATAGGCTTCCGAGGTATAGCTTTTCATCAATCATTTGCATGTCATGTAAGGGAGAACAAAGAACAAATGGTAAAGTATCAAGTGAGCAGTTAAAATGCTTATGAAAGAAAACAATATTTGCCCGTTCTAGCATAAACTATCACAATGTTAGACCAAAGAATGTATAAGAATTACATAATGATGCATTGCACACTGTGATCTTATCGGTTGAAATGAAGGCTTTCTTCTGGCTTCTGAGGAAGACCTTCATCAATCATTTGCATGGCATGGAAGGGGGAAAAAATACAAAGACCAAAGTATCAAGTGATCATTCAATATGCTAATAAAAGCAAATAATATTTGCGCATAATTGGCCAAAATGCTATTATGAAACATATTGTGTGATTTTTAGATATGATTATAAATAACACATGCTCAGAAGAACACACAATATGGATCTCAATGTTCATTATTCACTACGCTATCTATTGGTATTGTTATTGGTGACATAAAACTGACATACTGTGAGTCTTGGTTGTTTTTACAGCTTACATTTTTAATTGTCTAAAAAAAATCTCTCTTTTTCTGTGCAGCACTTGACTGCTAATGACACTTTTTCAGTTATCAGTGATTTACGTTGTCATTCACATGAAGGTCTGTATCAGTTTGAATAACACTGAAAATTATTGGGTCCAATAATGCATCAATGAATTAATTCATATGGGAAATTTCTGTATCTGTAATTCATTCATAATGACCATCACACTCCTGGTCATTACAGATTCACCTTCACACATATGTGTGTGTGTGTAGTGCATGCTTTAAATCATAAAAACTCCAATGACTCAAATGAAGAATCTATTGATACCAGATTTAATCTGATAAAATCATGTCTCATAAAACTCTTCCGTTCACACGAGACAAGAGTCGAGACTAAAAACAAAATGAACATACCGCAAGATAAATGATCATCACTGTTAACCACATCGTTTTTAATTGAAAAGCAGATATGCCCATTTTGTTTTTGAAACTCCCATGCTTCAACAATCTAGTTTATTTGAGCAGTATCCACTTGGCAACAAGGTATTACCAGGCAACAGTGCAAACTTGATGCAACTTTACAGGCACAAATATACCATTGTAATATCAGAGCAACTTCCAGAAACCTTTTGTTCAAACACCAAAATAGTAGCCTATAAAAAAAATGAAATGATGACTTACTCTGTGATGTGTTGAGATTAAAGCATTCCACCAGAAGGCTCGCGCTGGAATGTGATTTCTCTTCATGAGACAGATGAATGTCTTTCACAGGTGCGCACGAGAGCGCTCACTGACATTGAACCAGGATCGACTAGGCGCCGTGCGCGCGCAATCTTTGACGCACGTGGACAGTTGTGTCAATGAGCTGTTGAGTGACTGCTTGATACATGTCATTTTACATGGTAATCGCGATCTATTTTGCATCAATTATACCGTATGCTCTCTCTCTCTCTCTCTCTCTCTCTCTCTCTCTCTCTCTCTCTTTCTCTCTCTCTCTCTCTCTCTCTCTCTCTCTCTCTCTCTCTCTCTCTCTCTCTCTCTCTCTCTCTCTCTCTCTCTCTCTCTCTCTCTCTCTCAATATTCAAGATTCATTTGGCTTATTTATTGGTAAGCTATATCAGCTTTCCAAAAAATCATCTCGACAGCTCTAAAATAAAAATCATTAATTCATGTTTTATGGGAACTTTTCATAGACATATTGATTTGTATAGCTACTACAAACTGTAGGCTATATTATATCCCCCAACCCTACCAAACTCTACCATTACAGAAAAATGAAGGTTTTCTCATGGGGAGAAGGGATTTTTTTTTTTGCGTAGACTTTCACTGGAAATATTCTTAGGCTAAATGTCAGCATCAGCAAACATGTTCTTTTGCAATCACCCTTTTAATGTCTTTTTACATCTTTACATTAAGTGTTTCAATGCCGTACTAATGAGACATTTTGTGTTTGTATATTGAAACAGGATATATGAATCATATTATATGATTTTATTATTTCATTTTTCCCAGGGGTGATATTTTGGTTACGTTTTACGAGCAAAAACAGTCATCATTAAACATTACCATCGTTTCAATTTTGTTCCCCCCCTGGAGGTTTCTGGATTTAAAGAGTTCAGAAAGTTACAGTGTGTTTTCAAAGTACAATAATGTTTTTTTTATGTCAAAAGATCAAGGATAAATGTAATTAATATATATATATATAAAGTGGATAAAGTACATTTGTTAGAAAGAGTTTCAATAAGAGGAGCTGTAATTTAACTGTAAGATTTGCATGTTGTATACTAATGCAGTTCCTTTTCATATGCACATATATTGCATATGTTTCCATCCACCAGTAGGCCTATAGAATATGTGAGTAAACTAGAAGCAGCATGTTTCAACAGCCAACGTGCCTTTCAGAAAATGGAGAAAAAGCGAAAAATGAAGGTTTGGGAATTTAATTAGTGGAGCAGTAGATGCTGAAAAGGTCAGTCTGTCACTGTCAGTGGCCTTTGACTTTCTTTTTGCATGCAACAGTAAGGCCCTTTTCATGAGTAAATTGGTCTCATCCTCACTATTTAGCTTGTGGTAAACTGTAAAATGCCTCCAATTAAATGGGCAGCTTCCAAAAACATCCAAAGAATCACTCTCGCTAGCGTCCCCAGCCCTCTCCATGACCATTTGGTCTTCTACTCACCTCTAATGACAGCTCAGCCTACAACATTTTTATTTTACAAAGCATAATCATGTAAATCAGGGTTTTAACTATTGATGCTTGTTTCCGCCACTGAATAAAAAATAAAAAAGCTAACTGTTGTCACCATTATGTTCAGTTGTATTCGGTTCAAGGACTTTTAGTTTGACTTTTGACATTTTTGTCTCGTGTTCCTATTTGCCGCCACTCATCTGTTACCATGGAGACTGACACAATCATCACAGCTGTTCGTCGTTTAGTCAATCATCTATGTGTATTTAAGTCCCTGCCTGTGTTCTGTTCATTGTCCGGTATCGTCTATGTTAAGAGTGTGTGTTGCTTCCCGTTCGCCCCTCTGTTGGATTATTAATACAACTTTCTGTTGGATTATAGGCCTATGTGTTGAATTATATGTGGATTACATTATATGATATTTGTGTTGTCACCCGTGTGACAACTGTGACTTTTCCTCTCACATTTCTGACTTTTTGTTTCGCCATTGTGAGTTTACATCTCACAATTCTGACTTTTTTCTCAAATTGCTTGATGTAGAGTCCGCATTAGGAGATATAAACTCTCACTTTTGAGTTATAAAGTCAGAATTGCATGATGTAAAGTTGCAAATGCGTGTTATAAAGTCTGAATTGTGATATATAAACTCGCAATTCTGAGAAAAGTTTCCACACAGCATCTTATTTCATAGCTCGCAATTGCGATTTTATGTCTCACAGTTCTGAGAAAAGAAGTCATAATTGTGAGAAAAAAAGTCAGTATTGCAAAATATAAACTTGAAATTGAGAGAGAAAAAAAAGTCAGAATTGCGAGAAAAAAGTCAGAATTGCGAGATATAAACTCGAAATTGAGAGAAAATTGAGATTATAACTCGCAATTGCGACATTTTATCTCACAATTCTGACTTTTCTCTCTCACAATTGCGGCTTATATCTCGCAAATCTGACTTTATAACTCGCAATAGCTACATTACATCTCAAGTCGCAATTTGCGAGAAAAAAAAGTCTGAATTGTGAAAATTTGTCTTTTAAATTGTTTTTATTCCGTGGCAGAAACAAGCTTCCATTCGGAAACCACCATTGGGTGGACATTCCCAATAATTCCTTAAATCGCCCCATTTTTTATTTTCTTGATGCTGCTCTGCTGCACTTCATTGCGTACCACTCTAGTTACTTACTTACTTACAAAAAGCTTTCAAAAGTAAAAATTTTTGGTGGTCTTCATCAGCGGTCTAACCGCGCTCATCAATGTCAAAATGACTAAGACCAATCAAATCAAAGAAGGCGGGATTTGCTGTTCCCCAAAGCAAATAGGAATTCCAGTGCAACACTTCAGCTTTAATGGTGCAAAAAAAGATGTAGCTAAACATTTAATATTTGACAATTGTTTACGATATAACTATTAAAAGACCAGCTGTAAAATCCAGTGATGCAAACTTGAAAAAATAGACTAATTTACGTGATTCATGTAATTCAAAACTGATTTTGATGAGACAAGAATAATTTAGAGTCCTTCTCAACATAGTTAGGCCTATAGGATTAAGAATGACATATTATGCCCCCCCCCCCCCCCCATTATTTTTAATACAGCATCCTACGTTCATAGAACATCTGACCTCTTTTGTTCATCAAAACATTCTCATTTTAATAGAACAGATGGTAGTAAAACCAACTTATTAAATAATCATGGCATCCTTCCCCAAGAAATCTCAAAGGGAAACGTCACTGTGGAAGGGTTATTCTTGCTCAACCAAAACTTCACATCTTTTTACATGAGGATGAATGATATCAGAATGACAGATTTGAACCCTAAAGGTTTATTTGAATAAATAAATGGATGGCACAAGAGTGACATTTTGATAATGTCGGATAAAAGTTGCTATAGAATAATGTTTCATCATTAAAGTGAGTTTTTGAAACAAATAAAAATTCACAGTTACTTACTGTAGTTGTGTATCTGTTAGTGTTCAAACCAAAGCCACATCACACTAATAACAGAATGACAGCAACAGCAACAAAATTGTTATTTTTGATCAAGGTTTCTTCAGTTTAAGCCCCCTGCTGGTGGCTCTGTTTCAATAAAGTGCTGATACAGAAACATGTGTTATGCAGCCAGACACATACGTTTTGATCATTTCTCTTTCTCTTATTGTTTTTGTCAGGTATTGAGGCATTTTTCAGACCCAGAATTCGGGAAATACTTTCTCCCTCTGAAGTCAGTCCTTTCATCTCCGCCAAGCCCTTAGTTTTGTGACAACTATTCGTGAACTGTTGCATGGTGCAAGTAGACGGATGCAAAGCATGCTAACTCTGAAGAATGGACACATTTTCTCTGTTCGCATACGCTGAGAAACTGTTACGCAGTCTCTGCAATAAGGTTTGAGCGAGGGGCAAAAATACTGATTTTGATATAAGGGTTTAAGAAAGAAATCTTTGGACATTGGAAAATCGATTGTTTTGGCTGCTGGAGAAAAAAGAATCAAACCTATTGAAAGTTTGTGACGAACAAAGTCACATTGAATATAGATTTGTTAGATGGGAAATGTTTTCTGGATGTAAAAATGCTTTCTCTATAGCTTTGTATTTAGAGGTAACATTCAGTACGAATACTGTACATTGATTTGAAAAGTGTAAACACTGTGTCTCTGTGGAGCTATCAAAATATTGCTTTTTTGTTCTTTTTTTTTTTTTGCATCCCGACCAGCCCACAGAAGACTGCATCTCAAACAGAATGCAAAATCGAATACTTATACCTATATAGTATGCAAAAATCAGTACGCCAACAGAGTATGTCCGAATGTTTGAGATATAATAGGCAAAAACCTGGATGACCACTTCCCTCGAGATTCTGAAGTGTGCATGGACACTTCTATCCCATGAGGCCACGGGAGAGGACTTATGAATGGAAGTGAAGCAACATTGGTCATGTGACAGTAACAACATGCGAATGTAATAAGTCCCAATTTCCAATTTGATTTAACCCTAACCCTAACACACAGGCATACTATATAGAACATACTTTTTAAAAATCCCCCTGTCATTTTATCCCTTAAAACTAATCTATGATCACCCAAATTACACATTTAAAAGTTGTCCTTGAAAAAAATGCCTTCATGTCTTAAAATAGAATAAAATGAAAACTCTACAGCCTTGTCTCATTTAGTATACGCGGTTCTATATATATGCTATATATGCTCAGAGACCCACTAGTTGACGATCACATGTTGACCTGGGGTGCGTTTCCCGAAAGCATCGTTAGCCAACTATGGTCGCAATTTCCGTCGTTATCAGCATTCAACGATTTGGTGTTTCCCGAAACCATCGTTCCAACGAACGTTCGCAACAGGCATCGCAAACTTGTGTGGTTGGGTCCGAAACCGTATGTCGCAAAGTATCGTTCAACCACGTTGGTTTATGACGTCTCGCACGTGGTGGACTAATAAATTATTTTAATTAATCTGTTTGAGATCGAATTAACGCTCGATTTTGTCATATAAGTTACAGACATGGCATCTGAAGACCATTTCTAATTTTTCTCAGTTATTTTGCTTTATTACCAGACTCAATATTTGGCTCGTTCTTACATAGTTGAGCACGTTCGCACATGCGCAGTCTTCAAAAACGGTGTTTTAAATCTCTTGACAAACTAAAAGACGTAAATTACATTTGTATGTATTCTAAATAAATAACACGGGTTGTACTGAATGTCAGCTTGCTTATTTTGCTAAAGATTAGGATTTATTCAGTCTACATCATGTAAACTAGAAACTATGCTTCTAACCAGAGCTCGAGAGCTGTCGTTCCAACCACACAAGTTTGCGATGCCTGTTACGAACGTTCGTTGGAACGATGGTTTCGGGAAACACCAAATCGTTGAACTATGCTGATAACGACGGAACTTGCGACCATAGTTGGCTAACGATGCTTCAGGGAAACGCACCCCAGATTGGTTGAAAGGTAGTTTGTGACGTCAGAAACACCAGCGATTTCAAACCGCGTTTTTGGTTCACTGGAGTTTTAGCAATGGTGTTGACTTATGACTTTGTACACGATTAAAAACACCACATAGACATATAAACAACATTAAAAGCTTGCTTTTCACCACAGGGGGACTTTAACAGTTAACTTTAAGTCTGTTTACTTCATGTTACCATGTTCAAGTCTGTTTAATTCATGTTAAGGATTCATTTGTTTTGTATATGGATCATGTTCGTTAAATAAACTGGGTGTTTATTGGATGAAAACAGCACGAGGTTTGAACACGATGCAGTGGCTACTACAGCAGCCCTGCTTTCGGACAATGGGAAAATAAGCACACTGATAAGCCCAGTAGAATTACACCGAAGAAGATGAATTAAAATGTCAAAGAATTCAATCCCAACAAGCAAAGGAATGAGGCTGATTATCTGAGCCACCAGGTGTGTTTTCACAAGCAACGTCAAAGCAGTGCCTCCTGTTTACTAATGAGAGTTTATTTTAGCTTTCAATTAGATATGCACAACCTACTGTGACACTGACAGGCATTGATTAATGTTGACTGGCCCAGTCAAGAAGTCTATATTAGAGTCTACACTGTGACTCCATTTCATTCAGTTTCCTAAGCTTTTTATTTTTTATTTTATGTTTCCAAAGCTTAATTAAACCGACCCTGGGAGTATATATGACTAACATAAACCAAAATTAAATTTAAAGAGATGGGTCACTTAAAAATATATATATTTATATATATATATATATATTTACTCACCCTCATGTCATTCCCTTTTTTTCCCGGATAACACAGAAGATGATATTTGGCTGAATGTCCATGCTCTTTTCAGAAACAAATGTGATTAATATGTCGAAACAACATTAAAGGCAAGATATTTGGTGAATTACGGCATAAATTATCTTTTATATGACTTCAGAAATACTGTGCAAGAGTAATATTGACTGTGCATGTCTGTTTAAAATCTAATTTTGTGTTTTATTAAGAAAAGCAGGCAGGTTAAGAATGACATGATGGTGAATAAATGATGACAGCGTTGTCATTTTGGGTGAACTGTTGCTTTAATAATGGATAGCAGGAATGAAGGCACCTTTTCTTTGGCCTTGCATATGCTCAGTCATAACAAAATGTGGTGCAGTTCTGTACACATAAAATGATGAATAATTTATTTAAACGGACTGATATGACTTCATACTTCTTGTTCTTCATTTATGCATTTTATTTTTGCAATCACATGTCAGTGTAGATCACATGTATTGTCATTGTGTAGATCACAGTGTAGATCACATGATCACATGTATTGACACCTTACAGGCAGCTCATTTTTATCTCACACATTATTCCGAGTTTATTACTGTGTTTTCTGGCAAAACATATCCTTTCTGAAAAAAATGGATGGACCTATTGATGTCTGAAATGTTGAACTCAAATGGTCAGCACCGCCATCATTTCTAATGGGTCATACAAGTGAAAGTAGCCTGAAAAAATGACCACGGGATGTCACTTGGATAATTGCACTGTATCACATCATGTGCGCTTTCCACTTGCACAATTACTGTCCATTCTGGCTCCCCTTCTGACAATAATACAATACAATTCCCAGCTGGTCATTTGCGCTTTTAATGGTCTCCATGTTCTGCTTCAGTGGGAAATTAACAGAGCTTGCAGAGGAACCTCAACTCACAATTTAAGCTTTAACCTTTTTTCATGGCTTTGATTTGAAAAGATTGCTTACTAATCGTTATGCCAGTTTTGGTGTCTATACATTGCAGTTTCGTTTAAACATTTGGATGAAAAACTGTCTGAAATATCAAACTTTTTCGGGAGGTCTTTCTTTGGGAGGAAAACTGATTTTTTTTTTATTTAAATATTAAAATCATAAATCATTCAGCTCAGTGAATCAAAGATGTGGCACTCTTTGAGACACTGCTCTATTGCTCAATTCCTTTGAGGACAGACTGACAGCCGCTGGAGGGCTTGTTGAGACTAGAATTCAAAATTTCTTATTAGCTTGGCTTTATACAAAAAAATTAGAAATAATATTAATAGGGGAGACTATCAGTTAAAAATGAGCTGCAGGGACAGCTGACAATTATTTTAAAAGTAAATTTCAATGTAAAAATAAAATCATGTGCACAAATTTAAACTGATGTACATGTTTTCTATAGTGTTTTTTTTTTAAACAACATTAATATATTGCAAATAAATACCAGGAAATAATATTAATAGGGGAGACTATCAGTTAAAAATGAGCTGCAGGGACAGCTGACAATTATTTAAAAAGTAAATGTCAATGTAAAATTAAAATCATGTGCAAAAATGTTTTCTATAGTGTTACAACCAACAGGTTAAGGGATACATTTAAAACAAGATTAATATATTGCAAATAAATACTGGGAAATAATATTAAAGTATGAGATACATAGCCCTTGTGTCATAATGTGCATAGACTAAAATAAAATGTAATCCAATTTGAAAAAATATTTAGAAATTATGAAAATATTATAAATTATGGTAAACATGACAATGTGGTTTTTATTAAATGTGGTATTTATAAAAAGGTGTTTAAAAAATGTAGTTTGTTGTAAAAAAAAGAAGATAAAAAACATGAATATGTGGCTCTCATGTTTTTATTATGTTTAAAATGTAATATTACATTTTGAAAAATTCTAAATTATGAAAAACATGAAAATGTGGCATTCATAAAAAGTTTTTTAGTAAAAAAATTTAAATGAATAAAATACTTGAAAAAAATTATAAATTATGAAAAAGATGAGAATTGTATATACACGTCTATTTTTATAATATTTTACAGTAATATTCGTTTTTTAATTACAACTTTTAATAATATCACATACTGTATGTGATATTCATAATGTTTTATTAGAAACATTAATATAAAAAAAACAGGAAACAATTTTTTAAAAAGTGAAAAACATGGAAATGTTGAATATCACAAAAAGTCAGGAAAATAATTTTTCACTGACTGACAAAGCTAGCAGTTATGAATGTAGATTGCCATTTTAAATGAAACATATACATTCCAGCATTTTAATGATGCATAATGAATTCAACTAGCATCATTTAATCATAAATAATGGTTAGATAAACAATCATTATGTATTTCAGGATTTACCTGCCCTCTCGGCTGCTATCAGAATGGTGTTTATTTAATATATTTTAATGAGATAGCTTGCTTCAGTTCCCAGATTATCTTTAAAAAGCCAGCCGAAAGATTCAGTGGCCTTTGTTTGTCTCCTGCACTGCACGAAAGTGACAGCACTTCTTAATTAGACTTAAAACACACAGCGGTGCCACCATACGGCAAAGCTTTTCTCAGGCGTTTTCTGAGTGTGATTACAACAGAATTCCGCAGAGCTTTGCTAATGAGGGTGTTATACATGCAATACACAACATTGCAATTTCCTGATTCTCAGATTTCTCAGACATCATTTAATAATGTTTATTTTTAGCCACTCATTACTTTTGCACTGCAACTACTCCAAAACCTCAAACAGTTCAGAATTACTATAATTAAAAGCTTGCAGCAAATGTACAGCAGTTTCAGGGTTATTAGGGTTGGTATTATTTTACTGTGTGTGTGTGTGTGTGTGTGTGTGTGTGTGTGTGTGTGTGTGTGTGTGTGTGTGTGTGTGTGTGTGTGTGTGTGTGTGTGTGTGTGTGTGTGTGTGTGAGTGTGTGTGTGTGTGTGTGTGTGTGTGTGTGTGTGTGTGTGTGTGTGTGTGTGTGTGTGTGTGTGTGTGTGTGTGTGTGTGTGTGTGTGTGTGTGTGTGTGTGTGTGTGTGTGTGTGTGTGTGTGTGTGTGTGTGTGTGTGTTCAGTTCCTGAGACAGAATATTGCAGTTTTACTCAATTGACTTTATCATCTCTCCAAACTAAGGTCAGTGCTCTCTCCAAACATTGAACATGACCATTGAAACAGTCTCTTAATTTAGCAAAACAGTTCAATTCCACAGAATAATGAAGTACCTCTGACATTTATTCAAAGCAAATACTGACATCAAAGAGTTCTCTATTGATTACATAACACACTCAGCTACAGATACACAATATTCTGTTGAAAAAAAGCCTGTTCATATTATAATGTTATGCCAAGTGAGAGAAAGTTTTGGCTCAGTAATTGTGTGTCGGAAATTGCATACTATGGGTACTACTAATTTAAATTTACTTCATCCCCAATAAAAAGTATGTTCTATATAGTATGAATGTGTCATGTTGGTTTGGGTTTTGTTTTCACTTTCCCGTTTCATGTCTTTAATTTTGTAATTTAGTCATGGTCATAGTTTCCTGGTTTGTCATGTGATTCCCTATCCCGTCATGTGATCCTGGCATGTGCTTCCCTAGTCGTCCCAAGTCCCAAGTCCCAAGTCCCAAGTCAAGTCAAGTCAAGTCAAGTCAAGTCAAGTCAAGTCAAGTCAAGTCAAGTCAAGTCAAGTCCCAAGTCAAGTCCCAAGTCCCAAGTCAAGTCCCAAGTCAAGTCCCAAGTCCCAAGTCAAGTCCCAAGTCAAGTCAAGTCAAGTCAAGTCAAGTCAAGTCAAGTCCCAAGTCAAGTCAAGTCAAGTCAAGTCAAGTCAAGTCAAGTCAAGTCAAGTCAAGTCAAGTCAAGTCAAGTCCCAAGTCAAGTCCCAAGTCAAGTCCCAAGTCCCAAGTCAAGTCCCAAGTCAAGTCAAGTCAAGTCAAGTCAAGTCAAGTCCCAAGTCAAGTCCCAAGTCAAGTCCCAAGTCAAGTCAAGTCAAGTCAAATCCCAAGTCCCAAGTCCCAAGTCCCAAGTCCCAAGTCCCAAGTCCCAAGTGTCAAGTCAAGTCAAGTCAAGTCAAGTCAAGTCAAGTCAAGTCAAGTCAAGTCAAGTCAAGTCAAGTCAAGTCAAGTCAAGTCCCAAGTCAAGTCCCAAGTCAAGTCAAGTCCCAAGTCAAGTCCTAAGTCAAGTCAAGTCCCAAGTCAAGTCCCAAGTCAAGTCCCAAGTCAAGTCCCAAGTCAAGTCCCAAGTCAAGTCAAGTCCCAAGTCAAGTCCCAAGTCAAGTCCCAAGTCAAGTCCCAAGTCAAGTCCCAAGTCAAGTCCCAAGTCAAGTCCCAAGTCAAGTCAAGTCCCAAGTCAAGTCCCAAGTCAAGTCAAGTCCCAAGTCAAGTCCCAAGTCAAGTCCCAAGTCAAGTCCCAAGTCAAGTCCCAAGTCAAGTCAAGTGTCAAGTGTCAAGTGTCAAGTGTCAAGTGTCAAGTGTCAAGTGTCAAGTGTCAAGTGTCAAGTCAAGTCAAATCCCAAGTCAAGTCAAGTCCCAAGTCAAGTCCCAAGTCAAGTCAAATCCCAAGTCCCAAGTCCCAAGTCCCAAGTCCCAAGTCCCAAGTCCCAAGTCAAGTCAAGTCAAGTGTCAAGTCCCAAGTCCCAAGTCAAGTCAAGTGTCAAGTCCCAAGTCAAGTCAAGTCAAGTCAAGTGTCAAGTCCCAAGTCAAGTCAAGTCAAGTCAAGTCAAGTCAAGTCAAGTCAAGTCAAGTCAAGTCCCAAGTCAAGTCAAGTCAAGTCCCAAGTCAAGTCCCAAGTCAAGTCCCAAGTCAAGTCCCAAGTCAAGTCAAGTCAAGTCAAGTCCCAAGTCAAGTCCCAAGTCAAGTCCCAAGTCAAGTCCCAAGTCAAGTCAAGTCCCAAGTCAAGTCAAGTCAAGTCAAGTCAAGTCAAGTCAAGTCAAGTCAAGTCAAGTCAAGTCAAGTGTCAAGTCCCTCGCACACTATATTGTATGGAAATAATCGGACGTAGTATATAATATTTTGGACGTAGCGTAATCATTTTATTTAGCAAAGACACATTAGATTGATTTAAAGTGACAATAAAGGCATTTATATTAATGTTACAAAAGATTTTAGTTGGCATCATTACCAGCATGTGAAAAAACTTTTACAAAACTGTTTATGAAAATGATGTGTTCAGATGGCTAGATCAGAGGAAATATGTAAAAACATTTGAGGAAAAACTCAAAGTCGAGAACACTGAATAATTTGCTGGACGTGTAACACTTTGAATACGGCGTGTGGGCTCTGTGAAACGCACAAGTTTTAAACAGACACGAGCTGACGAGAAACAGATGGACCGAAAAGAAGTATGACCACGGGTTTCCAGGCAGCTGCTGATTTTTGTTCATTACAGCAAAACTCTCCTCATCTCTCTGTTCTCCAATCAATCTGTTCCTCGTACACTGTCTGTCCCTTTCCCATTCTGTCTGCATCTTTTGTCTCTTTTACAGTCTGTCCTTCATTTCACATAGCCTTTATATGAAGTCATCTGATGTTTGTCCTGGTGGTTAAGGAGCCATGAAATGATCTCGCTGACTGAGTGTCTGTCTCAGTCTTTTTGTCTTCCACTAACAGCTTGTCACCAAAAGACTTTCCTCTTTAGCTTCTGTCATTAGTCTTGTGGGACATCACAGAACTAGGTTACTGGCGTATCAATACCGAAAGACTGACATTAGAATTGACTGCATTGCTGAATTCAAGGCAGAACATTGTAGCGACAGTCTATTAATTTTCAAACGTCTACATTAGGTGTACAGTATCATGACCGGAACCAATTATCTTTTGAATTTGCTGGATCTTTCCTACAGTTCCTAAAAAAAAAAAAAAAAAAACGATGGTAATACTTTACGGTTAATTAATAAGGTTAATTAAACATGAACTAAGAAAGAAACAATACTTCTTCGGCATTTCTTAATCTTAGATACAGTAATATTATTTTCAACATTTACTAATATTAAAATCAAAGGTTGTATTTGTTAACGTTAGTTAATGCCGAGTGAAATAACATGAACAAACAATGAACAGCTGTATTTGTATTAACTAACATCAACAAAGATGAATAAATACTGTAACAAATGTATTGCTCGTTGTTAGTTAATACAACTAATTTGAACTAATTAACCTTATTGTAAAGTGTTACCGTAAGTACTATTAACTAACAAGAAATTCTGATTAATGAATTAGTAATAGCACTCATTTGAATGTGATAGTTCACTATTAGCTAATCATTAAAGCCCCCCCTGTGGTAAAAATCAAGTTTTTAATGTTGTTTATATGTCTATGTGTTGTTTTAAATATACTTTAAGACAAACCATGTGCAAATTCATGTCAACACTATTGCTGAGTGTTTCTTCTTAAAACTGCAGTGAACCAAAGACAGTCTCAAAAACAGTCTCTGGTGTTTCTGATGACATAAACTACCTTGTAACCAATCACGTCAACGTGTCAACTCAGATCGTCCTCTGAGCTGGTGTGAGTGAGTGGAGGCGGGGCTAATTTGCATATTCATAGAACCGCGTATACTAAATGAAGCAAGGGTGTACAGTTACATTCAAGCTATTTTAAGACATAATGGAATTTTACGTTTAAATGTGTCATTTTGGTGATCAGAGATTAGTTTTAAGGGATACAATTAGGGGGACTTTAACTCCCAGTATACCTCCCAGAGGATTCTGTATACCTCCCAGAGGATTACTATACAGGTTCATAATAAATGTGAATAATGCATAATTAATTCAAAAGTGGAGATCATGGTAACCTGGCAAGTGACTGAAGTATTACCAAATCCTTCAGAAAGTATTACTTGTTATTTGGAATAATATTAATAATATTTTGACATGTGAACGCACCTTTACTTCCTTGAAGTGACCATTGCATGTGCCCTTCGCTAACAGACTTGTGGAAGGGCCCTTTGTGAAGGGATTCAATTGTCAGCCCTGTTAAGATGACAATGTCAAGATTCATCAGGCTCGACTTGTGAAAGAATGGTTGGGAGGGATCATGAAGAATCATTTTCACACATGAATTGGCACCTCTGAGTCTTTGGGATGTGCTGGAGGAGACTTTAATAATAATAATAATAATTCATTACATTTATATAGCGCACTCAACACTCAAAGCGCTTTACATAGAAGGGGGGAATCTCCTCAACCACCACCAATGTGCAGGATCCACCTGGATGATGCGACGGCAGCCATATTGCGCAAGAACGCCCACCACACACCAGCTTATTGGTGGAGAGGAGAAAGTGATGAAGCCAATCAGTATATATATATATGGGGATGATTAGGAGGCCATGATGGACAGAGGCCACTGGGCAAATTTGGCCAGGATGTCTTTCGAAAGAGTAGGGATGTAACCCCGGCATCCTGGCCAAAGTTGCCCAGGGATTTTTTGTGACCACAGAGAGTCAGGACCTCGGTTTAACGTCTCATCCGAAGGACGGGGAAAAGAACACACTTTAGAGTGCTCGACTCTTGCATTGTCGATACAAGATCTTAACCAAAAATTGATGCACCACCTCTTGGTGGAAATTAATGTTGTGATGTAGGGTGCACACAGTACATTTTTGGTCAAGATCTTGTCAACTCGTAGTTCTACTCACAATTTGAACCTGATGCATCTTGACATCCTGGAATAATGGCCATGATGTGTCTTCCTACATTGTTTAAGAAACTAAAAACTGCACACTACATCAATTAGGGTTAGAAGAACAGTTTCCAAACATTTAACATGCTAGAAACATAACAATCACTACAATAATGACCCAGTCATAGACCCTTAAGCAATTCCAAACAGCGTTTTTTGTGTGTGTTTTTTTTGTCCAGGCATTGTTAGTCAGCTTGAAGCCTGAGCTTGACCAGTGTTTTTTTCTGATAGAGAGACATTGTCTCCCTAAGACTAAAAGTAATTGAAATTTTAACTTCTTTATCCAACAAAAATCCGACAAATTGTCTCTACTGAATTAGTGAATAATAAAAAGGTCCTTGAGGCAGCAGAGAAGTCCCAAATTTTTCCCCACTTTATGTATTCTGTTCACACTATGTTTAGTTCTTCAAAGGCTGTTCAATATATAGCACAATCCACCAGTTGCACGTGTTGTAAGAGGTCTTTTGAAATCACGTCGTGGAAACTGACGTCCCAGCCTCTCGCACACGCTGACTTTCAAATGGAGCTGCCGCTTGGGCTCTTGTGGATCTATTACCATAATGTGTCTGCCATTTCCTTAGCTTACGCCCTACACCGAAACTCTAATTTAAAGTGACTTTCCAGACACTCGTATTAAGTAAACCCCAGTGTATCTGCTTTGAATGGAGATGAGGTGCGAGTCCCAACAAAGCTTAAACAGTCAGAATGCCATCAGCTCTTATGCGGACAATTACGGCCCTTTTACAAGGACACTTCACATTATCCTTTGATAACACTCTGTATGGTGTTATATCAATAAACTGGCCCAGAATCCAAAAGCTTACGGGGAACTGTCATGAGCCTGCTATAGTTAATCTTGAATCTCTGTCCGGTAAGATAGCGGCAAGCCACTTTGATCACGAACTGTTTGATCTCAGCCTCCAGACTCATATTAAAGGACCAGCAGTGGCCTATCATTAGCTGTGGCACCTTTATCTGCAAAGGCTGCATCAAAGCCACTGATCAGACAATACTATTCATAAACGGTGATGGAAATGCCATCTGGTTACCATTTTTACTGTGCAAAAACATTGAGTCTGAATGTTTATTAGCAAATTTTATTTGTGCATTATTTTAATTTTAGCAAACAAACAAAAAAGTCCCTTGCTTTCTAATCTTTAACCTCTTGCCTTGGCTGATTAGCACTTGTCAACTAAAAGGAAAAGTGAAGCTAATTATTATCTGGGCTGGAAACACAGATGCTGGGTAAATGAGAGTGTTGCGCTCTGAATATGAGATGAGGATGTGTCAGACCCGTACGATTATGACAGCTTCTGACTGAGCCCTAAGGGGAACTGTCAATATTTACTGAGTGTCAAGCCCATTCAGATAACCTCATGATGACTCATGCCCACCACATATTTGAGTCTAGTGGACTTTGAATGCAACTTCCAGAAAAAAAAGTATATATTATATTGTATCATTGATTATAAAGTTGCATGATTAGGTAAACTATCTATCTATCTAGAGTATTGAGTATTGTGTAGAGTATTGTGTAGAGTATTGAAAAAAGGTGCAGTTTTGAAAACGCGTGTAATCAGTTGGAAAAAAACTGTAATATATTTATTTATTTGGTAACACTTTACAATAAGGTTCATTAGTTAACATTAGTTAACTACATTAGTTAACGTTAACTAATAATGAACTGCACTTATACAGCATTTATTCATCTTTGTTAATGTTATTTTCGACATTTACTAATACTTTATTAAAATCTTGTTAACATGAGTTAATGCACTGTGAACTAACATGAACAAACAATGAACAGCTTTATTCATATTAATAACATTAACAAAGATTCATAAATACTGTAACAAATGTATTGTTCATGTTAGTTAATACATTAAATAATGTTTAATAAATGAACCTTATTGTAAAGTGTTACCATTTATTTCATTTAAATATATTTTGGATATAAATATTTTTGAATGTCTTGAAAACTGCCTTTACACTTGTGTAGTTTGTAATTTAAACCGTACAAGCTACATAAAGTCTGTACCACTAGAAGAACCCGTTTCACACTCGTGTGAAGAACTGCTAAGTTATTAAAACGTGTTCTCTTCTTTGGTCGTGTCTTATCTTGCCTACAGCTCCCATTGCGAGTCAGGTGGATGATGCCCCTGATATTTACAACTCTTGAAATAAGTGTTTCACTGAAGAATTCACTGGTAAACTAAATATAATGTACTTATGAGTGAAATGATTAATGAGACAATAAATTGTGGTGTTTTGGATACAGTTGTGTACGAATATGCAAATATTAAAGATAAAATATGTATATATGCATTTAAATGACTTGAAATTACCAAAATAAGTCAGTCTAGATCAGGGGTGTCCAAACTCGGTCCTGGAGGGTTTAGCTCTAACTTGCCTCAACACTCCTGACTGGAAGTTTCCAGTAACCCAAGTACGGTAAGAACTTGATTGGTTTAATTGTTTAATTAATTGGGGTTTAAGTTGAACAGTGGACAGAGGACAGTGGTCCTCCAGAAGCAGGATTGGACACTCCAGGTCTAGACACAGGAAAAAATCACAGCATCTACGTATCAACACTGTTAGACGCACACGTCAGTGATTTGAGGTCACGCGCAGCCCTTTTTGTTGGGGTTGTTGAGTGCTCTGAATCTTCAGGCGGACATGAAAGGCCATTGTTCTGCGCCGAAGTATCACTTTAAGGTTCACAAGTAGACATTGTCTGGAAAAGCCTGTATTACTGTGACTGAACCACTTTTACCTACTGCCGGTTTCTGAAGGTCATACCCTAACTAGACATTTTCCCTGGTTAGATGACAGATTTGATCTTTTAAAAACACATTATAAATACCTGTAACATATTGTAAAGTCATTATTGTTGACGAAAGAGAAACTAAAGATATTCCAACGATCATTAAAATATGTTTTGGTACAGGTTACTATCTAGTGTTCATTGGTAGACAGCAGCATGATATGCAGAGCGTATGTCCATCCTCAGCAGCAAGTGTTTCTCACTCAGCCTGTTGCTTAGTTACCAACAATTTCTAAATGTTTCCATCTTACGTCGGTGGACGATGTGGATGTAATCGATTTTGCTGTGGATTTCATCCTTGTCACCATTCATTGCATTACATATGCACTGATTTCGCTCATTATCATAACAATATCAAATGAGTTTTTCTTCAGCACACATTATGAAAATGCACCAGCTAGTGAAATATTTACCAGAAATTGTCATGAAAACACAAATTCATTTAAGGTGGAGATTGGGACTTACTATTGACTCTCAAATATCAATATTTACAGCCAATCGCTGTAAACTGCACAGACTGGACACATGATGAAAATGGAGAAGGTATGAATGAAGCATTTGGAAGCTGCATAAGTAAAACATTTAAAACTTCACATCCTGATGTTCACTGATGAAAGATGTGAGACTGAGAGAGAGAGGGAGAGAGAGAGTTTCATACAGGTGGAGCTACGCTAAAACTTTTTAAACATCAAGCATTTATTTCAGTAATTTGTTTTTAGGGAAATGATAAATGCAATATGCCTAGGGCAAGTTGAGCTCAGTTCAATTTGTGGAGAAGAGCAGACTGATGGATGATTTTGGAGGCTTTTTAGTCCACGGGGAAAATATACAGAGAGGACAAAAAGTCATGTTCTACTTGAAAGGTAGGTACTTTTTTTTCCTTCCATTTCGTCATATATATAAAAAAATCAAAAACAAATAAGTTACTTAATTCATAGAGTCTGCATGTTTATCTTTTGTGCTGTTTTATTTCGTGAGTGTTTTATGTAGTAAAAGGCCCAACTTGTGAAAACACGGATATTGTTTACATTTGTATATGCCAAATCATATTATGCAAAACACAAAAATGTGAGATCAAAAATATAATTGAAAATAAAACCTGCCCATTTTTACAGCATTAATACAACTGTTTATTACAGAGCAAGCTATATGTAATATGAAAATGCATTTATATAATCCGTGCACAATCTTCAAATAAGCAATGCATGAACTAATTGAGTTTGTAGAGCAAACAAGTGGAAATGACATTGGCTAAATAACTGATAAAATCATGTGGTCACTAGCTAACCCTCCCTGCTTTAACCTTTCAGAATAAGGGCTGATGTTGAATATACTGATGAAATTACCTTTATTGCCTCCGCTTTGCATGTTTATGCATTGAAGTCTGAATGACTGATCCCTCTCGGCAGATGTTTCAGGACTTAAACATAAGGTTCTCTTGATATATTCATCAGTACACTGGGTTCGGCGATAGATCATGTTTGCATAATGAATTAAGGTATTAAGGATGGGAGCTGCCATTTGCTCGGCTCCAGAGCGGTGGCCTGTTTACTCGCAGATGACATTCATCACAGCCAAAGTCAGGTGCTTAATGTGCATGAAGCGAGCGCAGGCAACAAGCTCCTGTCTGGAGAGTGCAACAGAAACAGAACTTTAGAATTACGAATTTGGCATTTCTCATCACACACCGTGAGAGTGAAAAGCAAGGGCAATGACTGTTCAGCAATGTAATTTACAACGGCCCATTCCTTCTTTAATTTCCCATTGACCGGAGGATCCGTGCCTGATCTGTCTGACTTTGGATTTGAATTTATAGATGTTTCCTAATGCATAAAAATGGTTCTAGCTGTGAATAGTTTGCATTTGAACATTTGAAACTTGCTTACTATTCATTTTAAATGGAAAATACAAAGAATTAGATGTTTCATGAACCAGACTTTGCTAAAAATATTCAAGGTGTATATATATATATATATATATATATATATATATATAAGCATCCAATTTGCTTGCATTTTCCATTTGAAAGTTTCAAATTTTCAAATGCAATCTATTCACAGCTAGAACCATTTTTATGCATTAATCATATATATATATATATATATATATATATATATATATATATATATATATTATTGCTGAATTATAAAATTATTATAAAATCAAACATACAAATTCCTTATTTTTTTCAGCAATAATGCTGTCAAAAAACAATAAATTAACAAACAAACAAACAAATAAATAAATAAATACATACATACATACATACATACATAGGCCTACATACATACATACATACATACATACATAGGCCTACATACATACACATACATACATACACATACATACATACATACATACATACATAGGCCTACATACATACATACATACATAGGCCTACATACATACATACATACATACATACATACATACATACATACATACATAGGCCTACATACATACATACATACATAGGCCTACATACATACATACATACATACATACATACATAGGCCTACATACATACATACATACATACATACATACATACATACATACATACATAGGCCTACATACATACATACATACATACATACATACATAGGCCTACATACATACATACATACATAGGCCTACATACATACATACATACATACATACATAGGCCTACATACATACATACATACATACATACATAGGCCTACATACATAGGCCTACATACATACATACATACATACATACATACATAGGCCTACATACATACATACATACATACATACATACATACATAGGCCTACATACATACATACATACATACATACATACATAGGCCTACATACATACATAGGCTACATACATACATACATACATACATACATACATACATACATAGGCCTACATACATACATACATACATACATACATAGGCCTACATACATACATACAGTTCTTTTGAACTTTTTATTCATCAAAGAATCCTGAAAAAAAAAATCGATCACGGTTTCCACAGAAATATTAGGCAGAAGAACTGTTAATATTGATAATAATAAGAAATGTTTCTTGAGTAGCAAATTATCATAGAAAATTTTCTGAAGGATCATGTGACTCTGAAGACTGGAGAAATGATGATCACAGGAATGAATTATATTTTAAAATCAAATTTTATATTTAAATGTTTTTAATCAAATAGAAAACAGTTATTTTAATTTGTAACAATATTTCACAATATTACTGTTTTTACTGTGTTAATTAATCAGTCTGGGTTAGCAAAGGCTGTTTTCAAAAACATTTTAACATCTTACTGACTGATATATAATATAATATAATATAATATAATATAATATAATATAATATAATATAATATAATATAATATAATATAATATAATATAATATAATATAATAGTTTCAAATGGATAATGTGTTTGTATCCCTTTTTAAAGTTTATATTCCTAGTTTTGCTATTTTAACTACAGTGAAAAGCTTGCAGCATTTATCATTGTTTTTCTTGCTGTCCGCGACCTTATCAGAACAGACATGTGACCCATTTTGGGGTCGTGGGGTCATCACCCATTTTGGGGTCGTCACACACACACGCACGCACACACACACACACAGAATTAGGAAGGTGCACGGTCCATGTGTGCCTTGTGTTAGAAGGATGTGATACCTGTGAGAAGGTGTGTGATGGTGGTGTTCCCACTGCTGTGCTGGATCAATGCGTGAGGTGTGTGTGTGTCAGGCTGGGTCAGGACAGGTGCAGGTCCTCAGCTCATGCTCCCTGCACTAATTAAGTTGAGGGGCTTTGTGTGTCCGGGCTTGGTTACTCTGGCAGCCTACGAGGACTCAACGTGCAGGGATTTACCCGCGAGACGTAATAAACACGGTCTGTCTTCTTCAAATCACATGTTCTTTGTTCATTCTCATGGGAAAGGGTTTTCTTCATGGTCCTCTTAATCCTGTGCTTGAAGCCTGTTTTTACCACTCTTCCCTTTCCTCTCCCTCTCCTTCTCTCTCTCCATCTATCTGTCTTATATACCCTCCGTCACAGAAGCGTGTTGCTACAATAGGGGTTATTTTAAGAGCAGACACTAACTCACTTGGGACATGTATTGCACTCAGCTCCATCGGTCTCTTGCTTGGGCAGCCTGGAGGATTGGAAGGTGCCGTCACATTACTTATTACAGGACTTAACAGAAATTGCAATTCAGACTGTTTTATTTTTATAATACAACATTATTTTAAATAATAGTATGTATACCTGCATTCATTTAAAATTTCAACCATTCATGCTTTACTGTTTTTTCCAATTGCTAACACACAATTTGCAAATTAGGCTGGTTTTATCGAAATACTCAACACAATTCACAAAACCACAAACCCAAACTGCAAAATACCTCATATATCCTGCAAAGTGAAGCACTGCAACCAAAACTCCATATAGCATTATCAAAATCAAACGTTTGCATGAAATGGCACACACTTCATTCATATTACCAGATTTTTGCACTCTCATCTTCATGCTTTGCCATAATACTAAAATAGTTCAAATTGTAGAAAAAAAGTATTCAGATTGGTCACATGCACAGACATATTTGCAGATACACACACATGCTGTTGAAATATGTTTTTCACCAAACACGACAGTGCAACATATTCACATATATTTACATTGGACTGAACAAAAATATGTTCACAAAAAACAGTAAACTGAAAAAGAAAATTGCAGAAAAAAAAAAATATATATATATATATATATATTTAAAAAGAGGCAAGAAAAATAATAAATTAGTCTTTTCATAGTGCTTACATCCTGATTGAAGTGTTAACAATTAACCATTGAGGTGTTTGGCCAGGTGGCACATGTATTGGCCAAGTAGCTCATGTAGAGTCATTTTGAATGGCAGTGTTTTGAAATGGGAAATGAACATGTGACTTTATGTCAGATTGTTGTGTCTTATGCAGAGAACCGTGTTCAGTGCATTTAAAAAGTGCCATTTTAAATCGCAAAATGTGTGTAAAGTTTAGACTTTTGGAGACTTGAGAAGAGGTTTTGCTCTCTGAAATAATTGTGCTGTGCATGTCATTTTAGTGTGTTGGAAAAAACTTTAATCAAATTGTTAATTTGTAATTATTTTGATGTTAAAATCTCTGCATATTATGCACAATTTCTTGTAATTCCCCAGAAAGTGTGACTTTTGTGGCTCACAGAATACAGCGTTTGTTTCCGCTAAGGGTTTCTCCAATACCCATGTTAGCATTCTTCTCAATGGCAATGTCTATATATATATATACACACACACACATTGGTCATCTTTACATGGGACTCATGGGACAACAGACGTTTTTCAGCCAATCACCTGAGGTGTAAATGACAAATGATTAGTACTTAAATTATAATGAATAAAATTGATGTAATTAACAAACAAAAAAAGACATTAAAAAATAAAGATGAAGAAAAATAACATTTACAATAGGGGCTTGGGCCCCAAAAGACACTATTAAAAATGACAAAACACAACAAAATTACAAAACCTTAGACTAAATTTAAAATAAAAATGGAAAATATAAAAATAAAACCTAATTCAAAATATTGAAAAAAACTATAATAGGTATAGAAAGTTCTGTCATGAAACTCTATAATAGCTGATGGTCCTTAAAGGGATACTTCACCTCTGTAAAGATGAATGTGTGTTTAAAATGGGTCATTTATGTAGTAAAAATGTGAAATTATTTTTGAATTTGGAGCCTTCTGAGAGAAGCCAGAAAATGTATTTGTGGCTCATGTGGATGAAAGACAAGAACTCCCAGAATGCACTTGCTTCACTGCCTTCACTGCCCTACGTGGCCATGTGGCACCAGTACCACGCGGTACTGATGAGCGGCACCCGTGAGACGCACCGGTCTTGTATCTCTCACGGAGGAGCGGGAATTTTCATACATCAACCGATCACTTGTTTAGCGTTCATGTAAACACTACGTTCAGATTCACCAATCGGAATGAATTCAGTTAGATTGAAACAAAAGGTGTGCATGTAAACAATGAATGGCGACTGCAGAAAGCAAAAGCCGAATCCCGGACATTTTGGACGATCTCGACGGCCGGACATGTCTGGGAAAAAGAGGACGTATGGTCACCCTTACTACTCAGCTTTCTCCACAGAACAAGAGCCTGTTAGCTTAGCTTCCAAAAAAAGATGGCTGACACTATGTGTAGGCTACACTGTAAAAAATTCTAACCTCCCCAACTCAAAATTTTCTAGTGACTGGTCACATCTAAAATTTTCAATTGGCCCAAGTGAAATTTAGCAAATTGATACAATTTAATTAGCAGAATTTTACTTGGGCCAATTGAAAAATTTAGATGTGACCAGTTACTGGAAAATTTAGAGTTGGCGAGGTTAGATTTTTTTTACGGTGTACATTCTGTGAGTGAGATCCCACCCTCTATGGGCGGGTTGAAAACATGCGGGACTAGCTCCTACTATTGGCTGTAGTCTCTAGCCTCTGGCCAAAATATCCTCCGACGCAAAATGGCTTTTTACAGACAAAAAATACATAAATCTCTCGTCTCAGGGGGATATGAGGGAGGGAAGCACGGTAATTTGAAAATACTTCAGGTTTTCTACTGATACAAAGCTTAATGCTAAATCCTGAAGTATCCCTTTAACTCAATCTACTTGCAATCATATCATTCTCCATATAGACCTTGTGTAGCCACGCCCCTTTTCAGCTCTGCGCTCGTTGTCTTGTGTCTTCCGGTCTGTATTTTCACAGCGGTGTTGCGTATTTATGAATGAACGGCTCGTTTTAAAATCTTCCTGGTCAACTGACATTTGTTAAGGCATCTGCTTCGACATCAAACATATCCTAATGATAACTTTCGTTTACTTTATATTAAGTAAATCCACTTCAAAAGCTAATTACTCCTGGACAGCGATGCCATAGAGACATAGAGCGACCGCAAAAACGGAAGTTCAAAGACAATATTGTAAAGATGCTGCGTCCTCGTTTCACTGGCACATAAGGTCTATAGGACTCCTGCCGTTTCAGTAACCAATGAGCTTCAAATACTCTGTCAGCATTTTCTGTAGCAGCATTTGCTTTCAGAAACCCTCCACCTTCCCCAGCTCCACCTGTATAGATCTGCTACGGGTCATTCATGTACGCTATATTGTACAGCAGCAGCATGTCTTGCTCACAGCGTGTTGTGTGTGTATTGGCAGTAGCCAACGCATTCTCATCCTTGGGCGTCATATACTGACGCTTTTGACAAATCGTCTACATCCAACGCACATGGCACCCTTTAGCGTCAATATGACACGCACAGAGCTTTGTTCGGTTATGGTTGGGTTTAGGTCTGGGGTAGGGTTAGGGTTAGACCGCTAGGAGGCGCCTTCTGGCCCATATCTATCTGCGTCTCATATTGACGCTAAAGGGTGCCATGTGCGTTGGATGTAGACGATTTGTCAAAAGCGTCAGTATATGACGCCTTGGGATGAGATCGGGCTGCAGTAGCAAGTCCTGTTCTTACTCTGCAGCAGTAAAAACAGCAGCTGTGTATAGCAGATCTGTTCTGCCATGTGTCTTATCCATTAACATGACAAACACTCTGAGAGTTGTGAGGACACAGTTTACATAGTTTATTTTATTGCTTGCATCAAAAGAAGTCTTTATAGAACAGACTCTAAATTGGATGAGCTGTTTGTTCACTACCAGAGCGGTGTAAAGTCCAGGTTCAGAAAGTAAAAGTCCTCCTCAGTATTTTGTTGGATTAACACCTGGATATGCTAATTAGCACAGTTTTTCAGGCAGGAGATATACCTAATTAGTGAAAACAGCGGCTGAGTTCATGGGTGGAATAAACATGTGGCAGGACTTTTACTTTCTGATCCCTGGACTTTACACCTCTGCTCACTACTTAGTTAGACTATAGACCAACAAACTATGTTACTTCGTGTTAATAACTGTTTATTCAGGTTATTAACAGTGATTAAATCCTGAATCTCCCATGATAAAATCACTAGCAAACACGGCGTCTCATAGGGTGCAGTCACCTTGTATGGTGAAATACTGCTGGATAAATACAGTGATCTTAATAGGAATCCTCATTATCTGGGGTTTTGCGTGAGGGGAGTGTGAGGCGGAAAATGTCCCCACGCGGATGCCACATCGGATTCAAGCGCGGTGGCGCATTTTCATCATGTAAATTCATGACTGAGACCCAAATGATTTACATTTCTCCAGCCCTGATTTATCAGTGTGAGAACACAGACTGCCACTAACACCAACTCTGTTAGAAAAATTAACTGCGTCTTCCTCAGCACGGAAAGGGAGAATAGTCTTCAGGCGATTACTTTGTCATTCAGACACAAACCAGGAAGGCTCGCCATGTTGTGTTGATCTGAAGTATTGTGCTGTACCTGAGCCTCAGAGAGCCTGCAGACAGACACCTGCTCACGGTGACTTAGATGATCACAAATAAAGCAAGTTCTAACATCTCCGTCTCAAGACTAGGGCTTTTGAGGCTTATATTAGCAAACACATGAATGTGCCAGCACAAATGCAACAAAAACTAATTGACCAGTGACCAGATGGCCGGCTATACACACCGGTCAAGTAAACATCCATCATGTGGAATCAAGCCAAAGTGAATATATCACACTGACAGTTGATAAGCTTGAGATAAACATCTTCTCTTTTTGTGTGTGTGGTAAGAAATAAAATAATTTGTGTTTGAATGTTGACAGGAAAATTCAAGCAGTTGTGATTCATCAGCATTTTGACATGCTTTAATTAATCTAAAATGACTTTGAAATTGTTTTTTTATGACCTCACATTAATTGAGAAACTACATGAAATATTTGTGCTCAAAAACAACCATCTGAGCACAGTTTCGAAAAAAAAAAAAGAAAAAAAAAAAGCTTTTTGGTTATTAAAAATGTTGTATGTATCTTAAAGTCTTTAAAAAAAAGAATAAAGAAATAATAATAATGATCATTATAATTCCACCAATGGCTTCAAGAAAATAAGATTAGCATTGACGTTCAGCAATAGGCATTCAGCAAAATTAAAACGGTAAAACAATAATGAAACACAAAACAATTAAATTCAATAATTTATAATAATAAAGAAAATAAATATCAAATCAGTGTTTTGGCTAACATAGAGTATTGCATGTATAATTTTATTGAAAAATCTTAATTTTGAATAAAAAAACAATGTGATTTGGTGAAACTCGAAAAGTTCGAATATTGTGCAAAAGTTCATTTATTTCAGTAATTCAACTTAAAATGTGAAACTAATATATTTTATAGACTCATTACATGCAAAGTGAGATATTTCAAGCCTTTATTTGTTATGATTTTGATCATTTTGGCTTACAGCTTATGAAAACCCCAAATTCAAAATAAGAATATTGTGAAAAGGTTTTAAGCTGTAAGCCACAATCATCAAAATTATAACATATACACGCTTGAAATATCTCACCTTGCATGTAATGAGTCTATATAATGAATTAGTTTCACCTTTCAAGTTGAATTACTGAAATAAATGAACTTTTGCACGATATTCACATTTTTCGAGCTTCACCTGTTTACTACATGTTTATAAACCAGTGTTACATTTTTCAGTAACTTTTTCAAATAAGTATAACGCAAGTTTCTTTGTCCTCTCATCTATTGACTGACAGCTCTCCTGTCCCCGTGTTAAGAGAAATCACACTGTACAGACGTGAATTTGCATTTCCTTCATCCTGAGGCTTATTAATTTCACTTTTGGTGTGAAAGGGCCTTTACTTTAGCCAAAAACAGAAAACGAACAAACAAACAGCACAGCCAAGATGAGAAAAAGTAACACAAAAGTATTGTAACACATTACTTTCCATAACACAATATTGTAATGCATTACTTTGTAAAAGTAACTTCCCCAACACTGTATACAAATATAAAATGATTTATACATATTGATGTGCGCCTTGGAAAAACTTGAAGAAAACTATAATACTGTGGTTTAATTCTATAAAGCCAGTAATATCATATATTTTAAATTCTCATGCACAAAAATGTCTTATTTGATGATAACTCCATATTTATGCAATCAGGCTCGCTCCCTCGTTGCATCTGAAATGTAAATGGAAACACATTCTGGAATGGCTAATTACTCTTAAGTCTCATAAGCCGCGGTTCACTGGTGTTTGTTGGAAGCCACACACAGTGGAAATGGACAGTATCAGATTGCACCTCTTTGGCCTGATTACCAGAGCTGTGCCTATAGAGCAAGAGCTTATTAACATGGATGAGGGGGTCCGAGGGGGCTCCGCTTAAATACCTGCACACGCCCCGCTCGTGTCACACAGGTGCGTTAGACAGGACACACACCGTCTAGAGTCATGACCTGCCAGGCCTTCAGCACCAGCGACGCCTTCGCGACTCTGAGCGGAGACTCGCTGCTCATGCACCACAGCGGAGCCGCAGACTGTCTGCCCGTCACCAGCCATGCCAACATGGGCCCTCCAGGTACATCTCATGCTAGCATAGAGGTGCTCAACCGCTGGTTGAAAACAATGCGTGATGCTAATAATACAATACAACTGACTGTATAATGGAGCGTAGTTAGGATAGCTAATAAGTAATCTTATTGACTTGTGTTGTTGGTGTCTAACTGTACAGTATTTTTGTGCAAATCCACCTGGCATTTGGTGATAATACTAATGCAATACTGGGTGCAATTTTTGCATATTGTTGAGCCTATGCAGTTCATAGTACGTTTCAATGTTGATTTTTTTTTCTTTTTTTTTTGTATTATGATTTTGAGACAAGACAAGTTTGAATTTGATACAAAACCACTACACCGTTTTAAAGTTTGGGTTCTGTAAGATTGTTAAATGTTGTTGAAAGAAGTCTTATGTTTGCCAAAAAACAACAACAACACTGTAAAAAAATATTTTCATGATTTGCTATCACAACTTTTTATCTTTTGTCAAATCAACTTCGATAACTAATGTGTGAAGATAACATACTATTTTGAGCTTCTGTTTATTAAACCATTCTTCTTCATTGTATTAACTCACATTTTTAATTACAACGAACTCAAAATTTTAAGGCAACAAGGTAACTTGCTTTTTTAAGTTAAACCAACTTTTTTTTATTACAGTGAATTCAGTAATATTATGCAAATTGATCACAATTTAAAATTAAATTGGGTTAAATTTTATTTGGTAACACTTTATTTTACAGTGTCATTGTTACACGTTACATATTTATTACTATTGTAATACTATAAATTATGCATAATTACATGCAACTAACCCTAATTCTAAAGTACTTGATTTTGCTATTTAAATTGGCTTAAATGTATAATTACAGTGTAACAAAGACACCTTAAAAGAAAGTGTAACCCTTTATTTTAAGGTGTTCGTGTTACATTATACATAACTGAGTCATAATAAGTAACAACATGTACTTCCTAAAGGGTTAGAGTTAGGATTGGGGTTTGGTTTAGGTTTAGGTTTAGTTGCATGTTATTATGCATAATTTACAGATTTAACTTTAACTTTATATGTTAAAATTTAATTTATTCCTGTGATGAAAAGCTGCATTTTCAGCATCATAACTCCAGTCTTCAGTGTCACATGATCCTTCAGAAATCATATGCTTGATTGGAAACATCTCTTATTATTATCAGTGTTAATATTTCTGTGGGAACCGACACTTTTTGTTGATTCTTTGATGAATAGAAAGTATCAAAAGAACAGCATTTATTTGAAAAAGAGTTTCTTTGAGATTATACATTTCTCGACTGTCCCTTTTTTATTTGAAAAAAAGTTGGTCCAATAAGTTATAAAGTTGAACTTTTTGTAGATCAGCCTCAAATCTGAGATGACAGCATTTGTCCAGTGGGAATACCTCCCATAGAGAGGATTTTTTTTTTTTTTTAAACGAGAACAAGAGCAAGGTGAGAAAGGAGAGAGACTGGACTATGAGCGAATGTCCTTTTGACCTAGTCTATATGACCCTAAAGTTGTCATATTATTTGTTATTATCTCCAGTCCCGACTGCTGTCATCACTCACCGTCTGTCTGACTCTCACTGAGGAACTGACCTTTCCTGAGATCGCATCTCCCTTTCCCAGGGGAAATACTTTCGGAAAAATATCACCAAATCAAAAGTATAATGCATTGACCAATGTCTTTTTATATCAGAAACACTCATTTATCCTTTGTCTCCTTTGTTCTTTGTTCACCAAGGCAGCATTTATTTGATCAGAATACATAAAAGCAGTAATAATGGGAAATATGATTACAATTTAAAATAACTTTTTTTTATTGTTATATATTTTAAAATGTAATTTATTTCTGTGATGTAAAGCTGTATTTTCATCATCATTACTCCAGTCATCAATGTCACATGATATTTCAGAAATAATTATTATATGATGATTTGTTGCTCAAGAAACATTTCCTATTATTATCAATGTTGAAAACAGTTGTGCTCCTTAATATTTTTGTAGAAACCATGATTATTTCAGGATTCTTTGATGAATATAAAGTTCAAAAGAACAAGATTTATTTGGAATATAATTTATAAATGTCTTTACACTCACTTTTGATCAATTTAAAAGGTCCTTGCTGAATAAAAGTATTAATTTCTCTCAAAATTAAATGACTGACCCCAAAGTTTTGAAAGTGCGCATTTGGATGTTTTTGGCGACGCCGCTCACAGCCTCCATATAAGCGACTGCCAAGACAAACAGTAATTTGTTTAAATAAATCATAATCAGCTCAATTTGCACAGCTGTTACTTCTCCGTAGATAATTATCAAAGTAGACATATTATTACTTTGACATGTTGATTGCTAAATTATCGGGTACTTATTTTCGTCCCAGTTTTGCTCACACGCGAGAGAGCATTAAAGTCTCGTCAGAAACTCAATGCATTGCGTCAAATCTCTCCTCATTGTTTGCCATATAAATCATAGTTCTTGTGCATAATTACTAAAACTGTGTCATTTAACTCGAGCTCTGAGCCAGAAGATGCGAAACTCTCCAATTGAAATGTTTTGGCATTTCTATTCATACACACGCGACCTCTGTTAACTCGGCCGCGCTTCCACCTGCAGAAAGTGAAGCCTGAATGTCAGAGTATGTGGAGATCTGATCGTTTTGAAGGGCTATTTATCATAATGTGGCTGTTAATGTATCTGAACGTTTAACTTCTGACACTCGTGATGGAGTAAACCACTGTGTTTTTAATAAGGGATCAAAACGCGGATTCAATGGCAAGACTTCGTGCACTACACGTGCCAGTATGCGGAGATCATCGTGGAGGTTGTTCTTCTCAGAAAGAGTTTGATTACCACCCACAGCTTTACTCTGATCTCAATGAAACTCAATTGAATGTTCTGCTCAGCTCTCAGCCGGAGGTCACTGCACATATTAAGAACTATTATCCGTATTTACATACCTGCTTTCCTTCATTAAACGAGTTTAATTTTATTTTCAGAGGCATTTGATGAAGGAAGAAATTATACAATCTGGAGTTCATTATTAGGCTACTGCTATAATGAATGATTTGTGTAAATGTCACCTTAGGCAGAGACGAGACTGTGAGGTTCAGGAAATGTGGAAGCGCTTCTTTGACCAGTTTAGAGTAATCAGTTGCTCTTTACACAGCTCTGTTTCAATCAGAGAAGAAGTTTGTTTTTTTGTATTATTTTCAATATATTGTACTATGCACGCACACAATATGTATATAGATCTGTCTGTCTGTCTGTCGTTCGATCTATCGATCTATCGATCTATCTATCTATCTATCTATCTATCTATCTATCTATCTATCTATCTATCTATCTATCTATCTATCTATCTATCTATCTATCTACATGTCTATCTATCTATCTATCTATCTATCTATCTATCTATCTATCTATCTATCTATCTATCTACACGTCTATCTATCTATCTATCTATCTATCTATCTACATGTCTATCTATCTATCTTATATCTGTCTGTCTGTCTGTCTGTCTATCTATCTTATGTCTGTCTATCTATCTATCTATCTATCTATCTATCTATCTATCTATCTATCTATCTATCTATCTATATATCTATCTTATATCTGTCTGTCTGTCTGTCTATCTATCTTATGTCTATCTATCTATCTATCTATCTATCTATCTATCTATCTATCTATCTATCTATCTATCTATCTATCTATCTTATATCTGTCTATCTATCTATCTATCTATCTTATATCTGTCTATCTATCTTATATCTGTCTGTCTGTCTGTCTATCTTATGTCTGTCTATCTATCTATCTTATATCTGTCTATCTATCTTATATCTGTCTGTCTGTCTATCTATCTTATGTCTATCTATCTATCTATCTATCTATCTATCTATCTATCTATCTATCTATCTGTCTGTCTGTCTGTCTGTATATCTATCTATCTATATATCTGTCTGTCTGTATATCTATCTATCTATCTATCTATCTATCTATCTATCTATCTATCTATCTATCTATCTATCTATATATCTGTCTGTCTGTGTATCTATCTATCTGTCTGTATGTCTATCTATCTATCTATCTTATATCTGTCTGTCTGCCTATCTTATGTCTGTCTGTCTGTCTGTCTGTCTGTCTATCTATCTATCTATCTATCTGTCTGTCTGTCTGTCTGTCTGTCTGTCTGTCTGTCTGTCTGTCTGTCTGTCTATCTATCTATCTATCTATCTATCTATCTATCTATCTATCTATCTATCTATCTATCTATCTATCTATCTACATGTGTGTGTGTGTGTGTGTGTGTGTGTGTGTGTGTGTGTGTGTGTACGTGTGTGTGTGTGTGTGTGTGTGTGTGTGTGTGTGTGTGTGTGATGTCTGTCTCACTGATATTAGTGTATTGTTTAGTGCACTCAGGTCTCCCACTGGTCCAGTCATCCAAACGCTCTCACATGCATCTGTCCACTTCCGCTCTGAGTAACGCGACAGCGAGCCTGCACTACCCGATGCCCCCGTGTCACTATAGCAACCAGCAGACCACCTACGGCATGATGACGGGTACGTCAACTTACGCACAACTTACGCAACTAAGAGAAGTATTGCTCTTCTGTTCTTGTGTATTATTATCGCGCATCATAAAACACACACAGAAATACAGTGTGTGTGTGTCTCCAGCACAGGAAATGCTCTCTGCCAGCATCTCTCAGACCCGCATCCTGCAGACCTGCAGTGTTCCTCATGCCAACATGGTCAACAGTTCACTGCAAGGTACAACCTCAACCTGTGCTGCTCAAACCTTCAAACACTTGACATGACACGACAAACACTCCTGTCGAGAAACAGAACAGCCACACGTAACGTTACCGGTTTTAAAAGTTCAGAGACAGTGAGAAGAATACATGATTTAGGTTTAGGCTATCAACAGAATACAAATAGTCAGTGACAATAACTGCAGCGCGTGTGGTGCCATATTCTGCCTCTATTAGGAAAGAGAGCATTTACATTACCAGGTAATATCCTTTTGTTTATGCTTCCATCTAGTGTTTGTAGCAAGAAATGGGCTAACAGTTCTACTCAGTAGGCTACTGCATACAGAAGAGATCCTTCCTTATTGTTAAGAAAAACACCCATGTCACTTTTTTTGCCTTAGTTCTCTATATATGGGTCAGTGACGTGCCGCACTGATTTGCACTTCCAGGAGCAATAAATATTATATATTTATATAAAATAGGTTTAAAATTATATATATGTTTTAATCTCACATCATTTGTCCTCCTCACTGTTCACAATTGTGTGAAAATTTCAAAAATAGGTAACTTTTAGACTATTAATGTGGTCAAATGTCATACGGTCAAACGGAATTCACTTAAAGTTATTTAAGACAATTGCATTTAAAATTATTAAAAATGTTTCAAAATGATAAAATTTTTCATTTGGCATATTTTTTCAAGTCTTAAGAAAAGCATATTAAAGTATCAGTAAGATAGACCTTTAAGGAATGTCATTAGTATCTAAAACAAATTGTTCCGCAAAGACACATTTTCTCTATGTCATACGGTAAAACAAAGTTTAAAAGCCATTTTGGAACTGAATATTAATGACTTAAGTCATGTGACATTGGATGACATCACTCAGAGGACCCCCTGAAGACCAGCCAAGTTGAAGGTAAGTTTAAGATTTTGCTCCTACATTTGAGGTAATTTCACCTTTTCCAAGTGTTACCATGTGTCACAGATTTGGGTGTCATATGGTCAAACGTCAAAAAAGGGTTTAATACATTTAAAATGTGAAAATATATTGATTTACAGGTGAAATATAAAGTTTAAAAATCAAGGTTAATGGTAAAGGTGGAAGGAGGTGGCCAAGCAACTGCCTGTTATAAATGACAAAGCATGAAACTGTCATAAGGGCAAACAAGAAATGTCATACAGACAAACGATTTTACCGTATGACATGTTGTTATACCATATGACACAGAGCATTTAACTGAATTATTTAGTTATTTCTTAATTGTTATATCACATATATAGTTTGTACAACTAATATGAATTAATATTAACATATATAATATATTTCTGCCTATTTTAAGCATTTTTTCACATTATTACAGATGTCTCTTTCTAGTAAGGAGAGGAGTGCACATTTCCGTGCAAAGCTAAGGGCAGATCCTGCATCTAGAGAGGAGAACCTAGCCAAGAGGAGGGAAAGGTATAACTGTGAGAGTATATGATGACATAGTCTCTCCAGCGTGTCCTAGGTCTTCCCCGGGGTCTCCTCCTGGTGGGAACAGATCCTCGAGCCACCTCAGCTGACCCCTCTCGATGTGGAGGAGCAGCGGCTCTACTCTGAGCTCCTCCCGAGTGACCGAGCTCCTCACCCGATCTCTGAGGGATCAACCCAGCCACCCTGCGGAGAAAGCTCATTTTGGCCGCCTGTGTCCGGGATCTTGTCCTTTCGGTCATGACCCACAGCTCATGACCATAGGTGAGAGTAGGAACGTAGATTGACCGGTAAATCGAGACGACAGACCGGTACACCGACCGCATTACTGCAGAAGCTGCACCGATCCGTCTGTCAATCTCCCGTTCCATCCTTCCCTCACTCGTGAACAAGACCCCAAGATACTTGAACTCCTCCACTTGAGGCAGGAAATCTCCACCAACCTGAAGTAGGCAAGCCACCCTTTTCCGACTGAGGACCATGGCCTCGGATTTGGAGGTGCTGATTCTCATCCCAGCCGCTTCACACTCGGCTGCACACCGTCCCAGTGCATGCTGAAGCTCCTGGTCTGAAGGGGCCAACACGACAACATCATCCTCAAAGAGCAGAGACGACATCGTGTGGTCCCCGAACCTGACACCCTCCGGCCCCTGGCTGCACCTAGAAATTCTGTCCATAAAAATTATGAACAGAACCGGTGACAAAGGGCAGCCCTGCCGAAGTCCAACATGCACCGGGAAGAAGTCTGACTTACTGCCGGCAATGCGAACCAAGCTCCTGCTTCGATCGTACAGGGACCGGACAGCCCTTAGCAAAGGACCCTGGACCCCATACTCCCGGAGCTCCTCCACAGGCCGCCTCGAGGGACACAGTCGAATGCCTTCTCCAAATCCACACGGCACATGTGGATTGGTTGGGCAAACTCCCATGAACCCTTACTGTTCTTTTTAAACTAAATGTTAAAAACTGAATTTTTCACAAGTTATCTCACTGTTGTAAATCTGAATGATATTGTCATGTATTACATATAGCACGTCCTATGTGTTCCTTGTACTGAAAGAGAGTTGAGTTGACTAAAATAAATATTCATGTGTTGGTAAATATATTCTACTGTTAATAAAAGGTTCACTTGAGACGCCTTGTGTTTCTTTGAAATCATTTTGAATTGGCCTACATGTATTTATTACATTAAAAATGCAATGAAACATTGAAATTGTACTATGTCATACGGTAAAACAAAATATGTCATATGGTAAAACATTGCATTTTAAAATAAATAAAAATAAATACTTTGTTTGTTTACATGGTTCATGAAAATAATGGAGGAGAGCTAGTATGATATACATATATATATAACATCAAGGCATTTTTGACTAATTTCTTTAAAAAAAATAGAACAAATGTCCATAGATGACATGCTGAAGTTGTTAAAAAACTAAATATTTAGTATTTGTGGTGTAGGTGTTTACATTTTGCAACTTGTTATAGAATACTTACAGATCAACTATTACATTCATGGTTGTATTTAACTGTGTCATGAATATCAAATTTAATTTATTTCTAAAAATCACTTCGTTTTACCTTATGACATTTTCAAGGACTGTATACAAAGAAACACATTAAAATGTCATATATTGTTATTTTTTATAAAGGGCACTAATAAAAACAAAAAATATACACATAGATTTACACAAAAAATGCTATATTTAATTTGTCCTTTCATTTTTATTTTTTTACTGTTTTGAAATTCTAAAACGTCACTGACCCATATATATTCAGCATGAATATTCTTCATGCTCTGTGTAATTAGAATTTGCCGTTACTGAATTCAACCGAGGCTAAATCTGATCACAGTGCCATGTGATGCACTGAAAACATCCCGCCACTAGAGGGAGACGCAGATCTATTTATTGTTATTGTAAAGATAGAAAATGGGCTTTATGCACAGCTGCACTACTTCCCAAACTTCAGCCAGCTCCTTTGTTTCCTGTCTGCCATTATTGGACAAACGGATTAATCCAGGTGTGTCTGATTATTGTTGTTGGTCAGGCACACCTGGATTAATCAGTTTGTCCAATAATGGCAGACAGGAAACAAAGGAGCTGGCTAAAGTTCAGGAAGTAGTGCAGCTGTGCATAAAGCCCATTGGGACTTGTTCTATATCCCTGTAAGTCTATAGGCCTAACTAATACAATAATTTGTAAAAAATAAAAAAATGTATGTTTTTTAAAGAAGTCTATTATACTCATCAAGCCTCAAATCAAAAATACAGAAAAACAGTAATATTGTGAAATAGTATTTAAATTTTAAATAATTGAACTTTAAAATGTATTTCTGTGATGCAAAGCTGAATTTGGTTTGTGTTAAACCAAAATTTGAATTACAGTATTTTTTTAGAACCTGTGATGCTTTTTTTCAGGATTCATTGATGAATAAAAGAACAGTATATTAAAAAGTAAAAAATGGCTGATGAAAATTCAGCTTTGCTTCACAGAAATAAATTACATTTTGAAGTATATTAAAATAGAAAAACATTATTTTAAATTGTAATAATATTTCACAATATTAGTTTTATTTATTTTTATGAATGCAGGCTTGATGAGCATCAGAGACTTCTTTCAAAAACATTATATATATATATATATATGAAAATCATCACAATATCACAATTAGATGAGGGTGAATAGAGGTAAAACGTTTATTAATATATAGGCTATAACAGGAGTTTTTGTTCTTTCTCTAATTGAAATATTTCAAAGGTTAAATCCGTGTCTCTTATATCACTTTCAATAGATATTCCAATAACATTCCTAAAGCCAGCACTTTATTATATAATTTTCACAACAGATATTAATTTTTAAAATGAACTGCATAACAGCAATGTCCCCAACACCTGACAGATCTCACTAACATAAATATGGCAAAAAAAAGAAAAGTGTCAATGGAGTAACCCATGCACAATTGCACATTATAAAACTTTACAAAAAAAAAAATGCATTTGGCTGAATGAACCTGTTGGTGTTTAGAAAATAAATTAATTCACAATACAGTTTTCCTTTGTAGTCGTTGTAATAACTGATATCCTGAGATATGAAGAGTCATTATTCCGTCATGTCTGTCCCACTGTCCCGCAGGAGCTCTGGCTCCACGCCTCTATAAGTTCCCCGAGCACGGTTTGGGCGGGGGCTCGTGTGCCCTGACCCACAGCTTCCAGCCGCTGCCCCAGGCCCTGCTCACGGATGAACCCTCTCTAGGGGACATCAAGCAGGAGCTGCGCAGGAAGAGCCGGCCCCTGGAAGAGCCCCCCGATATGGACTCGCCTCAGATCCGGGAACTGGAGAAGTTTGCTAATGACTTCAAACTCAGGAGGATCAAACTAGGTTTGTCTTTTAAGCTGGACCGTGTTGAATGTCGTTTCCCATAAGCAACATATTTTGATTAGTTTATATCAAACCAGTTTAGTTTGTTTGGCTAGTTGATATTAGATAAAATTATTTCTGTAGTGATCTATTATTATAAAGCTATCATCCACCTCTAACTGCACATAAAAACACAATAAACATTTGATGCGTCCCAGTTTGTGTACTTAAAATTGATGCATTTGATTAACCGAAAAACACTTCATTAACTCAACTGTTGCAGCTACAGAGTACTTATTAAGAAGATTAAAAATACAATCTTAATGAATAACATATTTAATTGTGAACTAAACACAGTTGTAATGGTGAAGTTGCAATTTAGTAATGTACAATGTAAATGTAAGCATAACACATTAGAGTTTTAAAATCAGTTGTGAGAGTAATTTCCACTGAAACAGGAAGACAGGGCGGGGCATATCATAGCTCCTCCCCCTTTTAAATAATTACATTTACATTTAGTCATTAAGCAGACTCTTTTATCCAAAGCGACTTACAACTGAGGACTACAGCAAGCGAGTCATCGTGAAGAGGCAAAAATAACGCAAGAAGTGCTCAAAATACAAAGTTCTGGCATTGCTCGGAGTAGCATAAGCCAAACAAGGGAGGATTAAAGAGAAGTTTATTTATTTATTTATTTTTATTTTTTTTATGTCAAGTGCTCACGGAAGAGATGAGTTTTCAGTTGTCTTTTGAATGTGGTCAGGGAATCTTCATTCCGGACGAGGGTAGGGAGATCATTCCACCAGCAAGGAACCGTGAATGAGAACGTTCTGGAGAGTGATTTTGTGGCTCTCTGTGATGGTACCACGAGCCGTCGTTCATTGACCGATCGCAGGCTTCTGGTAGGGATGTAGACTCGTAGGAGGGAGTGAAAGTAGGAGGGAGCTGAGCCTGTGGTCGATCTGTAAGAAAGCGTCAATGCCTTGAACTTGATGCGAGCAGCGAATGGTAGCCAGTGCAGGGAGATGAACAGAGGAGTGACGTGGGCCCTTTTGGGCACGTTGAAGACAAGGCGGGCTGCAGCATTCTGGATCATTTGTAGAGGTTTAGTTGCACATGATGGAAGACCGGCCAAAAGAGCATTGCAGTAATCAAGCCTAGAGATAACCAAGGCCTGGGCGAGAAGTTGTGTTGCATGCTCAGTTAGGAAGGGCCTGATCTTCCTGATGTTGTGCAGTGCAAACCTGCATGATCGAGCTGTCTTTGTGATGTGGTCTGTGAAGGTCAGTGCCCGGTTGCATAAAGCACCTTAAGTGAAATTTTCCCTTAAGTTCGCCCTTATGTTTCCCTTAAACCTAAGGGTGTTGCAGAAAAATAACCTTAAGTGTTACTTAACTGTTTTTTTAAGTGAAACGTCATAAACACTTAGAATTTCCCTTAAATGCTTTTTTTTCACTTAAATAATCCCTTAAAAAGCGTTAAGTGTTGCATAAAACCCCTTAACGGTCATTTCCCTAAGTATAACTTAAGGTTTGGAAATCGTAACCTTAAGAGTAACGCGGACAAAAAATAAGACGACATGGCTGAATTTATGGAACCAGCTGAAGATAATTATGTGCCAAGAAGAATTTTTAGGGATAGGGAGAACCCTATTGTTGCATGAATACCGTTTTGATCGACGCGCAATATTTGACATCACTAACAAACTAGACGGCGACCTTGACCGTGTCACAGATCGCAACCACTCTACCTGCGGTGTTACAACTGCTTATAGCACTGCGTTTTTTTGCAACTGGGAGTTTTCAGACGATAGTGGGAGATGTTTTCCACGTTCATAAATCGTCTGTCAGCAGAGTGGTTCACCGGGTTGCGGGGGCTATTTCCCGCTTGTGTTAGTGTTTTGCGTATCTATGGCAACAACAGACTTTTATAACGTGAATCCAGGATCGCTGTCGTGAAACACTTAAATGTTTCCCTTACCTAAGAGAATCGTTTAAGAGATTATATGCAACACCCTTAAGTTATTCTCTTAGGTAAGGGGAAATCGCCCCTTAAGTGTCATACTTAAGGGAAAAACTTAAGGTGCTTTATGCAACCGGGCACAGATGCTCATCAAATGTTACTCCAAGGTTTCTGACCGACCTTGATGGGGTGATTAAAGTTGAATCTAGCTGGATAGTGAAGTCGTGCTGTAGAGACGGATTGGCAGGGAGGACGAGAAGCTCAGTCTTTGCCAGGTTAAGCTGCAGGTGATGTTCCTTCATCCATGCCGAGATGTCCGCCAGGCAGCTTGAGATACGTGCAGCTGTGGGATCATCAGGTTGAAATGAGAGGTAGAGCTGGGTGTCATCAGCATAGCAATGGTAAGAGAAGCCATGTGCCTGTATGATGGGTCCCAGTGATGTGGTGTAAATGGAGAAGAGGAGCGGTCCAAAAACTGAACCCTGAGGAACCCCTGTAGTCAGTTGATGTGCTTTGGATACCTCGCCACTCCATGCGACCCTGAAGGACCTTCCTGTGAGATAGGACTCAAACCAGTGGAGAGGAGTTCCTGTGATGCCCAGTGATGAGAGGGTGGAAAGGAGGATCTGATGATTCACAGTGTCGAAGGCAGCAGACAGATCCAGGAGAATGAGAACTGATGATTTGGAGGCAGCTTTTGCGATCCGTAGGGCTTCTGTGACTGACAGCAATGCAGTTTCGGTTGAATGCCCTTTCTTGAAGCCAGATTGGTTTACATCTAGTTGGTTGGTCAGAGAGAGGAAAGATGATACTTGGTTGAAGGCAACTCGTTCAAGTGTTTTCGCAATAAATGGTAGGAGAGAGACAGGTCTGTAATTCTCTAAGAGAGATGTGTTTAATGTCGGTTTCTTAAGCAGTGGAGTTACCCGAGCCTGCTTGAATGCTGTAGGAAAAGTGCCTGTGTGGAGCGATGAGTTGACGATGTGTGTGAGTGCTGGAATTGCCAATAGCAAGAGCCGTTGAGCTAATCTCGAACCGTTTCTCCTCGTAATCTCCTCTATATCGCTTTAAAATACAGTATTCTGTACACTCAGCATTCAAACCAAACTTGATTCGCCCCAATGGAAAGCATATTTATACTTCCTCCCTATATAGTGTATTATGTGCTATTTACTATGTAGAAAATAGTAAATGTGTGAACAAATGACCAATTTTAGCCACAGCTTCAGCGTCTATTTATAATGTATCAATGATAGCATTTGATTGGACAGAAAATCTGATTGTCATCAAGATCATTGATCCATATTGATTCATATCCAAGTTTTGAACGCTTAAAGTATATCTTCTAAATGTGAATGTTTGTCATTGTTTTGGAACACACTAGCTTATAGATAACAGTAAGGCTAACATATTCATACAAAATGGCAAAAAACTTCAATTTTGATTTCATGGCAACTTTAATACGGTATGTCAACATTTTGAAATAAGTGGATTCCTTTAAAGCATGACAAAATATTTTTAAATTTTACTTTTAAATGACTCGCCCTCATGTCGTTCCAAACCCGTAAAACGTTCGTTCATCTTCAAAACACAAATGAAGATCTTTTTAATGAAATCTGAGAGTTTTCTGTCCCTCCATTGACATTCTCCGCAACTACCACTTTTAAGCCCCAGAAAGGTAGTAAAGACATCATTACAGTGATCCATGTGACTCCAGTGGTTTAACCTTAATTTCATGAAGCGACGTGAGTACTTTGTACAAAAGACAAACAAACATAATTTACGCCTACCACTTTATTAAAAAAAATATGAATCTCCAACCGCTGATCTCTCGTCCATGCAACGTCTGCTCTCGCATCAACACAACACATTTCTACGTTAGTTTGGGTGAACTAACCCTTTATTGACCTTCTTTTCCATTAATATTATATTATCTTCAAGTACCGTTTAAAAAAAAACAGGCTACTTTTAAGATTTGAAGTACTCTACAAGTGCACATTCAGTACAACCAATCGCACATTCTTACTAGCAAAACTTTCCCTAACGTTCAGCTTTGATTGGCAGGTTACACGCAGACCAACGTGGGTGAAGCACTGGCGGCTGTGCACGGCTCCGAGTTCAGCCAGACCACCATCTGCCGCTTCGAGAACTTGCAGCTCAGCTTCAAAAACGCCTGCAAGCTCAAGTCCATCCTGGCAAAGTGGCTGGAGGAGGCCGAGCAAGCCGGTGGTGAGTCAACACACTCCTCAGTGGGATTATTTATCTCTTTATTTACCACCACCATGCCATTATCCCAGAGTTTTGAAGGAAAACTTAAGATTGCTTAGCTCTAATTTGCGACTCCCATCAGCTCTTTTTAATGAGAAGATGGGCATGCATGAGCGTAAGCGGAAACGGAGAACAACCATCAGGTAAATGGGGAATTCGAACTAAACAAAAGCCATTATATCAGCATCTCCCTCTCATTAATGCCTAATTAATTCTTAATTTGCTCTCTCAGTCTTGGGGCTAAGGAAGCCTTAGAAAGAAATTTCGTGGAGAAGAGCAAGCCATCATCTCAGGAGATCGTGCGGATGGCGGAGGGTCTCCATCTGGAGAAGGAGGTGGTCCGCGTGTGGTTCTGTAACCGCCGGCAGAGGGAGAAGAGGGTGAAAACCAGTCTGCACCACAGCTCGTTCATGGCCAAAGAGACCGCAGCCTGTAGACCCTGAAGAACCAGATGCTCTACTGGGGTGTGATTATTTCCCACAGGCAAGAATACACACCAGACGTTGGCAGTGAGTGGGTTTATTGTAGAGATTCACCAGCAGGATATAATACAGGGACTCCAAAAAAAGAGTTTGAACACTTTTCAAAATGTCTGAATGTTATCTCATAGATATCAAAATGACATCTGCTAACACACTATGACCTTCTGAAACGTTTGAAGTTCACACAAGTGTCCTATCAGAATAACCACAGGTGTAATTCATCACAGTAACTACTGTATGAATATGATCCAATAATGTTTTACAAATACATAGTGTCACAATAGCCTACTTTCTCTTAATATTATATATATATATATATCCAGTTTTATTATCATTTAAATTGTGACATTTTTTTCTAGTTTGAAAAGGTTAAAATAAATGCCATTTGGTTTGATATTGTGTTATGGCAAATGCCATTTATAGATTTTTAGGTATGCTTTTAGTGTCCAATTCTTTCTATTTTATTTTATTTCATTGTAATTTATTTATATTATTGTTTGTATTTATTTATTGCCTTTTATGAATTATAAGATTATTTAAGCAGCCCCCTCATTGAAATCTGAACTTCAGCTGTCCAAAGACATTTGAACAAAAACATCAAGTGTTTTTGCTCTGAAATGGGATATTCCTGTTGGTTTCTACATTTAAAAGTACTAAAAAGGGCAGAATAGCATCTTGATACTTTTCAATGTTGTTATATAATTTATTCACCATTCATATATTTAAATACATTCCAATCAAAGTTTAACGTATTAGCAAAATATGCAAATATTCTGAAACCGTAACTGAAAACACATCCTGGAAATGTGTCATTGCACTGTAGAGTTTTGTATGAAGCATCCAAACCTTTTTTTCTTTTTTTGCAACGTTATTTGTATAGAAATTATTAATTTATCCTAAATAAATGACTAATATTGTGGTCATGCTTGGTTTGTCATATTATTGTAAGATCCTGCCAGTCATTAGATGCTCTGCAAAAATCTGGGCATTGTTATGGGAATTACATGCATGAATCGTGGTGCAACATGGTAAGTGTGTTGTGATTCAGATTATTAAACATAATCAAACATCATTCCGATGGGAGGGAATTAAGCATCTATCATGTGCGTATGTGTGGCATGTTTTAATTTAATGCGGTATGATCAGAGCCCTACTGGGTTTTACTGAGGGATTATTTACAGTATTGCATTGTTCCTGACAGTGTTATGATGAGGTAGCACACAGCCGCTCTCAGCAGAGAGATATGGGTTATGATCTATATGATCATCATCTCCTGCCATTGACTGTGTCAGCAACACATCCCTAACCACCCCGTATTATGACCTAATAATGCAATAAATACAGTATACTCTGGGATAAGGTTGACAGGGTTTGACATTTTCAGTATATATCATACATAAACATGATCACTGAGAAAACAATAAAACGTTGGATTTGTCCGTGTGTATTCCAGCAGATTCCAGTCCAGCAGGAACGCTAGCAGCGGTTACACATCCATACCTCATTAAATTACTTTGAAATTAATGGACTGCACCCTGGTTCATTTAAGAAAGGTCACTCGACAAACTCATTAAGACCTTATTTAAAAATCATGATTCATTATGATTATGAATAATGACGTCTAATTTAATGAAATATGAAATGCTCTAAAAGGCCATTAGAACAATTGTAAGGTTCACAACACTCGGCTTAAAGGTTTCCCACCGTTTAACAGTTCAGTACGGGCCACCCTCTTGCTTTTAGTTGGCATTTTAATGATTGTACAAATGATCTGATTGTTAAATGCTGAAATACATGTTAAACACCAGTTATTCACAAATATGAAGGTACTTTATTAATTAGAAAATCAAATCAAAGCACAAACTGTACATTCATATTCACACTGAGTTAGTTCGAATGAAAGAACCTTTTTAAACCGTGCTGAGAAGTACATACAGAGGAAGTTGAAAAGAAAAACTGATACTGTAGTTCTCCTAAAGGCTGGAATACACTATACGACTTCTAAAATATGAACAGACTTCAAAACATTAGGCATTATTGCAGACTTTTTAAATGGTTACAGAGAAAACTGGGTATCGTCCACTAAACGACTGAGGATCGCACACTACCAGATGTTAAATTCACTCTGAACTCAACAAACTCATGCCTGGAAAACAAATTTGTGTTCTAAAATCAGCTCAAAATTTTCAAACATGTTTTATCTCAAGATTAAAAACACCAGAGTCTGTACATTTTCTGCAAAATCCAACACAGTGGACGTGTTCCAGTGGGAGAGGATTAAGCGTCGGCAGACTGGCTTTGACTTTCAGAAACTCGTCCAGATTGAAAATCGTGGCACAAATCTGTACAAAAGTCATGCGGTGAGTTCCAGCCGTAAATCAACTCCAATGTCAGCATGGTTTGCTCTTCCTACAATCCCACTCTTACAAATAAAGGTTCCAAAAGGGGAATTTTGCAGTAATGCCATAGAAGAACCATTTTTTGGTTCCCCATAGAGCCTTTTAGTGATCAGTTCATTCATGAAATTCATACATTTTAAAATGTTCGGACACAGCATATGCTTATATTTTTCAAGCGTGGCTCTCCTGTACCAAAGTTGCCCATCCCTGCCACAGGTTCATTAGTGGGAACCTCCAATCATGGGGTTCAAGATAAAGTTATTGGTTATTACTTCCAGATGACAGCCTTGAATTAGGGTCTACATAAGACTCTAATTATATTAAAGTATGAATTAAACCATGAAAACTGAACTCACAGCATTGATACGTTTCTCTGCAACATCTGAACAAATAATAATTTCCGTAACACTGACATATGTTGCAGATCGTTCAAGTTTAAATGTGACCATTATGGAACTACAATTTGTTAAACCTTCCCAAATCATCACTCAACAGTTTAATGCTCTTTAAGGTTGAATTGTTTCAAGGTTGATAAGATTAAATCACATTTTCATTATCATATCAACAAATATTCTCATGCATGATATGTTTGTATGTAAGTGTAAGAAATACAGATTTTATACCAAACCTAACTGCGAAGGAAACTGCATTCCTTAACTTACTTCCTTAAGTCATATACACCCTAAAAAGACATAAATATATACACGTAATGAGCATCTTTTAATATCATGACACGTATTTGAGATGATTAGCCCTATAACACACGGGAATCCCATGCCGTTCCAAAATCTTCCAAGGTTGGTGTGCATTTAAAGGATTCAAAGGACAATTTGTTACCACAGTAATAGCACCCTTTAAGTTAAAAATGAAGGTTTTTTTGGCATCAAACAGAATAATGGCTGTCCCCGAAATCGTATACTCTCTGAGTGAGTAGGTACTTCTTTTGAACAAGTAAACTCTACGTGATTATTAAAAAAAAAAAATTTGTGCAGTATGAATGTGTAGTAAGAAAACAACATTCGCAATGTTGTCATTCGCTGCATCTGAAATTAAACACAGTATACAAAAAAAAAAAAAAAATAAGCCGACAGAGTAATATGTCCAAATACATGATATTCGAAAATCACTAGGTGAAAAGTAACCTAAAGATCTACTACTTCCACAAGTGCGCATTCGATGGACACTTTACTATCCCATGAGGCCACGGGAGAGAATTTATGAATGTCGGTAAAGTGACGCAACTGACTTCATTCATACTGTACTACACACATTCATACTACATAAAACATACTTTTTTAACGGTCGCAGAGTAAGTTTCAAACCAAATGTGGCACCTACTGTACAGTATGCGATTTCAGACACTGAAATTGTGATGTGATTGTCGAAGGAAGTAGTAGGTCATCAGAGTACTTTTCGGCTACCGTTTCAAGAAAACTTCAGACATACTACTCCTTTCACATACCGTATTTTCCGGACCATAAGTCGCACTTTTTTTCATAGTTTGGCTGGTCCTGCGACTTATAGTCAGGTGCGACTTATATATCAGAATTAATTCATACTGACTGAGATGAACCAAGAGAAAACATTACCGTCTATCAGCTGCGAGAGGGCGCTCTAGTGTGCAGAGTTGTTCAGAAGCGACACCGAGGAAGAACTCAATGGATTCAGTGTTGTGGAATGAGATCGGGAGCTTGGTGAACTTGCTTACCGGTAACTTGTTGGACTCGCTGGCTTATGTTAATTTAGCCTATTCAGCCTCCCAGGTATATTTTCTTTATGCTATTGTGTAGCTGAATAACTGTTAATGTGTTACGTTAACACACCGGACACCTATTCAGCCTGTTGTTCTGTGCTATTGTGTAGTTGAATAACTTGCCTTTCCAGATTAAATGTCTGTTCTTGGTCTTGGATTTTGTGAAATAAAATTCTAAATAAATGCGACTTATAGTCCAGTGCGACTTATATATGTTTTTTTCCTCTTCATGACGCATTTTTTGACTGATGCGACTTATAGTCCGGAAAATACGGTACTTGTTTTTCGCCTACTATTTGGTGAAGTATACGATTTCGAATGCAGCCATTAGGTGTGTTCGACTTCATCCACTTCGAGTCGAACACACCCATTGACATTTTAACCCCTCCCCTCTCAATCTGCCATTGGTTGCCCGAACAGATAGCCCCGCCCCAAGCTCACACTATTGGTTGAGATGATGTTGTGCCAGTCATGCTGCTCAAAACAAAACATTGCAATTCCATTTGGAGCACAAAAATGAGATACTTGGCCTTTAAAACCCTACACTATGTGCGGCATATTTGGAGAGTATGTCAGTTTGAGTGCGCATTTTGTCAAAACATCTAGACCGTGATCTGCTGTATATATCTGACCAATGAATCCAATCCAGTGACTCATTGCGATGCTCCAACCAGAGTATGTTTCTTGACATTTTCCCTTCATGTATTACTTGGACACTCCCCGTTCCCAGTGGCAGTGGGTGCACAGGTGTGGGGGGGTGAAGAGATTTAGTCCATTCCCAGAGCCTTCAGCTGTCTCTCGATCTCAGCGTCTGAAATGGTGGCTGCTTTAGACTTTGCTGGGGAGGCGCCAGGGAGGATCTTTCCTGCTGACGGGGCTCTTACCATCTGCGGAAACAATAGTTTATTAGAGCAGTAAAACAGATCACCTGGTGCTAAAACTCTACCAGCATAAGCCTCCGTTTAATTGTTGTTTTGGGGAATAGATGTAGCACCAATCAAATATGATCATTGTTTATGCCAAATGTTCTACTACAGCAGAGCCCGATCACTTTATTTGGGAAAAACAGGCCAAAGAATCTGTGGAATATGGTAATGTGAGAATTACATTTTTGGCCCAAGGGAATACACATCTGCTGCAATCAGATCCGATGATTCTGCATCTCATGAATCTAAAGAAAGGCCTACAGTAATCACAGGCACAGCCAGAGTCCAGCCATCTGCCGAAAGCAGCCGCTGGGGCTGTCCCGAGAACAGGGTGGACACAAAGAAAGTACAATCGTACCTTTCCAGAGATCTCGATGCCGATCTCATCCAGCATCTGGTTCACGATGTCCTGGCATTCTTCCTCATCGCCCGATTCATCGAAAATCTCATCCAGGGAATCGTTGACTGAGGACAGAAATTTGTACAAGTTGGTGAGAGTCGACAGAATAATCTAGACTGGTGATTGTCAACTGGTTTTGCTTTAAAGAGGTTGAAAGAGAGCTTCTGAGGATGAACTCGCTGGATATGACAGGTTTGGGGCATCAAATAATTGATAACGTTTTTTAAGAGTTTTGTTTGAAGCACTTATTATCAATTCATTCAAATTCATAAATGCTTAACTAATAAACAATACATTCAATATCCTGAGGAACTGTTTATTTTGCCAATAAGTTATTGTTTCTCAATACACTTTTTCCTCTGTTTTTTCAGTGATTTCTGTGCAATTCGCCTTAAACGGCACATAAAAATAAAATAAACTGTGGTTGGTCTATTTATGATGGTCAGACCATCTCTTCCTGTCTAGATTGGCAGTGTTTGCCAACAATGTTGACTATAACGTTTGCATTAAGGTCACGCTCCTCAAAACTAGTGGTGAGTCAACAGTGCCAAATTTGTTAATTGGACAATAATGAATTTCAATGGTTTCATTGCCAACAATTCACAGCACAGAACTCATTGTGTGCACAAACCATGTCCTTGTTGCGAAATGACCCAGTTTTAATGTTGTCCTATTCATATTTTATTTTACTTAATGCAGTTTTATAATCGTTTTTTGAGGACGAGGGCATGTCACACAGCCCGTCCAGGTTGGCGCTTGTGTAATTTGTCTCAAACTTGACTGGACACCCGGCCTTTGATGTAAAATTAAATATGGGAAGTGCTGACAAGCCTATTTATTTTGCTCTCCTGATGATTCTGAAATTTAAAAAATACATGAAACTCACCATATACAATAATCATACATAGTCCGGATATCATTTAGCATATTTTTTGCACTGCTAAAGCCCAACCAGAACAGATCCATCACTTCAGAACCACTTTAAACTTACGCATGTCTTCCGTCATTCCCATTTTTAAGTTCTCCTTCTGGAAGTCCTGCATCGTCTGTAGCGTCTTCTTGGGGTCCAATTTTTTATTGACAGTCTGCATAGTCTAAGAGACAGAAAGAGTTCAAGCAATCCATCACGTTCCCGGAGAAGAAATAGAGCATCCTTACGGTGCACAAAACGGTAATAAAAATAACACAAGCTCTGACAAAAATCCACCACGGACGAATACATTTTGAATGCAGCTCAACATAAATTTCGACATCACACCATTTGGTGCGGAGGGGGAGTACAGTAAGTAGATGACACCGAGCATAAAAATAGGTCGCGTGGAGAGACGTCTGTTTTACTGTCCCTCTGGGTCTCTAGCACTGTGGCAGGACACACACACAGGAAGAGTCCTATCTGATTACAGAGAATTATTTACACACAGCCTCATTATCACCCGTCTCATATCTATTACACCAGTAGCTCCTGATTGACTACAAATACCACCATATACAGCCGGGTGAGGAAATATTAATAGCTTCCTTCCTCATACAATATAGATTGGATTGGATACACACACAATGAATATTTTGTGCGAGTACAGGAACGGCTTGCAAATGTGTGAGAGAAACAACACCCCACCAATGAGTAGTCAGAGACTGAACTTAATTGGCTGAAACTGCATTTTCTGTGATGATACGACGTGCCTCAACTCAATGAACTAAAATAACAAAAACTGAAATATATTTAATGAAAATGATTAGAAAAAAACAAATAAAATAGAAAAAAAGACAACAAAATTACTAAAACTTTAACCAAAAATTAAATGAAATAAAAAAATATATATATAGAACAATATACCGTAGTACTATCTCAATGATACTAAAATAACACTGGTATCAAGATGCTATTCTGCTCTTATAATCACATTTTAATATGATCCCTTCTAATTGAAACCATCACAATCAACCCATTTTAGAGCAAAACACTCTTTTGTAAAAAATAAATAATTTTTTTATAATGTATTTAAAACAGCTGTAGTTTAGTTTCAATCAGGAGTTGCTTAAATTATCTTATAATTGATAAAATCAAACATTTAAATTCACACAAGGTGCTTTTCCTAGTAAGATCTTAATAAACAAGCCATAAGACAACAACATGGCTCCTATTATTTTGTACAAGCATCATGGGAAAAACTCTAAATGAACGATAATGAGGACCGTGTGAATTAACACACAGAGAATGTGAGATTTGGGATCTTTATAAAAGTAGAGCAGAAACTATAAAACTGGGTCACAATGAGACCAGTGAAGCAAGGAGCTCCTCAACAACATGATAATTAAACCCTGTTTAAGGATTCTTTTGAAGTTCTTTGCTACATAAGGGATTCTGTTTCTCCAGCACTTCCCGGGAACACATCGGGCTACATGTGAATAATACAGAGCCGTCATCAGTGGGTGGGGGAGAACTGGGAATGTTGTGATGAGGGGGACCCACTACGGTCCTCCATGGACAGCAATGGAAAAACTGAATCGGTAGTCATGCAGATCCATTGGGACTCTTACCTTCGCTGTGGTAGACATGGCTCCAGCCATCTTCATCTGAGAGTTCATGACCTTGGTCTGCGTGGACATGGACGTGACCTTAGAGCTTACGGCGTAGGTTCGGTTCTTCTGTTTTCTGAGCTGTACGAGCTGTTTGGCCAGTATCTTGCAGGCTTCTCGGTTTCCAGTTTTGGCCATTTTTTTTATTTCCATTTCCTGGTAAGAATCAAGAATAAGAAGACATCAACAATGGGAAGTTTAATAGGAACAAAATTGGGTTTTCACTTCTAGGACAGAACAACAAGGCACCCAGACGAGGCAGAGATGTTCATGATGTTGTGAAGCACCACACACACCATAACAGCTGAAACTTGTGCCGTGTTTACTAGTTTTGACCCAGAGGTCTGTTTCTCTTTACATTAGTAAAAGTCTGAAAACAGCTCTGTGCCCTGAGGAGCTTCAAGCAATTAGATGCAGTGCGGGAAACTGTGAGTGTGTGTTTGCGTATGCAGAGATACTGTGTGATAGTGAGGGCGACCCGTAAGAAATCAAGCCCGAGACTCGCTGCACTTACAAAATCCTTCATGTGCAGTGCTAATGATTTTACAGCTCTCTTTCTACACCATGTGTAGAAAACATGACAAAAAATGTTCAAATAAAAAATCCCTTTCTAACAAGCATCTGCTAACTGGAAATGTTAGCTTATTGGAGAGTCATAATCATTTGATGGAGACCATTAAAGGTGAATTAATAAAAAGATTCAATCATTTTCATTTTTGGGTGAACTATCTCTTAAAAACCCATTTCTTTTATGAGAAAGTATAACGTCTGGAGTAATGATGCTGAAAATTCAGCTTTGCCTTCACAGGGATAAATTACATTAAAATAAATGTAAAACAACAAGCCTATGTTATCAGTTTTACCGGTTCTTATCGGGGAATAACATACCGCTGGATGGCGCGACTGACCTGTTTGGTGCCACAAGTAGAAATTATAACCCTCACCTGATAACCATTATTAAATCCATAATCTGAATCCCAGGCAATTCTTTTAAATATTTAACTCAGCAGATTCTGTTTTCTCTTGTGTGCTCTTAATGTTAGTCTCTCAGGTAAACACGTGCTGATCAGCTAAACTGGCATATTAGACAGAGTAACTCTAATGAGACACACATTAGTCCAGGTGCTGCACTCTCCTCACATGATGCCTGCTAAGCAAAAAACACACACACACACACACACACACACACACACACACACACACACACAATGGAATTGTGTGACAGCTTCTGAGAATATTGTCCATGTTTGCCCGTCTGTCACTACCAAAATATGACTGGAATGGGGCATTTTTTACTGTTACGCCATGATAACGATGATATGCCATCATTATAAATATTCATGCACAGAGAGCTGAGTGAGACAGAGCTGAAGCATCTATTAGAGATGTTTTATTGTCACGTCAGCCACTAGGCAGCCATATGGATTGGAAAACTGGAATAAAAGTGAGAGACTGATGTGCTAAACAAAACCCTTACCTTCAGAGAACAGATAATGCTAAGTATGACCCAGTTCAGTCAGCTAATATTTATCCAGCAGTTGACAGATGTCACCTTGAGCAGGGTTAGGGATATGCGATATGATGATATTGGATTGTGAAATATTAAAATGTCGGCACGATTAAAGCTTTCAAATGATTTTACAAGCACTTACATTTTTCTGAGGACACAAGCGCGCAAGTTGTGAACTAAGTTGTCGTTTGCGTCTTATTGCACTTAAACTGTTAAATACAAAGATTTACAAAGACACACTTGGTTATGTTTTAACTCAGTGAACGTAAACAACTGGGAGAAAATCAGATGTGTAAATATATTACATCTGTGCATTAGGTCTTAAAGTGACAGCAGCCTAATATACACTGAAAATCACTCAGAAGAACCTTTGTAGAATTAATAAAAATCAATGGATATTTAGACTATGCAGTATTTTATTTTTTTACATTTTATTATAAAATTTCTTACATGAATGCTACTGTTATACCTGTACCTGAACATTTTCAAGTATTGTTTATCTTGTTTAAATAAATGTTTCTTTTATTATATTTTTTCTGTTGTTTAATAATATTTGTGCCATATAACCCACCCCTACTTTGGCCTAAATGATCTGTCATTCTTGTTTATTTTGTTCTGTTCCCTTGTAGGGCTGAACATAATTATTATAATTTTTTATAACATTTTTAATTTATCCATGCATGTCATTATTTTTGTGTCCTCATAATCTTTAATCAAAATTGTGATATGATTATTTATTTTGATTACCAATTTCTATCATTTAACCACCATATAAAAATTGTCTTTAAATTTCCAGTTAAGTGAGATTTTGCATTCTAGATTTCCAATGTGTTCTCAGACTTTGGGACGCCACTATAAGTGTAAATGGGGAATTTAAGCAGCAGCTCATGACCGCCCTGCAGCTATCTTTCAATATAGGTCATTTAAAAAAATGAAATATAGATAACAAAGCAAAACCATGTCTAATTACAATAAAGATGAAGAAAAAAAGAACCCCTTTTGGGAGGCAATTATGCACATTTCTATGTTTACATAGAAACAATTAGCGTAAATGGAGAGAGTGAGTGGAAATGTTGGATTCTTCTGAGCTTTAAAAGCGACGACATGAACACTGAAGTCCTCCTCATGAGTATTGAGCGATGAACAAAGCTATAAAGACCACCTAATCTACCTTTTTCTAAATGCAATTAACATAAAGATAAAAAAAATGTATTAATTAGCTTACTCTATTCTTTGAAGCAATAAAAATCGAATCAAAGAGGGACTACCTTGCACACGCAGCGACACATGACGCTGGAAGGGACGCACGCGGTGGACGCTGGGAGTTGAAGTGAACAGATATGAAACTGCTTTGTTCCACTTACCATTTGCCTCTCCTGTCTCTCCAGGGCAGCTCTGTCTCTGGTGATTTGTCTCTGTGTGCCTCTCAGCTCTTTGGCCTGCTCTTTAATGATATCTGTGACAGAGAAGAACATGCAATAAAACCGTCTGGAAAATCCTCATACAGTTCACTGATCTGAAACCGAGTTTTTTTTTCTCCTCTTTTTTTCCCTGCTCCCTCAGTCCCCCTCTTATTCTCTCACACACACACACACACACAAAATGTTAAGGCGTTTGGCTGACTTAGCATATGGTTCACAACGGAAAACTTCTGACAGAACTTCTATTTACTGCAGATCCACAAGTTCATGTTGGTGCTTCTTCTCGTCAGGTCACCCCACTCATTCTCTATAGGGTTCAGTTTAGGGGACTGGGACGGTCATGCCAGAAGCTTCATTTTGTGCTCAGTTACCCATATTTGTGTTGATTTTGATGTTTGTTTTAGACCGTTGACCTGATGGAAGATCCAACCACGGCCCATTGTAAGATTTCTAGCAGAGGCAGTCAGGTTTTGATTTTTTATCTGTTGGTATTTGCTAGAATCCACGATGCCGTGTATCTGAACAAGAAGTCCAGGACCTCCAGCAGAAAAATAGGCCCAAAAAATGAAAGATCCAGCAGTATATTTAATATTAAAATGTATATATTTGTAGTTGTCGTGTCTGACAACTGAATATGCTGGAGTTTATTTTTGGAGGAGCAAGGAAGATTTTTTTAAAACCCTCCCAAACAACATGTGGGGATGTAGGGGTTGTTTGATATATGTTTTTAGGCTTTCTGTCTCCAAGACTCAAGTCTACAATTCTCCATCTCTGATCATTGAAGAGTCTTTGGCCACTCAATCTTTCCTCCTCGCCAACCATTAAGGCAATACAGACACACGTCCTCTTCCTGGCAGATACGTAACATCTTTAGTTGATTGGATCTTCTTAATTAATTGTGATGGATGATTAAGGGAATTTGGCCTTTGTGTTTTCTCATATTTAAACTCCTGTGAAACAAACAGTCATGGCTGGACAATTTCATGTGCCTAGTCACCCTGGTGTGCTAAAAACTGTAAACATTAATGGGAATATACTTCAGACATATTTTACTCATGAAAAATGCTAGGGTTGCCAATAATGGGTGCCAAAGTGTTTAGGAGGAAAACGTTTATTTCATAATGTGATTTCCCCCCACTTTCAATCACTTCAATGAAAGGTTGCTAATATTTTGAATGAAAGATTAAAAGAATAAACAATGCAAATTTATTTTTATAGCCATCTTTGATCAGAGATGCCAATAATTCTGACCACAACTATATACAGATGGTACTCAACCAGAATGAGACTTTTACCGCCGCCGTTCCCGCGGCGGTAAAATTGCGGGGGTGTATTTGCTGGCTTTGACCGCTAAGAGGCGCTACAATCGCAGACTTTGAAAAGTGTCAGTTTATTCTCTCTATTGTGTAATCTGCCGCCGCGCCGCGGCTCATTGAGAGTGATTGAAATGTGGTAAAACAGATCAATTCAAGTTAAATGAATTCATATAATCACAAGACTGAAATTAAATGTAGGCCTAAAACATTTAATAAATAATGAAAACATTTCAACACAAAACATTGCAATAGAAAAATATTAGGCTACATCAATGAGGCTTTGCAAGAGCAACGTCTCATCAGCGGACCGACGGTAGCGCAGTGGACAACGCACCAGCACGAACTTCACGGAGCTTCAAGCGACCCGAGATCGAATCTCACTAGCTTTGGCTGACAGCGTTAAATGTTTTACCATTCTTGATGCTTAGATGGGTAACTGTTTATTGAAGTCAAGCGTTTTGTTTAATTATCAATAGCACATTACAACATAAATTTGCTACTTTCCAGTAGAGCCGCTGCACAGACGACAAAACTGATGAAGGAAAGATTATCAGCCGATCGCGTCAGAAAATGAAAATGGAAGCTATCTTTAATCTGCTAAATTATTGTTTTGTGAATCATCCACGAAATTGAGATGACTGACAATTGATACCCGTCATAGCAAAAGAAGAAATTTTTAAAAACAGATCCTGGACATTTCAAGGTTTAAATAAAGTGTCGGGGCAGTTTATTTATTTAAAACAGGGTTGCATCGAGTTAGAGTTTATTAAGTAAGAAACAGAATCTTATTCTTGCAACATTTTAAATCTGTATTGCCAAAGAAATTGCAGCTAAATAAACAATTAAAACAGTAGGCTATAGTCTACAAAACGAAAATAGTTCAAAGCAACATAAATTAAGATTTTCTTTGCTTCTCTCTCGCGCTGGATCTCTTTTATTTTAGTTTATGTCTCCCTGCACTGCGCGCGCGCCGGGGTCTCTCTCGAAATTAAACAAGATTTATCTTTAAAAGTATTTTGCCTTTGCCTGGTCATCAGGCTTACTCTGCATATGAAAGACAGAACATTAACACCTCCTGAACCCCCAACCCCCCACAGGCTATCTGAGTTTGAGACCGACTTAAAACAAAGAGAAGTCGCAATTCACACTTCATTCTAGACATAGCATTAGGCTAGTAAAGTGTTGATAATGAAATAATTTAATTATTTAGGCTACATGTAGGCTAATAGGCTAATATTTCTGTCATAAAAGTTTATTAATAAACATTTAATTATTTCAATAATTGAAGAAATAAAACACTACCTCGGTTTGGGCAGCTTTTTCCAAGCAAGCCTAAATACAAACGCATGTTCATTTGTTCAAACGCATGTTCATTTGTTGTCATGAATACAATGTTCAACTCAATGTTAAATTCCACGGGGATCTTTGGATCCTTACAACCAGGGTGCGCGATTTGTGAATTATCTATTTTTTTTTTTAATATAGCCTATATATATATAAATCTCGAACCGCAGTGCTTTGTGCTGCTGCTAAACTAAATAACATTTATATAATATTTATGAACTTAAATGAAACAATATCGCAACATTTCGACAAATAAATTATCTGATCTATTTTTACAATTTAATTCAGGGCGATTTAGCCTAGAGACTACATTTAATTATAGCGAGATTTTCACCCTTGTCCGTTCATCATTGGGAAGCGCTCACATGATAGCTAAACATGTTTGAGATGATCCTCTGCACCTCTCGGTTTCATACGGATTACCTAATCAGATAACATTTATTAAATATTTCGACATTTAAAGGCTTTAGACATATAGCCGATTTCTTATCGTGACTGAGCGGAGGAAAGTGGCTTTCGGTTCATTTTTGTGACGCGCAGTTCCCGGAGACATGCAGAGACGACAGATAAACTTTTGAATAAAAGTTTGAATATGAATACAAGTTTACAGTTTTGACCGATGTAGGCTACTCTACTCTGATCTGTATGACTAAAAAACTACGGAGTAGCCTAACTGGCCTAAGTTATTTTAGATGTCTGTTATGAGAAAAATAAATCCAAATGAACGCGCAGCCGCGTCTGCCGAACACTAATTCAACATGCCAGAATAAAACCCGACTTTAGAACAATGGATAGGTGTGCCAAAATACTTAATTATAAACTTCAATATTTCATTCAAAATAATCTCAAAACGCTTTGTGACATTTTGAAAGCCGTGCATGCATTAAGGCACTGGAACCATGAACTGAAACTGGTTCTGATTTTATTGTTTGTCGTTTAAACGTGCCTGTTGCATATCTTTATTTTATATATTTTAAATGGTCTATTGGTGAAGTAATTTATAGCATTGGTTACTGTGGAGAGAGGGGGGATTAAAATAATTCAGCAGAAGCAGGGATGTTTAGACCAGAAGGAAATCCCCGTCCCCCTGGCAAATCGCACCTTAAAACCATGTTTTACAAACTCTATATGAACCAAAAAAAAAGGCTATCCTGTATAAAAAAAATGTTTTGTTTGTTTGATTGTCTGCATTAATAATAGGCTATGACATGCATTAATAGGCCAATATAAAATGTACAATAAACTTTGTTTGTATGGGATTCGAACCCGTGTCATTCAAATGACCGATATGTAAGTTCTACCACTCGGCCATGAATATACTAATTTAAAAATGCCCGGTTTATCCAATCTGTTCCAGAAAAGCGCTCATCATTCGTCTTATTCCTCAGTTGAGTAGTAAACAAATAATCAGCTTCTTTGCACCTAATTTATTTTTGTTCGTTATTTTTGTTATTATTATTATTTTATCACGCTGCTCCCAACGGGCAATAGGCTTATGTCGCCCACCGACGTCTACAATATGAAATAAAGGCTATATTGTTCTCGTCTCTATTTTAAAATTATGATTCTATTTTTCTGTCCTAAACAATGTTCTATAGTAGCCTATTTCATCTGTTAATTGACATTAACCCCGCTTACATTTCAAAATACGGCAATAGCGGCTGTTTTGCACAATGTCCCTCTGCGCCACCTGGCGGTCATTTCGCGAATGACTTTGAAATGCGACTGGATTATTTTTACCGCGGTAGTTTCGCCGCGGTGCCTGTCGCGGCGGTAATAGGCATTCTGGTTGAGTACCATCTGTATATATTGTTACAATGGTAGACGTTGTGAACAGACACAATTATGAATAAGGGACTACTGAACTTCTTAAATTCAGCAGGATCATGCCCTTCGTGTTTTCATGCATTTAAGGGACAAGCTGAACATATGCACTGAACATCAGGTTCCTCCTCTAGATGCCAGAGTGTGCAGCCACAACGCCTATAGGGAAGATACGCTCTCCTACACACACACACACACACACACACACACACACACACACAGCAATCAGCCCACCATGTGCCCTCATGAATGCCAATCATACAATAACATCCCATGAGGTTAAATGGCCAATATTAGAAGCCACAGATGGTGTTTTAGCAGGAAAATGGTAAAAAATAAATAAAAAATAAAATAAAAAAAATTATACACAAAAAAAACAGTAAAGAGTGGAGACTTGTGAGCTTCCCTTCCTAGGTTAACTATATTTAAAAAAGGTGAAATTTAAATTCAGAGGCAAAAAGATATGGTATAGTCAACAAGTAAATGAATTATAGAAAGAAAAAAAAGTATGATGCAGACAAAAGGAACAAATAGGTTGAAAAAGTCAAATAGGTTGAAAAAGTCAAGTATTAGAAAGTAATAAATATTAAATAAATATTAAGAATGAGAAAATGACTAAAATTTAAAAAAATTTGTTGAATGTTTTAACATTTCCGATAAACAAAAGTATTAAAATGAGAATATGACTAAAAAGAAAAAATAAGTTAGTTAAATGTTTAAAAAATGTCAATAAACTAGGCTATACAAAAATTAGAGTATAACTAAAAAGAAAAAACAAGTTAAGTTAGCTAAAAATAACATTTAAAAAAAAGTCAATAAACTAAAAAATATATATATATTAATATAACTAAAAAAAAAAGTTAGTTAAATATTTTAAAAAATGCAATAAACATAAAAATATTAAAACCGAGAGTATAACTAAAAAGAAAAAAACAAGTTAGTAATATATTTTAAAATTATAAATCTGGAGAGAACTAAATAAATTGTGAAATAAAACTATTAATATTGTCAAAAAACAGGAAAAGAACAAGAAAAGTTACAAAGAGTTTGTGAATATATATATATTTTAACTTAATTATCATTATAATTGTGTTCATTGCCCATCCCTAACCTTGATTAGAGAGTTTGTGTACACGTAGAAGTCTACGCAAAAGATGACGTATCGAAAACGTACTATTGAGGGAGGGTTATCGTCCACAAAACTCGGCGAGCTAAAGCAGCTCTGCCATCTGACAGGAGACTCTGGCACGGTGACTCTCGACTCACCTTGGCACCAAGGTCACGAGGACAGCGCTTCGGAAATGATGGGAATTCAACTTGACCGTGGAAAAAGCATCACAATGTGAGTAAAGACTGTGATTGACTCGGTTTACCACCTACTCTTGTGCTTTACTGATAAATATCAGTCATGTATTATATATAGACTATATCACATGTATGAGTTTGGATTTAGTTATCCTGTATTGGCTGATTAAGGCAAAAAAAAAAAAAAAAAAGATCACAAATTAGGATGTTGACAATGCAGTATTTTTTAAAAAAAACTGTTTAAAATTAAAAGGTCAGCTAGACTCAACTTCATGACTGATAAGAATGAATAAAGCTTATATTGTTAATTTTTGAGACACATGCACAGGTTCAGAAGATAGATGTGTGTCAATGACAGTGCTCAGTTGAGTCTTGAGGCAACTAACCAGTTAATGTAACCAGTTAACTGTGCCAAATTCAGATTTCAGATCAGCACTGTCCATTAAATGCATGTCTGTTTTAGTGGGGATGCTATAAACATCCATAATGCAGATTGTCTTCATAAACAAATTGCTTGCAACAACTGTTTCAATGTAAAATAACCTAAAAAAAGGACCAGTAAATGTGGACACTACCATGACACATATATGTGGCTGTGTTCTTTTGTCATTATTACAAAGAAATTAAGTAGTTTTTCACTTTTGGCACAGTGGCAAAACATTGCTTTTATGATAATTAGCCTACGTATATGTAAATAAACGACATAACAGATCACGGACAGACAAACACGAGACCAATTGTGTCATGTAGGCTAGCCTATCTAAATGAAACACTTGTTATTATTATAAATAATGCAGCCTAACGTTACTCTTCATTCATTCGCAGTCGTTAAGAAACAAAACATCGTTATGTAGCAAATATTCTTACTTAATGTCTGTGACTTCGCTACGTAAACAACATCAAAACTGGTGTAACAAGCTGATAAAGTTTCAAAAGATGCAGCAGGGAAACAGGTGTAAATTATAAGAGGGATATAAGACCATGAAAATCTAAAATAAAACAATTAACAAAGTGACTTACCGTCGACTGTCTTCTTTTTAAACAGAGATGCCATGATGACTTAACTTAGACTGTGTTTTATTTCTTGAATTCAATGTAAAACTCGTTTTTTTCTGCCTAACTGCCTCAGCCTAACAGACTATCGATCGATCTACTCAAAGGTCCCGAATTCCTTGTTTGTCAGAACAACTGACTTTCCAGCACATGATCCCATTGAGCCACGCGGGGCGTGACGTCACGGGCGGCGGGTCTGAGGTGCAGTTCTCCACGCGTCCTGTAGGGGTCAGTGTCTCACTCCTCAAAACACCCAGACCCGCTGAACGCATCCGTCTTCGCTTGATGGAAATGAGATTCTGTCACTTTTAGCACTAGGCAAACTGCACATGGGTGATTGACAGGAGATTTCAAGCAGTTTCTGCTTCCTGTGTCCTGAGGTAGGTGCCCTTCTGTAATTTATTGTCATTTAATACCACTTTTTTTTCGTCTTCAATTCTATAATTATGTTACATACCGTTTTTATGAACTCATTGTAATTGAGTTTTTGTACTCTAAAAAATGTATTCGTCACACCAACCGCAAGACAATTTAAAACGAACAAGTGGCAGAAAAATGTGATTAAAATGCTGGGTAGTTTAAATTAGTCGAAATTGTGGTCACCTTTCACTTATGTAAATAAGCAATCATTGTGGTGTTTTTTAAATAGATAAAATGAACAAAAGATCAACATGTTAGCTAGCCGCATATTGACTAAATTTTACAGTTTAGTCTCACTATTTATCAAAACAATATATCCCCCAATTTATTCCAATAAATGTGTGGGTTAACAAAGCACTAAAATTGTTATTGATATATAAACAAACCGGTAACACTTTACAATAAGGTTTCATTAGTTAATTTATAAGCAATTATGAATCATTTCAACATTTACTAATACATCATTAACATCAAAAGTTGTATTTGAGAACATTAGTTAATGCTCTGTGAAGTAACAAGAACAAATAATGAACAACTGTATTTTTATTAACTAACATTAACAAATATGAATAAATACTGTATTGCTCATTGTTAGGTCATGTTCGTTATGAACTAATGTTAACAAATGAGATTGCAAAGTGTAACCAACAAACCTTTATTCTTCTGGAGTATCCATCACTCCAGTGGACTTTAGTGCAGGTTATAGACGCCATAGCATTGTCAATGGCAAATTTAATATTCTTATCAATTTTACGCTCCATCCGTCTGGACAATTTGTGGCTCAGTTCCTTGTGGGTGTAATTCTCATGGCATGGTAAAGTGGAGCAGACAGGAGATTACTGCCCCACAGCAAAGAAACCGGAGCCAGCGAGACAGGAGTGACTTTGGGAGGGATAGCGGATGTGTGTCCCGCAGCACATTATACCCTCTCTCTGAGGAGGACATGGCGCATCCCGGGGCGTTATTCTCGTTAAGGTTATTAGGGAGATGTTTTCCTACAATCAGCAAGGTTGGCAACAGGGACTAGCACTAAATGTGCTAATAATGGTAATAAGCCCACTGGTGATCCATCTTGCCCCGAGCACACAGACCAATTCTGCCCTGCAATAATGAGACAAAACTACACTTTTATTTGCTATACAGGGTGTCTTTAAAGTATATTAAAATCTCCATTTCATATTAGATAGAATCTTTCTCTGTGCGTTTGGAGAAGTCCCACAGAGAGTCCCTCTGAAACATTTATCTATCCGCTCTGTTCGTGGATTTGCCCGAGGCTGGCAGGCGTTTAATGCTAATGTGCTAACTATGTTTCCAGACAGCAGCTAATATAAAGTAAGATATCTCATCTGTGAAATTAGATACTTTCACTAGTATAGTGTGGATGTTTAGAGGAGGTGTACTGATCCAGAATTCACTGCTAGTCATTTTGTGTTGTGCGATCAAAACCAGCTTTATCTAAAGGGATAGTTCACATAAAAAAAAAAAGATAATTCTGCCATTACTTTCCTTCATCAGTGGAACACATAAAGAGATGTTTAGCCAAAGAAGTCTGTGGGAGGAACAAAATGAATTTAAGAACAATTTAAGAACAATTTAAGACATTAAGAATAAAAGTTGCACAGATGATAAAAACTTGAATTACATGGATCATGTCACTTCATAACTGCATAGGCCTATCTGGCATTTAAAAATCATACAATTTTGCATAGGCTACAAAAACAAAACAGAAAAAAAGAACAAGAAAAAGATAAATTATTTACTATTATTCATATTAAAGGAACATTCAACTTTTTTTTGGAAATATCAGGCTCATTTTCCAGCTCCCCTAGAGTTAAACAGTTGAGTTTTACCGTTTTCGAATCCATTCAGCCGATCTCCGGGTTTGGCGGTAGCACTTTTAGCATAGCTTAGCATAGATCATTGAATCTGATTAGACCGTTAGCATCGCTCTCAACAAAAAAAAAGACCAAAGAGTTTAGATATTTTTCCTATTTAAAACTTGACTCTTCTGTAGTTACATCGTGTACTAAGACCGACAGAAAATGAAAAGTACCATGGGTGCAGCAGGCGCAATGATATTACACAGCGCCTGAAAATAGTCCCCAGCTAGGTAACTTCCAACGTGACCGGCACTAAGTTTGTAATATCATTGCGCCTGCTGGTGCGGCAGAACAGTTCCTTGATTATTACGCAGGAATGAGAGTATAGTTCCTACATATTGGCCTAGAAAATCTCAACTTTTCATTTTCTGTCGGTCTTAGTACACGATGTAACTACAGAAGAGTCAAGTTTTAAATAGGAAAAATATAGAAACTCTTTGTTAATTTCTTTTGAGAGAGATGCTAACGGTCTAATCAGATTCAATGATCTATACTAAGCTATGCTGAAAGTGCTACCGCCAAACCCGGAGATCGGCTGAATGGATTCGAAAGCAGTAAAACTCAACTGTTTAACTCTAGGGGAGCTGGAAAATGAGCCTATTTCCAATAAAGAGGAGTGATCCTTTAAGTTAACATTTGCCTTTTTATTTATATTTCTGCTTTTCTCTTTGAAACCATGTCTGGCATTAAAAATGGAAGTTGTGATAGTCTTTTCTTTCCTGTTGTGACCTATGTTGGAGTGAAACGGCTTCTCGAAGAAGAATAAATGTAGGGCGGCACTTGATTTTGTCTATCGGGAATACACAGATAAACTATTCAGGCCACCAAAGTGTTCACCAAATCTGCTTTTCCCGAAGGCTAGCGCATCTGCGTTCTTAAAACTCCAGCAGCATGACAACGGGCTGAGCGTTTATTTCACGAGGAGCGTTTGCTGTTTTTTACCGGTCACAGAGAGTTGAAGAATGGTCAACTTTGGGTAAACATCACTGTCAACCAGCCGTCCAATCACAGTGGAGGATGGGGCGGGACAAATACAACACCAACCAACCGCCACATTCCGCTTGTCAACAGACAACAACAACAAGCATCATTTATAACAAAAGCCTGACCAAAAATGTTACATTTTATTTCGAAACAATACAGAAACAAACCTTCTGGGAAATGAGATACATACAAGTAACAAGATACGAGTAATTCCGTATCATAGCAAGCAAAGCTTCTCAACTGAAAAACAAAACAAAACTCACAGCTATGCATTTTCAGCAGAGCGCCTATAGCGTTTTCAGAAAAGGATTTGCTGACCTTATAATAAATTCTGCAATACTCCATTAAAAAAAAAACAAGAATTGTCTAATTTAATTTCGTGCTGACTTTAAAAAAATGCAAGGCTATATAGATATCAACATATAATACATTATGCATTGTAAAATGAATCACCTTAGATCCAGACTGCCAAATCATCTTTATGCCACTATACAATGTAAGTGTTCAAGACATGACTTTTAACCAGACAGACGTATAGCTGTATGCAAACAAGGAGAGGGGATTCTGGGTCTCATCACACTGATTTAGCGGCCACATCTTCATGGTGATGAATGCGTTTTGCTTGAGTGTTCTGGACTAGGTGGCAGGGAGCTAATATATCAAGTGACTGACTCCACTCCATCTGCCCATGAAGAAGAATACAGCCCCAGAGTGTCCCTGGCCATACTGCACTGGGGCAACCAGGGATTATGGGTAATGAGAGATTATCACCCCTGTTGAGTTTGTCTCACACACACACAGAGAGAGAGAGCGGAGTACAGCGACATATTCTGCATGAGTGCTTGTCACACACACCGTTAAAGACCACATAATTAATCAGTTCAATGCATGGAGTGGCACACAATGACACTCTCAGCCCTTGAAATGATCAAGTGAGGTGCTGCATTTCCAAAAAAAAAAAAAAAAAAAACGGGGTCGCAGTGCCAGGTCTTCTTCTGCACTGTAGTAACTACAGCCCCAGGGTTAAACCGAGGCCAGAATTATTCAACTGAGGCAAATGAAAGGTATTTGCATGGGGAATTAGAATCATTAAAGGCAGAAGGGCATCGAGAGGACGAGTCCTTCATAGAGGGAAACGCAGTCCTTCATAAACAGAGAAAGTCTAGACTGACTTTGTGTACCAGGTCTCAGTACAAGCCATGTAATTATAGCAATTCCAGCAAAGATGCATGGGAATTAACCGCATTCTCCGTTAATTACGAAAAGCGCTGGCACAGCAGAGTGAAGAACCTGTGATTGAGTCCGTTTTATCCACAAAAAATAGGTTTCTTGAAGCCATTGTGTTCCAAGTGTCCCAGAATGGGACATTAATGTGTCTAATAAGCTCTTTTTTTTAACGAAATCCCATTATCATAATGGAATGACTTGATCAGTGCGCAAAAACGAGCATCTAAAAGTGTGTTTTTTTTACAACTCACCAAAACCAAAAGTATATTATCTGATATCTTCAGTGACATTCAAGAGCAAAGATAAGTGTGATTGTCTCAATCTTTGAGGTCTTTAATTTTTTTTAACATGACATTAATTGCTTTTTTTTCCCCACCACAGTGTGAGCAAATTTGTCAAAAGGGGGATATTTTAAACATCCAATTATCTGCTGCTCGTTGGCCAATCTCAATCAGTGTTGAAGATGGTCCTGATAGAGTGGTACATTTATTTATTTAAATGAACAATAATGAAGGTGACCAATTAACATGAAAAGGCTAAATCTGAACCTGCTCCGTGGTGGTCACACCAGCTGGAATGAGCTGCCTTTTAACAGTCGCATATGCAATTAACGTTCACATTTGTAATGCAGGACGAGTGTGACCGTGTGATTTCTGAACCAGCTGGATTGTTTCTGAACAATTAAAAAATGCGAAGAGGATCTTTTGTGTCCTAGGACGTGCTTGCTGATGTTCCCATTAAGACCTCTGTGACATATTTCACCATTTGTCTTGGGGAAGGATTTTAAATTTCCCCAAGAAATGATGTTCTTTGATTTTGCCCGTGACACAAATTGAACCCCATTAAACCTTACGCCTCACTGATGTCACGGAGATAACTGCTAACACTGCCTAAGGGCATGATGGGACAGTTATGCACATGATTACCTCGTTCTGCTGAAGATATTTCCGTGTTCTCTGTCTTGTGAACCTTATAAATGATAGCACTCTAGAGAATACAAGGTTTTACATGAATCTCTAATTCGACACAATTTGTGGCTCATTATGTGGACAGAAGACAGTCAACTAATGAAAAGGTGGATAAACACTACAAATTGGGGGAATTTAAACAGATGCTTTACACAACTACAAAATTAAGGTTTCATTCAATCTTCATTTAAAAAATCTGTCAGATTATTATAACGTGTCAGTTGACTATATTACATTACTATTCAACTGGGCTCTATTACATTCAGGACAGCAAGGAGCCTGAAGCAAAACGAATGATAACGTTCTGCTTACTATAAGCACGTGCTGCACCTCTGTTTGTCGTCTGCCACTTTAAATGCTTAAAAGGTTAGTTCACCCAAAAATGTCATTAATTGACCCTTCGCAGGGAGCTTGATTGACAGGTGATCTGACCAATCATACTTTGCCATCCGCCATTTTGTCCGACAAAGTAGTCAGGAGAGTTAGTAGATTAACATGGGAGGATTTGAACTTGAAAAGCGGAGTGTACTGACGCCTTTCCGCGGTTAAAACAAGATTCCTCCTGATGTTCATTCATGTTTATTTGATGCTATAAATGAACTAGAAGGAAGAGATGATCGGTTCACGAGCAGATTTAACTGATGCTCTACAGCGATCTGTCAGACACAATAAACAGCCACAAAACGGTATTTATTGTTTACATTTTTTTTAATCAAATTTGAAAAATGAGACTTGTTTAATGTTTAATATCAAAAGTAACCGAAAAGTAACCTGGTCTGTCCTGTCTGTCCGTGTGTTGTCGGTGTCCTCTCTGCTCCGCGATGTATTTTGCACTGCGTGAGAACATGGTGTGGCATGAGAGCGGCGTAGCTTGTCGGACATAGCGACAGTAACTAAGGGGGGCGGGTTTTTGCGAACGGTCAATTACTCGCCTTCATGTTGTTTCAACCCCGTAAGACTTTCGTTCATCTTCGGAACACAAATGAAGATCATTTTAATGAAATCTGAGAGATTTCTGTCCGTCCATTGACAAATACGCAACTACCACTTTGCTTCAAAAAGTTCATAAAGAGATCATAAAAATAATCCATATGAATTGTGAGGCTTAGTCCAAACTTTCTGAAGAGAATCGATCGCTTTATATGATGAACAGATTTAATTTATGCTTTTATTCACGCATAAACACTGATCAGTGAACATAAACAGAAGCTCAACCGAATCTGCTTGATGCGAGAGAATTAACCTCATTGGCTCTCGCATGTCAAGCAAACATCCTTTAGCTTCCGTTTACCACAACTACATGTGAATAAAAATTAAATTAAATATCTTCATCATATAAAGTGGTAGCTGTCAATGGAGAGAAAGAAATATCTCAGATTTCATCAGAAAGATCTTAATTTGTGTTCCGAAGATGAAAGAAAGTCTTACGGGGTTGGAACAACATGAGGCGGGCGAGTAAATTATGAAATATTTTTTATGTTTGTGTGAACTATTCCTTTAAGCTCTTTAAAATCGAGTAGATTCTGATTGGCTGTCGATGTTATCATCCTGGAAAAATTGTGATTCCAATGATATAATTCATCTGTGTCCTTATTGTTATAGTTATGGTGTGGATATTCTCATAGAATTAAAGATTATTCAAACTTTAAAGTTATCGTTATACTTATTGTCTCTATTGTTATTGTCCTTGGTGTGAACAGGCCTAAATTGATGGCACATAATTGGAAACATTTTATTTCGATGGCCCCGTTTGAACATTCCCTTGACTATAAGTAACTTTGCAACTACATGTCAACAAACTCATTAGATGTTTAGAAGCTGTCTGCTTAATATCTGCTCTATCTTTGTGTGATGGTCCTCCAACAGACATTCTACTGTAATTAATATAAGTAACTTTGCAACTATATGTCAACTTATTCTAACCCTACCAGCCTACTAATACTCTAATGAGAGTTAAAAGACATGTAGTTGCAACGTTACTTATAGTCAACAGAACGTGTTAAAGGGACAATTCAAAGAAAGTGACACCAAATAATGTAATAGTAATTTTTCCTTGTGGACTGATATGATATACCCCCACACTAAAACAATTGTTTTTCTCAGACAGATCGCAGAAGACACAAGCAAGTTCTCCCCCATGGAGTAATTCAGTAAGTATTAACAAAAAGGAGAGAAGCAAAAAATAAACATTTAAGAGCTTTCTGAGACTCTTGAGATTTATCACTACCTGAGGGTTACGCTTCTACACAACCATCTGGAGGAGAGGCAGACACTGAAGATGGACACATCCTCCCACGAATACATACTTTATTTGAAGAAACATTCTTTTTTGATTTTACCACAGGATTTTCATGGAGCGGTTTCTAAAATGAATTTGAACTAACTTTCATTGGAGTATTAGTAGACTGTTGGTAGCACTTTATTTTACAGTCCTGGTTCGCATGTACTACATAATATGTTCTTATACTACTAACCCTGAACCTACCCCTTTAAACCTAACTTTAACCCATGTTTTACAAGTATTTTCTACTGTGTAAAATCTGTAAGATCTTGTTATTTGTCTTCAAAGCCCTTAACCGATCTATTGCTTCCGTTTCCCTTCTAGAAACTTGAGATCTTGCGACCTACTCACAGTTCCTAGAGTTGAACTTAAAAATCGCGGTGATCGAGCTTTCGCTACTGCTGGACCGAAACCCAATATTATTGAAACCCAATAATATAATTTACTCACTCTCATGCCGTTGAAAACTTGTATGCCTTTCTCTCTTCAGTGGAACACAGAAGAAACTAAATTGGTCCAAGCTAAATTAGAACCCATGTATATCATTATATGGACGAAACACTGTGACTGTGTTTGTTACCTGCCATTGGCGGTTAAACATACATTGAGACATTATATTTTTGAGGAGGCTCTCGGCCTCCCTTTTTTCGTCTGATGGATCATAACTGGCCATATACAGAAAGAAAGAAAGAAAGAAAGAAAGAAAGAAAGAAAGAAAGAAAGAAAGAAAGAAAGAAAGAAAGAAAGAAAGAAAGAAATTGTCTATATTACAATGTATTACATTACATGATAACAAATGTCTAGACAAACAGACTGAGATTGTCAGATGGATTTCAGAGTGTAGCTCTTATCTTCAGTGTCTAACAGATTTCAATAATGTCAGGTAATCCCACCATCAATTGTCAGTACACTAACAAAGTTGCTGTGTTACTCTAATTTGCATTTAATTGAGGGTTAATGCAGCTGTTCCTCTGAACAGAAGTCTGGTCTGCAGGCAAATTCTCAAATGCAAAGGTCTTTGCTGGAGTGATTGCATTTAGATTGCACAATACATCAACCTGTATGCCTTCTGTGCCACACCTGTGACAGTTTCCACCAGTGTGGATTGTAAAGTCTACTTGGCATCATGGCAGTGATGAGACGATTACTAGAATATAGCAGAATTCTCAATTCAACTGAACTCATTGGTTTAAATATATATATTCATGTCTTCCTGTTATTTATGTAGGTCGCTGTTTTTTTCTTAAAGTATACATTTATGAAATGGGCAAACAAATTGCCCCCTTTTCTATAGTAGCTGGTACTGGCATTGGCTTGAAAACCCTCTTTCTGTCTACATTTGTTTCCGTCTACACTCTTAAAGGTTCTTTAGTGGCATCTTGTAACGTGTAGCCTATGCTCTGTTTTGGTTTTATTGTTTTGTTTCTGTTTTTCCTGTTTGCCTGTAATTTGATGATAGCGGTGTCTGAAATCACCCCCTATACCCTTAAATATGGCACTATTTGAGGGAACAGCCATTTGTAGTGGTGTCTGAAACCACAGTGGACGTTATAGTGCACCGCAATATCGAGTGCACAACTGATGTACGCTCAACGGCTAGAGATTAATTAAACAATATAATAATCAATTAAAAAGGAATGGATACCTGTATGATATTATTTTGTAGCCACATTTGACCAGCGGTTTGTAAAATGAATGGATGGTTCAGCTGCGGACGCCATCTTCTGGTCAGATGCGGGAATTCATTCAACGCACGACTCTCACAGTGGGTATTACCCATCATTATGGGTAATACCCAGAAATATACATATATTTCTATAGACGTTGAGCGTACATCGGTTGTACACTCGATATTGCGGTGCATTGAATGAGTGCACTCGATAACATCCACTATGGTTTTGGGCACCTCTACAAATGGCTGTTCCCTCAAATAGTCTGCATACAAAAGCGCACACTCTCTTCAGTATTTTGAATTATTTCACAATCGCTAAAAAGGTGTCTTCTATATAGTATGTGTCACAGTGCTGCATGGGGCACATTCAAAAGGAGTTCAAAAAGTCGAAGAGATCCAAACAATAGAGGTTTATTCCAGAAGATGAAGGTACACGCGCACACCAGGTAACACAAACAATACCGGACACTAGACAGAACACAGGCAGGAACTTAAATACACAGTGATGATTAACAAACGACTAGCAGCTGTGATGAAAGTGATTAGTGTCCATGGTGACAGATCAGTGGTGGGAAACACAGACAGGGAATCACATGTGAGGAATGTAACTGTGACATAACGCCCCCTCCTGGAAGGCCTCACACGTAACAAAAGAGATGAAGGTGGGGGTTTGGGAGGAGGAGGAGGAGGAGCAGGCGGAGGGCTGGCAACAGGAGTGGGCGAAGGGCTGGAGAATGCAGGCAGATTACCTGGAGAAGAAGAGCTTGACAGAGTGGTGATAGGTCCAGAGGGAAGGATGATGACCCATGGTGGAGCTGATGGAGGGAGGAGGCATGTAGGCTAAAAGGCAAGAGGTTTTTTGGCGATGACGGATAGATGTGGAACCGATGGTGGAGGATGACTGGGAGGAGACGGAAGTTCGACGAGCCATGGTGGAGCAGATCGTGGTGAGAGCCTGGGAAGTGCCTTGAGCAGGGGCGTGATGGAACGTGCCCAGGCCACAGCCAGAGTAGTGCCCCATGGTGCCGTTGACAGAGGGAGGAGCCATGGAGGATGTGGCGAGGGACGTGAGAGAACGGCGCGAGACCGGTGGCGTGATTAATGATGAACGACACCTGTGAGGCGGACCGGTTTCGTATCTCTCACGAAGGAGCGGAGGCATAAAGGAGGAACAACGACTGTGAAGATGGAGAACAGGCCTGATTTTATTTGATGTGTTGTTTCTGTTTTGTGTGGCCAGCAGTCGTCCGCGAGAGGCTGATGTCTGACCTCGGTGGAGCCGACGTGCTGACGGAGTCCGGCGAGGCCGAACAGCCGATGGTCCATGCCGAGGTCGAGGGTGGAAGGAGCACAGGTTCAGGAGCCAGGGCAACAGTTCGAGGCAGAGCGTCGCGCACCGAGGCTGCAGGCGGAGCCTCGGGCGCCTCTTGCTCAGGAGAAGATGGCTCCTGACAGGTCCGAGGTGGTACCCCACTACTGAGAGGCAGAGGTGGTACCGAGGGACTGAAGGGTGACAGAGATGACTGGGTGTTACAGATGGCTGGAGACTGGGGAAGAGACTGAAGTCCAATGCAGAAACCTAAAAAAAATAAAGTGTTCAGGATATTTTGGAGAGGTGGTGGGAGAGGGAGGCTGGGTGGGGTGAGGCTAATGAGACAGGCAGATGACTGACAGGTTCATGATTGACAGGTTCGGGCAACAGAACAGGGGCTAGACAAATCTCTTCTCCAAACTCAAAATCAAAAAGTGTTCTTGCCAGAGATGTACTCTCAGTAGCGGAGGAGTGGGCGGGGATCACTTCCGAACCCTCAAAGTCCACCAGTTCTCCCTCGGCGATGGATGGCTCGGCCGGCTCACACACCTGGTCAGGAGCGTGCTGCTCGGGCTCCGTGGCGATGTGGTCCTTGGTCGCTCTTTTGGGCGCGGACGCAGGCTCGTTCATCGCTGCGGACTCCGTCGCGCTACCTGCGGTGGGCTCAGGTCGACAGTCCTCGCCATCTGGGTGGTTCTGGCTGGGCACTGGATGGGGAGTGGGGCAGATGGCAACCTCAATGGTGAACGCAGATCCGCAGGACGCCGGCACCCACGGCTCCCTCGAGGAACCTCCCTGGATAACTGTGCACGTGTGGCAGCGTTGAGTCCGACATGCAGGAACAGGCACAGGCAGTAGTCCGGGAAGGTGGTCTGATGGGCGAGAACCAAAAAGTGTTTCTCGAGGGAGCGTTCTCCCTGCTGGGAAGTCCATGGTGCAAGCAGGGGTGAAAACAGAACAAAAACACAGAACACGAAAACGGGGGGGAAAAAAGAAAATATACAAATGCGTTCTCTGTAGGGATGGCTGACGCGAAACTGACATTCCGAAGCTTTTCACGAGTTTACATGTTAATGAAATCTGATGTAATATTATAATGCGTATTTGGCTTGCTGTCCGGGGGGAGGGCTCCGAGCTCAGAATTCGGCCCGACCCCAGAGTACTCCCCCCATAACTTTAGAGATCATAGGTATCTATGAACGGACCCAGCCGAATGTGGGGTGAAGGGGTGGAGGTGGGATGCTGAGAAATTAGTCATGAGACAGGAGGTAAGGAAAGGCTTTATTTATACTGGCTCCTTCTTGTGCTGATTGGATGATTACCTGAACATGCTCCTCCCGAACTTTGTTACATAAAACTTCATTTCGAGATCCCGAAACGCAGATGTTTCGAAACACTGATCCGAAGCGTGATTCAAAACACCCAAGTCACGTTTCTACAGCTAAATGAAGCTTCGGAGTGTTTCACAAGTTTTTCGACAGGTGAAATGGTCCACCGAATCGGCGTTTGATTGACAAGGTCGGGAACAGACCACACAATCGCATATCTGTATAAAAGTGAAGTCAACGCATCTTGACCTCGTGGGTTTTTGTGAGAGGAGTTTGATTTTGAGATAGCGGATTTTTGGTGATATAGTGACATTTATAGTGCGATTTGTTTAGTTATATTTAGGCTTACATTTAAATTTACACATTGACTTATAGGCTAGAGACAGACAGTATACATATAGTGACACATTAATAGATGCATAGAAATATATATAGACAGATAGATTAATAGATAGATACATAGAAAGATTAAGATTAGATAGATAGATAGATAGATAGATAGATAGATAGATAGATAGATAGATAGATAGATAGATAGATAGATAGATCAGATCAACACCTGCAAGTGACCACTGGGTGTCACCGGTGAGACATGTGTCGGATTGTTACGAAGCCTCGACACAATATGGCACATTTGCTTCAACTGTTTAATTGATTCACGAAGCCTCGATCTGCCCACCACTATTCAAAAGGAGTTCACAAAGTCGAAGAGATCCAAACAATAGAGGTTTATTCCAGAAGATGACGGTACACGCACACACCAGGTAACACAAACAATACCGGACACTAGACAGAACACAGGCAGGAACTTAAATACACAGTGATGATTAACAAACGACTAGCAGCTGTGATGAAAGTGATTAGTGTCCATGGTGACAGATCAGTGGTGGGCAACACATAGACAGGGAATCACATGTGAGGAATGTAACTGTGACCTACCAGAGTCAGTTGCGTCGCTTCACTGCCATTCACAAATCCTCTCCCGTGGCCTCATGGGATAGTAAAGTGTCCGTCATATGCACACTTCAGAATCTCTCCAGAAGTAGTAGGTCATTCGGGAACTTTTTGCCTACTGTTTTATAAGTACTGGGAATTTGGACATACAGTATACTTCATTGGTCACATACTGTTTTTCGCCTACTATATAGTAGGGAAGTGTGCGATTTCCGATGCAGCCCTAGTTACTTTGTGCGTGCCAGTTTGTTCCCTTAGTTACTGATTATGTTCACCTGTTGTTCATTTAGTTATCTCATTACTCTCCCCATGTGTTTAAACTCTGAATTTACTCAGTTCAGTCCGGTATTGTCTAAGTTAAAGACAGTTGTTTCGTTATTCTCCAGCAATCTTCTGAGTGTTTGTTTGGGGATTAAATAGAGTGTTTATTTTGGATTCTCCTTTAATCATGCACTTCTCTACAACCACAACCGTGCTACATCTATGGTTTCATGAATAACTTTTAGCATCAATGCAACCTTTCCATTGCACAAAAGGTTCGTTATAGTCTAAAAAGTTTATTTTGATTTTTCAAATGTTCTTCACACTAAAAAAAAAAAAGGTTATTTTAAAGCTGTGGTCCGTAGTTTTTCCTCTTTGTTGCCATCTCTGTTCAAATGTTTTGAGCAGACTGTGCGGTTGTCAGTCACCGCGCCGGTGTGGATACTGGCATTCGGAATCACAGATTATACTTTTTGGAAGTATGACCAACTTACGTAAGAATTTTTCACCGGAAAATGTCTTTAAATAAGTAACGTCCACTTTTGTCCTGACCAACTAAGGGGGGAAAAGCATTGCAGTAAATCGCGCTGATTAAATCTAATGATTGCTTATCATATCACGTCAAACCGTGAAAATTATACTTTGTTCTCAAATTGTTAATATGAACAAAATCAGCATTGCATGACTACATTTAATTCCCTTCCGATATTTATCCTTGTTTTCGCATGGCCTGGTTGCAGTCTCTTTTTTTCTGTAGCCACTCCGAAGTCTTTTGCATTTTGCATCGGGTGAGTCTCCAGTTGTCACTGGTGATTGTCTTTTAAACCTTTCTGGATCCGAAATCAAATTGATAAGTTTAATTATATCAAGTGCTGTGAGAAAAGGCTATACATCTCCACCTCCAACATCCTCACACGCATTATAGCCTATTAGCCGGGACATCTTCTTTATGTTGACAGATGTGACGTAATGACGCAAAGACATGCTCGAATTTCCCGCGGAAATCCTCCAGTACCACTGGAATTAAAAACATTATTGCAAGCTTACCAATTTAAATCGAGCTAAGGCAAGAAGATAGTTTTGAACACTGTTTAAAAATGTATTTTGGATAATTTTTAACCCAAAAAACTTACAGACTGCAGCTTTAAGAAGTGTTCACCAAATTATTATTTTAGGAACCAAAAATTGTTCTTCTGAAATCACTAAGTGATCATAAGAGTATAGAATTAACAAATGCATAAACTTAGGCCGCATGCTTTGAACTCTATTGATGCCCTTCTTGCACAGTCAAAGATATGAAAGCAACTGAACTGTATTGCTCAATGGCTTGGTAAGGAGAAAAAAAAATCTAATTATCACACTTTTTATTGTAGTTTAATTTTCCTTTGTTCTCAAGTAAAATGGCTCCACTGCATGGGGGATTTGATCAAATGTGTGCCAGTGGAATAATACAACATAGCAGTGTCTTATGAAGTACCGTCCCACAGGGTTAGACTTTGAAGCAGTCTTTGTGAGCTGTGAGGCAATAGAGAGAGAAACAATTCACTGTGTTTCCTGCTCAAACGCTTATTAAAAAATGATGATAAACATGATATGAATGATCGTTAAACTATAAAGTGGAATGCAGGGAGAAGAAAATCACTGTGGTGAGATTCAGTTAGGCCTGTAGGATTAATGGATCGACAAGAGAAGACTTCACTGCACTGTAGTGTGTGTGCGTGTGTGTGTGTGTGTGTGTTTGTGTGCGTGTGCGTGTGTGTGTGTGTGTGTGTGTGTGTGTGTGTGTGTGTGTGTGTGTGTGTGTGTGTGTGTGTGTGTGTGTGTGTGTGTGTGTGTGTGTGTGCGTGCGTGTGTGTGCGTGCGTGTGCGCGTGTGTCTCCTGTTATGGCTGTAAGTCTCTTCTCAGTGACTGTGCCCTGGCCTAGATAAACCATATCACTCACAACACCACTGAAATATTCACATCTCCGTCTGCATTGTGTCTAACCATCAAAGTGAACAAACCATTTGCAATGACAAGTTCAGCCATGACAACAGAGAGTGAATTAATAATATATAGTGAACTATCTTGTCTTTTCTAAACTCTTCCCCATTGCATTGGTTTTGTTACTACTGATAAATGCTCTGACACTGCACTCCTGTTCTGAAGCTGGAACAGCTTACTGTGTTGATTTGATAATAAAGTTGATAAAATTATTAAAATGTTGATCCATTACTTTATAATAGACCAGGAACACAATCACCCTTGCCATGTTTGTGAGTGGAAAATGGGTCATGTGCCTTATGTGTTATTACTTATTAGTGATTTTTTTTTTTTTTTTTTTAAAGTAATATAACCTCATTCTTCTCAGGTCATTGGTCTGTCTCCTTTGTTTCCAACTTCTCTTTGCTGTATTAAGAAATATGCAACTTTTGATTAAAAATGGAAATAAAAGCCAGTATTTTGTATTTATTCATGACGATTAAAAAGACTTGATTTGGTGTCCACATTACATTAATCCTACCAACTCTATCTCACATCCCCTTTACCTTTAAATAAATAAACTCTGTCATAGTAACATCACTAGTGTTTTTATCACTTTATTGGTTTAGTCAACCATGATTTTGTATTATAAAATGATTATTTAAAAGTGTTTTTTTGCTTTTTTTTAGATATAGCTATTTAATTTAACATATTTTGTTCATATTAATTTTAGCTTATAATGACACAATGCAATTCATTAAAACAAACACACAATTAAAGCTAAAAGATACATTCTTTGTCTGATATTATGTTTAAAATGTTCTTTTATCACTCGACGCAGTGAATTCTGGTGAAGACAGTCAGTTGGTCTACAGCAGGTGGCAGCACATGCCTAATGCAAACCTACCTTAAAAACTGCTAATTAAGATGACAGGACATTAAACAAAATCTCGGTTATTAAAATTTCCCCTATAGCAAATAACATATTACTAGAGTACAAATGAATAGCCTACACCACAGACACAATTAATGCAATGCAAGAATGCAATATAACATATAAAACATATAATGTTTTTTACAACTTCAGCTAACCAGGTGTTTTTCTTAAAAAGTTAGTTTTAAGCTTGTCAAAACAGTTCGGCAGTTTGTCTATCTTTTACTAGCGGGTAACTGTTAAATTATAGTGCTTTATTAATATTTGTTTCGGTTTATTCAGCGGAGCCCTGGTTCCACCAATCAGATCGTAGCGCTCCAAACTTCCCACCAATCAGCGCGGCTCCTGTAACTTTCACGCGCTGCTCGCGTCTGTCGCTCTGTTTTGATCCGCTGTCTGTCTGTAGGTGGTGAAGCCTCGATGGGGACACTTTTGTTTTTATGCTAATATTTTCTTTTACAAACCGCGGCGCTTTTGTCAACGCTCAGGTTTATATAGGGGGGAATGATGACATCATTTATCTGCGGTTGAGGAAGCTGCTGTGTTTCTGAAGAGCCTCTTGAGATCGTCTAAGCCTCTGCCATGAGTTGTTTGGATGTTATGTATCATCAGAGTTATGGAGCTCATCACTACTTGCCTGCGACATCATCATCAGCGGCGGCGGCGGCAGCGGCAGCTTACAAAGCGGCGTACTACCATCATCATCACCAGCATCATCAGCAGCAGCAGCAGCAGCAGGTAGGGGCTTTATTCTGACTCGAGAAAAGTTAAGAAAACAAAGTTCTGCTTCGGACATTTTTGCTGTGATGGTTTAAAAAACATTTGAAGCCTTAAGAAAAAAGCTTGAAAAATGTTGCATTTGTTTTCATCATACACATACTGTACACACACACACACACACACACACACACACACACACACACACACACACACACACACACACACACAATTATACTACACTATTTTAATGAACAAGTCGGACAGGACAGTGAAGACAAAACAGTATATATATATAAAAGAAAAAAAAGCTTTAAAAATGTTGCATTCATGGTCATTATACAGCCTCTATATATATATATATATATATATATATATATATATATATATATATATAATGACCACGAATGCAACATTTTTAAAGCTTTTTTTCTTAAAGCTTTAAAAGCTTTTTAAATCATCTCAGAAAAAAAAAAATATATATATATACATACACACACTGTTATATATTACACTATTTTAATGGACAAGACAGGACAGTGAAGAAAAAACGTATTTATATTTTTATATATATATATATATATATATATATATATATAATTATACTATTTTATTGGACGAGTTGGACCAGTAAATGTCCAAGATTTTTTTTCTTTTAACGTTTTAGTCAATAGGTAATTCCCAGTACATTATTAAACATTAGTGTTACTTTACAATGTGGGAAATAATAATAATGAAATGTGAAGGTGTGTCCAGACTGAGTTTTTCTCTAAATGCAGTACTGACCATATAACATAAACCATAATTTATGACATTTGAAATAGAATTCTTCAAATTCCAAGCTGTGAATTACAACTGAATGTGTTTATACAGTCCCTCGTATACGGAAATCTTCATGGGCGTAAATCAGCGTACCACTAATGTGCCAAGCGTGGGCACTGGGCCATCGGTTCAGAGACAATCCTCAACGATCTATTTTGGTCGTAGACCAGGTGGTGAATGTGTGTGTGTGCTGCAGCTTTTAACCCTGCCCTGACCAGTTCAATTCTTCATAATGAACACGAATCTGTGTCTTTCATCAGAAGAAGTTCGGTGCCTACAGCAGGATGCAGGATCCTGAGGAGTTTCCCTCTCTCTGTGGCCAGAGTAAGCAGCCCGGAGCGCTGAAGCCCCGTCCCGAGCCTGAGCTTCCTCGAGAGGAGGAGCAGAGCGCTGGGGAAGAGGAGCGCTGCAAGGAGGCGCAGCCCGCCGAGGCCGAGTACATGAGTGCCAGGTGTGTGGTGTTCACCTATTTCCGTGGAGACATCGGGGACGTGGTGGACGAACATTTCTCACGTGCTTTGAGCCAGCCCAGCTCCTTCAGCAATGACGCTAAAGCCGGTAGACTTCACTCTGGAGGACCGTGGAAAGGTAGGAGACAGTGGTACCAAAAATCACATCATTAACATTAATAGTTCTCACACATTATAACATAAGATGGTTACACTTTATTTTAAAGTGTCCTTGTTAGAGTGTAAGTACATAAGTCATATTAATTAGCAACATGTACTTACTGTAAGGTTAATAATAAAGGTTGGTTTGGAGTTAGTTTCATGTAGTTATGCATAATTTACTGTTATTACTACATTGCACTTTATTTTACAGTATGTGCACTTACGTGTACTTACATTGTACAGCTACTGGGTAATATATGGTAACTACATGGGTTAAGGTTAGGTTCAGGGTTAGTACATAGTTGTTACACAGTTCTTACAATAACTATAAAAAGTATGTACATTGGGAACAGGACTGTAAAATAAAGTGGGTTACACTTTATTTTAAGGTATCACTGTTACAGTGTAATAATATATTTAAGTACTGAGTAATATTAAGCAACTACTACTACATGTACTTTCTATAGGGTTTCGGTAAGGATTAGGATTTGGTTGAGGGTTAGTTGCATGTAATTATGCATTATGTACTGTTATTACTATGGTAAGTACATGTAAATTATGTAACAAGGACACTGTAAAATAAAGTGTTACCATAAAGTGCTACCACTACAAGTACATGTCATGTGTAACAAAGACACTAAAATAACCTGTTACCCAATATTGAAAAATATATATTTTTGAAAGAATTTAAACCAAAAAAGTGTGGAAAAGCTAAAAATAATCACAAAATACGTCGATGATTTCTTTTGTTTTGGTTCTTTACAGCAGCCTTTAACAATATGCAGGTTGAATAGAATACATTTGAATAATAATAATACTGAATAACCGATCAATCACAATAGAAATGTTGTATGCACATTCCACAACACATAGTGTCGAAACTTTGCATGCTGGTCCATGACTCTATATGTAAAAAAACCCCCTCAAAATATCAAGAAAAAAAATCATCTTTTTTATATCATATATATTTACGACTATTTTGCGGGTTAAATTGACCCGCAACATAAAATAAACGTATAGTTCTAGTCCTAGCTTCTGATTGGTCAGTACAGCATTACTGCTAAAACTAAAGGCATTTTTTTTCCAACTTTTTTTTCCAACATCAATATTGTATGTTAAAATGTATATGAATCAAAGGGAAAGTATGCATTTCTCTCTTAGGTTTCCAATTTTTTGCCTTCACATGTTCTTGTTAAGTGGTATGACAGAACACTGCAAAACCATTTCAATGAGATATCCAGGTACTGAGGAACTAATAGTTTGTTGTGTTTCAGAAGGAAACTCCCACTCCGAGGGTCAGTGTGGCTCCGCATCGTCGTCCCTGTGGGGCAGCGGTTACCCATCTCAAACCAGCCCGTGTGTCCCCTCCTCTCACCCTGACTTCCCCCACAGCGCTGCCTTCCACCCTGCAGACACTGGCATCTGGAGCAGCCACAGCCTGGCCCCCCCTTCTGCTCTTACTGACTCATGGCACTACGGCCTGGGAGCCCAGAGTGGAGCGGGATACCCCCACGTACACGAGATGTACCCTCACATGCACCCCCGCCACCCGCACCCCCACCGCATGCTCCATCACGCTCACAGCCCCGCGCTGGACCCCCGCTTCAGCCCCCTTCTGCTGCCCGGTGTAAGAGCGTCATGCAGCCCGACGTCCTACACAGACGCCATCAAAACAGAGCTGGAACCGAGTAGCATCCCGGCACCTAACTGGCCCGTTTCTTTCCACGGGTCAGTGGACATCTATGACACAGGTGAGCTCATAGATCATAGATCTGTACACTTCTACAGCATTCATGTGTGTGCAGTGTTATGACATCTGTAAATCATCATTATGTAGTCATTTTTATTTGGAAGTCAACACAAAATGGTTTATATACGTATTAAATAACTATGCGATAAGGCCTATTTTTGGATAATTTACAGTCAAAAGCTTCATTTCATACACTATAGTTCAAAGCTTTTGAAAGAAGTCTCTTATTATATTTTAATATGTGATCAAAGCTGAATTTTCAGTCTTCAGAGTCACATGCTCCTTCCGAAATCATTCTGATATGCAGATTTGCTGCTCAATAAACATTTCTTATTATTATCAATGTTGAAAAGAGTTGTGCTGCTTATGTTATTGTGGAACCTTGATTTTTATCAGGATTCTTTGATAAAAAAAAATTTGAAGTTCAGAAGAACAGCATATATTTGAAATACAAACCGTTTGTAACATTATAAATGTTTTTACTTTTGTTTGTTTTTTGGTCAATTTAAGGCGTTCTTGCTGAATAAAATGATTAATTTCTTACTAATAAGACCCTTTGACTATTTATTCCTTTACTTGATTAGTTGAAACATTTCATATTTTGTTGTTGCTTTCACATATAAATAATGTAAAGCAGTCCTGACACATTTATACATGGGATGCATGATATCTGACAGTTATTGGTCGATATTAGAGATGTTTTATTTATTAGTCATTATTAGATATGTCAGTGGATGCTGCATACTTAAAGGAACACGCCGACTTTTTGGGACTTTAGCTTATTCACCGTATCAGTATTCAGAGTTAGATAAGTCCATACATACCCTTTTCATCTCCGTGCGTGCCATAACTCTGTCTGACGCACCCACCGCTAGCCTAGCTTAGCACAAAGACTGGAGGTAAACGGCTCCAGCTAGCATACTGCTCCCAATAGGTGACAAAATAACACTAACATTTTCCTATTTACATGTTGTGATTTGTATAGTCACAGCGTCACATGAGACAACGCCATCTTCTAACTTCTCAGGCGCTGCGAGCAAATCACTCCGCAGAAGTAGCAGTGCTTCGCCTTCTGAGAATATAGTTCCCAGTATGTATACGGTTAGAAGATGGCTGTCTCATGTGATCTTGTTATTTGTACACGCTGTGACTATACAAATCACAACATGTAAATAGGAAAATGTTGGCGTTATTTTGTCACTAATTGGGAGCAGTATGCTAGCTGGAGCCATTTACCTCCAGTCTTTGTGCTAAGCTAGGCTAGCGGTGCGTCAGACAGAGTTACGGCACGCACGGAGATGAGAAGGGTATGTATGGACTTATCTAACTCTGGGGGATACGGTGAATAAGCTAAAGTCCCATAAAGTCGCCGTGTTCCTTTAATTGTGCATAATTTGCCATATTTTCACATTTAGATTACTTTTACCTTTATTTTTTATATTATTGGTTTATTTCCAGTATAAACCGTATAGTATAAACTGCCATACAGTGGCACAACCCTTATGTTATGTTGCTGGATGAAGCAAACATGTTTTGACAAGATTTATTTCCTCACCCACAGCACCAGAGCAAGACAAAGCGAAGGCCAGCGCCTGGTTCTGAGACAGAGAAGATTCACTGGACTACATGCCTCAGACTGGACCATGTGGAGTCTTTCCTCGGAGGACTGTCTTGGGAACTATTCAGGGGGCAGATCAGTCTCTATCAGTGAGACAAGCACAAAAACAGCTTTGGGGAAAACTAGTGTTTTTGTAAAGCATACCATCCTGTCAGAGTGTGTGCGCTCATGGACAGAGATCCAATTCAGGACACTACTTCTCCCATCTGGGCTTTTCCTATACGGATGCTAAACGTCCCAAATGAGGTTTAAGAGGTACATCTCCCTCTTTCTTTACACAAAGGAGGTTTTCTCGACATGGTTGATGCTTTAGAACTGCGTTTATGTACTTGCACGGGTTCTGTTGAAAGAACTGATTGTATTAGTACGGTACAAGGCAGAAATGTGTTGAATGTCTGAGAAAATCTTTATTTACTTTAATATATTTGTCTAAAATAGTCTCGTGACTTTACTGATTGGTGTTTTCTGTTTGTAATATGTGTTAATAGATTATTTTTTTGATGTCAAATCGTCTCGCCTTTGAGGAATTCGTTTTACTGCCTTACATGAACTGCTAAGTTTTATTGGCAAACAATCTGTTTTTTGTTTGGATGGGTTTATTAAATCATTACAGTGGTTACTGTCCCTTTAAATGTTGTCAGTGGCAGTGCTTTTATCTGGTTTACTTTTCCTCGTCAATAGGATGTAAGGCATTTGAGAGGTCAGCGGCACCAAAACACTCTGCGGAATAACTCTTGACCAATTTTGGGAACGAAATATGCAGAGCTCAAAGTCCCAGAAGGGATAGCATCATTCCATTCACATTTAGCTTCGTCTCTCGCAAAGCCACAGAATCTGGGACGTGTCATAAATTGCTGTGTTATATTGCAAAAAAAAGTTTATGTGAATGCTCTTAAATGTCAGAAGTTGGAATGTGCTTCCTGTCTGGCTAGGAAGTTTCGATCCAAGACAACTTGAACAATTGCAGTTAAAACAGACTCCTCTTATCCACTGCAGATTTGTCCTAATAGAGATTGTGATAAACCAAAAGAATGTGGCGATCCGTGTAACGTCCACCCAGATCCACTCGGAGAATGCGGAGAGTGCAGAATATGCACTCTGGTGTGAAATCGAGCATTATTTTGGAGAGATGCAGCTTGAAATATTTTTATACACGCACAGTGCCAGATATTGCATTATATTTGTCGTAAAAGAAGACAGCTGTTGGGCTGGTTGTCCCGTGAGTTGGTGTGAATGTGGGGTTTCGGAGTGAGATCTTTGACCAGGTGGCGTCACTGACCCTCTCACTCTCAGAACATCACCAGTTGCTTCATACTGGGGCAGAATCAGAAACTGCCACATGTTATATTTCTCAAACTCTACACGAATTACTGTTTAATGTAAACTTGTGAAAAAGAAGTGCGCTCAATTGTAGTGTACTTTAAATCCTAAAAGTTTATTTTTAAAAAACTGTAGTTGCAAATGATATGTAATATAAAAGGCCACTTAAGTTTATTTAAAGAAAGTGTAAGTTCATGATGATGTTTCTTAAAGGGATAGTTCACCCAAAAATGTACATTCTATCATTAATTACTCGTTCCAAGCCCATGAGACTTTCATTCATCTTTGAAACACAAATGAAGATATTTTAAAGGGGTGGTATAATGCCCTTTTCACAAGATGTAAAATAAGTATCTGATGTCCCCAGAGTGTGTGTGTGAAGTTTTAGCTCAAAATACCCCACAGATATTTTTATATAGCATGTTAAAGTTGTCACTTTTTGAGTTTGCAAAAACGCACCGGTTTTGTGTCTGTCCATTTAAATGCAAATGAGCTGCTGCTCCCGGCACAGGGGGCGGAGCTTCAAGAGCTTGTGTCCTTTTAACTCACACACACATCACATGCACTGAACAATTCAAAAACGTTTAGCCTTTTATTTTCAAACTGGAGTCAGACAATGATGGAGAGACTCAAGAAGAAGTGACAACATGTAGAAAGCAACAGGACTTTTCTGAATGGTTAGTTGATGAATTTATGTAGCTATAATTATCTTCTAGTCATTTATTAGCATATTCTGTCATGATAATCTATAAATCGCGTTCCCGGGGGAGCGGTTTATGTAAATTTTAGGGTTGGTGATTGTAATGTATTGACTGACTATTGCAATAGTGAGGTTCCTTTAAGAGCCTGGGAAGGGCGTGGCTGTTCTGGGGAGATATGTGTTTTGGCCACAGTTTTGACGGGGTTTTGCCAAACGAGATGTATGTTCTATGTTGCCGTGTTCAGTAAAGGTTCACAAGGTTACGAACGTCTCCTCATGTTATTGAAGTATACTACACTGGCGACGAGCGGATTCGAACCGACTGTGTGCAGATAAGTCCATATGGTGCGACTGTTAAAGTGAGTAAAATAATCTGCCATCTGGAAGCGAACATGACTACACTCGGCCGTATCGAAGAGTTTGACGAATGTTCAAGTAACTCTTTTGAAGAATACACAGAAAGACTGGAATGTTTTTTTCATGCAAATGATATTGAGGATGATGCAAAAAAGCGCTCCGTGCTGCTCAGTGTGTGTGGTGCGAAAACGTATTCCACGTTACGTTCAGTGCTTGCCCCAACGCAACCATCTACTGTGTCTTATGCAAACATTGTCGCTGCCTTAAAACGCCATTACAGCCCAGCGCCATCAGAGATTGTTCAACGTTTTCATTCTCACAATTGTAAGCAGAAACCTAATCAAAGCATTTCAAACTACATTGCTGAGCTTCGACGTTTGTCTGTGCACTGTGCTTTTGGGGATCAGTTAGAAGCAATGCTGCGTGATAGAATCGTGTGCGGGGTTATGGATGAAGCGCTACAGCGACGCCTGCTGGCTGAACCTACACTAACATTTAAAGAGGCAGAAGAAAAGGCACTAGCTGCTGAAACAGCTTTGTTAAACGCTCGCCTACTTCGTCAGCATCAAAACGAATCACGGCTGGAGGACGATGTTCATTATGCAGCCCATGCGCATGCATCAGTACATAAGACAGCAGCTTCAAATGAAAATCCTAAACGTGACAAGCCATGCTTCAGATGTGGTGGTCAGCACACCCCACAAGCCTGTAGGTTTTCCACTGCTGTATGCCATTACTGTAAAAAAAGAGGACACATTGCTCGTGTGTGTTTAACAAAAACGAAACATGGTACTGACAAGGATGCAGCCAGCTCAGAAGAACGTTACACAAACATTATAACTCGCAAAGAAAATAATGATTACTCTGTTTACAGCACCACTACCAAATCAGAAAGAGGGGGGCAGAGGCCATATCTGGCCACTGTTATACTGAACAAACAAGCACACACAATGGAGGTGGATTCAGGAGCGGCCTGTTCCTTGATTAGTGAGCATACTTATCACTCATTGTGGCCCTCCCAACCCCCTGAAATACATGCAAACAATGGAATACTTAAGCAGTGGTCACAGGCAACCTTGGAAGTGAAAGGAAAAATATTTGTGGAGGTAAGGTACAAAGGAACACAAAACACACTGCCCTTGTTCGTCATCCAGGGCCAGGGCACTAGTCTGTTGGGACGGGACTGGTTTGATGCCCTGGGAATATCAGTGGAAGGAGTACATAGGGTACAGCTGCAGTCCATAGAGAAAATACTGACTGAATACTCAGAGGTTTTTCAGGACATTGGCGTTTGCCGGACCCCCCCCATCTCTATTGACATTGATTCCACAGTTACCCCACGTTTCTTTAAGGCCCGCCCAGTTCCTTTTGCTTTACGTCCCCAGCTGGACGAGGAGTTGGACAAATTGGTGGCTCAAGGAATTTTTGAACCTGTTCGCCATGCAAAGTGGGCCACACCTATAGTGGCTATAGCAAAAAAAGATGGGGGTCTGAGGATTTGCGGTGATTACCGCTGTACTGTGAATACAGCTGTTAAGCCTGACGTGTACCCTATACCTACAGCATCTGAACTGTTCTCGACGCTAGCTGGAGGAGTAGTTTTCACTAAACTTGATTTGAAACAAGCTTATCAGCAGCTTCCAGTGGATGACGACGCAGCCGACTTACTGACTATTAACACTCACCGTGGGCTTTTCCGGGCTCGACGGTTGCAATTTGGGGTGTCAACGGCCGTTTCAATATTTCAAAGATTTATGGACAATTTGCTCGCAGGAATTCCAGGAGTCCAACCATATCTGGATGACATCCTGATTTCGGGCAAAACCATGGAAGAACACAACGCACGGCTACAGGCCGTACTGAAGTGCTTCGCTGAAGCTGGGCTGCGACTAAAAAAAGAGAAAAGCATTTTTGCTGCTACTCAAGTGGAGTTTTTGGGGTTTAGAGTGGATAAAGATGGCATCAAGCCAACCCGTGAAAAAGTGGAAGCTATCCAAAAAGCTCCGCCCCCACAGAACAAAACAGAACTTCAGGCATTCTTGGGGCTGCTTAACTTTTACAGCTGCTTTCTTCCCAATAAGGCCACCGTCCTGGAACCTCTGCATCGCCTTCTAGACCAGTCTGCTACTTGGCAGTGGGGATCGAAGCACAAGATGGCATATGCTCAGGCAAAAGAATTGCTGCAAACGGATAAAGTGCTGGTGCACTATGATGAAAAGAAACCCCTGGCAGTGGTTTGCGATGCCTCACCCTATGGGCTTGGGGCTTTATTGTTCCACATGGAATGTGATGGCCAGGAGAGGCCCATTTGCTTTGCTTCCAGAACAATGACCACCACTGAGCGGAATTATGCCCAAATTGATAAGGAAGCATTGGCGGTTGTTTTTGCAGTCAGAAAGTTTCACCAGTATCTCGCAGGCCGCCATTTCGTGATTTTTACAGACCACAAACCCCTGCTGGGACTCCTGCACCATTCCAAGCCAATGCCTGCCATCCTTTCACCACGGATGCTACGTTGGAGTTTGATCATCGGAGCTTACGACTATGAGCTGTGCTACAGACCGGGCAAACAAATGGGCAATGCTGACGCCCTGAGTCGCTTACCCTTGCCGGCATCTGATGCTGTGACACCACCACCATTGGAAGTGTTGCTACTTGAAATGGTGCCAGAAGCACCCATGCATGCTGAGCGAATCGCTAACCTTACACTCAAGGACTCTGTCATAGCACGAGTACTGCGCTGGGTGCTGCATGGGTGGCCGGCTGATGTAATGGATAGCCAGTTCAAACCATTCCTTTTGCGCCGCCATGAACTCTCCGTACATAAGAACTGTTTGCTATGGGGAAGCCGTGTGGTTGTTCCTTGCTTGGCGAGGAGAGAAATACTGGCTATGTTGCATGACGCGCACCCGGGCATTGTACGCATGAAGGGACTCGCAAGGAGTTATGTGTGGTGGCCGGGCATGGACCGAGACATTGAGGAGACTGTCAAAGCATGTGAAACCTGTCAGATGTCACGTCATGCACCTCCTAAGGCGAAAGTGCACCCTTGGGAGTGGACGACAAAAAGATGGTCCCGGCTGCATATTGACTTTGCAGGCCCTTTTCAGGGCAAAATATTCCTCATAGTGGTTGATGCACATAGCAAGTGGCTGGAGGTGTCTCTGATGAGTTCCATGTCTTCATCAGCCGTCATCAACACACTGAGACTACTTTTTGCAACACATGGTTTGCCCGACGTCATAGTGTCAGACAATGGTGCTTCTTTCACCTCTACAGAATTCCAAGCGTTTGCCGAGCGCAACGGCATTCGACATGTCACTACAGCACCATATCACCCAAGCTCAAATGGTCAAGCTGAACGCATGGTGCAGACAACCAAGGAGGCCCTGTCTCGCATCACCAAGGGCGAGTGGCAAACCAGGCTCGCTCGCTTCTTGTTGTCACAGCACGTCACACCCAATTCATCAACTGGGAAAAGTCCTGCTGAGTTGCTCATGAATAGGCGACTCACCACTGCCCTGGATCGTCTGCATCCTGACCATGATGGTGATATGCTTCGCAGACAGGAGCTGAATGCTGAAAAATGCCCTGGCACAGTCAGAGAGTTTAGACCTAAGGACTTGGTGTACATGAGAAGCTACACCAGAGATTCTAAGTGGATGCCTGGGATCATTGTAGACGTTACAGGTCCCCTGTCATACAAGGTCAGAGCTGGTGATGGGCAAATGCACAGACGACATGTTGATCAGCTGCTAGACAGGACGGCACCCTTGTCCGACCAATCAAGGCCTGAGCCAGATGGCTACACTGTCCATCCGCCTGAGTCCCCAGGGGCTGAAACGCTTGAGTTACAGCCGCCTGCATTAGATGTGGGGAACCCTGATGTTGACCTGACTGGAGCTGGAGTTGAGGGCATGTCTGAGTCCCCTCATTCTCGGAGGTACCCTGAAAGAGAGCATCGCCCTCCAAGAAGATTTTCAGATTTTGTGGACTGGGGAAAAGGGGTGTAATGTATTGACTGACTATTGCAATAGTGAGGTTCCTTTAAGAGCCTGGGAAGGGCGTGGCTGTTCTGGGGAGATATGTGTTTTGGCCACAGTTTTGACGGGGTTTTGCCAAACGAGATGTATGTTCTATGTTGCCGTGTTCAGTAAAGGTTCACAAGGTTACGAACGTCTCCTCATGTTATTGAAGTATACTACAGTGATGATGTCACTAACCCGGGAAGAATATCGTGTAGTCCCTACCAGCCGATTGTTGTAGTCCTTAAAAAGCGATTTCTTTTAAAGGGCACCTATTATGACATTTAAAATGTTCCTAATGTTGTTGTGGGAGTCCCCAACAACAGTTTTACATGCATGCAATGACAAAAAACACTTTTGTTTTCGTATAATATGCATTTATTTTTACCTGATTTGCTCACCGACTCCCAAATGATTCGTTCAACGACTCGTTTTTCAAACCCCTCCTTTGCGCGACGCTAATCTGCGTTGATTGGTCAGATGATCCAGCAGTGTTTACAGAGATAATACTTATTTTTAACACGGAGTGCAATGATGCTTTTATCAATTAAATCGTGTTATAATAATGATTAGTCCACTGCTTTATAGTTTGTAGTAAAAAACGAAAAATAAGATAAAGAATTTAATGTTATGTTAGCGAGCATAGCCCAGAGTTCATATTGTAAAAGCACAATCAGTCTTTGTTTGCATTAGCCCGATGCATAAACATAACGTTTTTACAAAAAAAAATGCAGTTACGTTACTACGAGGTATTACTCTATTCTTTAGACAACTCCGAAAACAACGACAAACACTTCACATATCTCAATACAATTGCCATTGAAGACCTAGAAGCTAAACGGTGCTTACACAACAAACAAAATAATTATTAAGCATGCTACATAAAATATAAAAGCAAAAATTATTAATAACACTTACAGGTTGTGATACGGAGGAGGAAGCTGATGCAAATACACTTAAGTTAGAACTGAACCTTCCTTCAATATCAGCGGCTCGCGAATCCAAGTTTGATTGCATTTAAAAAGCAATCGTCTTCAAAATGACGCGAACAAAGCACAAGGCTCGGACTACACTTCTGTGGTATAGTGAATTGTAGCCACTTAGTCTTCAAATGCTCCTCCTTGGGCAGATGAAAAAAGTTTGCTTTTGAGCCGCACTTCAGAACACAGCGTCTCGTCGCCATGATGTTTTCCCTGCTGGCCTTGGAGCGCAATAAGTGGGCGTATCGTATTCAAATAACTTGACAAGTTGACGTCATCTAGTCAGAAAAAAAGCTTCGGTCTTCTAACGATTCATAAAAATGACTCAGAGTCGACTCTCACTTTTGAAAGACAATAACTTTATATACGGTGCACTTTCATATTTCAAACTTTGCAGGATGTTTTTGTTCACTTAGATCTATGTTACACACTACATGAAAGGTAAATTTCAAAATTCCATAATAGGTGCCCTTTAAAGAAAATATCTCCCTTTGCTTTGAACTTTGAGCGTTATAACTTTGCAGATGTTGTTTATGCTCAAACAGCAACATTAAACACTTTAGAAAAGTGAAATCATAATCAACCACCCCTTAAATAAAATCTGAGAGATTTCTGTAACTCCATTGACAGCAACTACCACTTTGGCGTTTCAAAAAAGTTCATAGAGAGATCAAACTAATCCATATGAATTGAGCGGCTGAGTCCAAATTTTCTGAAGAGACTCGATCGCTTTATATGATGAACAGATTAAATTTAGGCTTTTTTTCAAATATAAACATTCATCAATACACAGCAGTTGTGGTAAACAGAAGCTCAGGCATGTTCACTGGACATGCACGAGCCAATGAGGTTCATTCTCGTGTTACACAACATGTTTGAGCTTCTGCAAGAACCAATGAGGTTTGTTCTCGCCTGTCAAGCAGGTTCAGTTGAGATTCGGTTTATGTTCGCTGATCAATGTGTATGCGTGAATCAAAGCCTAAATTCAATCTGTTCATCATATAATTGAGTCTCTTAAGAAAATTGGGAGTAAACCACTCAATTCATAAAGATCAGTTTTATGATCTCTTTGTGAACTTTTTGAACTGTCAATGTGGTAGTTGCGTATCTGTCAATGAAGAGTACAGAAAGCTCTCATATTGCATAAAAAAAATGTATTTCGTGTTTTGTAAGATGAACGAAAGCCTTAGGGTTTGGAGTAATTGATGACAATTTCATTTTTGAGAATGGAATGGAATGATGTCAACCCTTAGTTCACCCAATTAAAGTTAATATATTTTAAATGTACTAAACTGCAACTTCATCATTACACATGTGTAATTTCAAATATATTTAAATACAAGTTTCAAAAGAAAATACATTCAAGGTTTTTTGTTGTTTCCCATAAATGCTTCTCAGAACAGAAATTAATTTATAAAATTACATATTAAGATGTACACAAGTATGTCAAAAACCACTCATAAGTTCAACTAATTACATTTAAAATAAATTAAACTATAAAACATTTTCATTTAATTGCAATTAAAGTGTCCGAAAACATTACTTGCAGTTTACAGTTAATATTCCTAGTATATGATTTCAGTAATAAAAACTATTTTAAAAGTATGCTTAAAATAAGTGTTCATTTTCACAAGGGTATGTAAACAATAGGAATTGGAGTTTTGTGATGCCCAAAAGTTTTAAATTAAAAGGATGAATGAAGGTGATGTTATCCTTCACAGCAAGAGCCTATTCTGCAGTTCTGTGTCTAACAGCCATTGTGCTGTACCCTGTTTCATCCATGTCCCTCAATGTTTTTGTCCATGTTGACCATTAAAACACAATTATGGGACTTGAATAATTGCTGTTTCCTTGCTCTAGTGGATGAATAAGCCTGTCCATATCAGACGGGTACACCATCCTTGTGCTTTGCTAATTGCTATACTTGATTATATAAGTTCTGAGATGGCCCTGTGATCACAAGCTGTAGGAGAGCTCCTCAAGTGCTCATAACAGACCCAAAAGCAGCAGATAAATGAGGGGTAAAGAGACCTGCCAGCTGCATTCAGCCGCTCTCCACAACATGGCCGCTCGCTCTTATGAACAGGGAGATTGGCAAACAGCCGGTGGCACTGCATGATATATGGGAGTGTTTACTGCATAACAAATACAGAAAGATCATGTGATTGATGTTCAAAATATGGAAAGACAACAGGGCAATACTAACTGTAAAGTGACAGGTGGTGTTTATGATCTATAAAGTCTATTTACCTTTGTATGTTGATCTTAACTCCCCCTTTTTAATTAAAGTTTTTTATTTAAAAAAAAATCAAGACCCAGGAATCATTTAAAGGGATAGTTCACCCAAAAAATGAAAATCAGCCCATGATTCACTCGCCCTGAAGCCAGCCTAGGTTCATGACTTTCTTCTTTCAGACGAATACAATCGGAGTTAGCTATATAGCTACAAAGTCAACTTGCGTACAGCCGTCTGCCGGAAGCTAGTTATTTTAGTCGATAAAGTTTTAAAGATGGATATTTTTCTTACACGGACGCATCGCTTCACTTATTAACCCACGCAGAGCTGTGTATACTAATCACGGATGGATGCGATTTGATGGACCAAAAAAATATACCCACTGACTCTCACTATAAAGCTTGGAGGAGAAAGGACATTTTGATTGTAGACACTCTGATTGTATTCGTCTGAAAGAGAAATGTCATATACACCATTTTTTGCTGAACTATCCCTTTAATTTTATCAGGACTTACCAAAAAAAAATTCTGCTACTACCTTACTTTTACTTACCTGCCAACATTTTCACTGGGCCACCATAAAAACGAATGAATTGGTCAAATAAATACAGCAAAATATAAATTAATAAAATAAATAATAGCAACATATATATATATTTATATTAATATGCTATTTATTCATTTATGTCTTTATTTATTTATGATAAGGATCTATATCCTCAGCAGTCCCTTTATCAAACAATAAACCAAAAAAAAAAGAAGAGAATACTGGAAAGCAGGAAAATCCCAACCAACTAAATGTGGACAAGAACAAAGAACAACTCAAGCTAATAATAATAATAGGCTAATAATGCATTTTATTTCATGGCGCCTTTCAGAACACCCAAGGTCACCTCACAAGAAATATACAGGTCACTACACAAATCAAAACACACAACAATCAAACAGCGTATACATATAACGTGCAGTTAAGTCTCAATAAAACATGTTATAAAAAAGCCTGTATAAAAAGATATGTCTTTAAGACGCGTTTTAAAAGTCAGCAAGCACTCGCTATGCGAATATCAAGAGAAAGAGAGTTCCATAGGTGGGGGGCAGCATAACTAAAAGATCTGGCACCCATGGTGGTAAGTCGAATCCGAGGTACCACAACTCAAGCTGAAGGTTATAAATACACAGAGTTACTAAAGAGCTAAACAAGGAACAGGTGAATCAAATCAATCAAACAATGAGTAACCACAGCAACAAACAAATGTGTTACAACAACATACTAAGACACTATGGAGACAGAATGGAAACACTGAGTTACAAACTAAGAGTCCAGGAAAATGAAACAGAAACCAAACATCGTTTACAATGAAACCTCGGTAGTGGCAACACAGCAATGTCACAGTTCTCTCAATTTATCTCCTCATTCCCAGACAGAAACATAATGTCGGCCCAGATCCGGCCCACATCTTGCACGCGTTGAATCCACATGTGGCCGACACTATGTTGCTGTCTGGGTTCTTATTAAGCCATTTTAACATATTTTGAGCTCTCTGTTTAGTTGGTCAATGTCTACTTTTCAATTATACTAATAATGTGTTTGTTATGGTTTAAAGACACATACAAACAATTTACATTTATTCTGAAATTAAACACTTTTGAATTTGAAAAGTATTTATTCATTCATTCATATACACATTCATATTTGTTTGATTATTTATTTGAAATCTGTGTTTCATAAGTGACCTACAACATAATAATCTATGAAAATAGGAAAGTCATCAGCACTTTCTCAAAAGGGTCGGTGCCAAGAGGTGAAGATGACTCCCAGCAGTGGACAAGGAAGCTGGGTTTCTTCATGGGCCGCTCCACAGGCTCTGCCCCTCCTTCAGGAAACCGGCCATTGGAGACACGGAGCCCCTGCCAATCCAAGACTGAGACCGCAGCCTTCACATTAGCATGGGATGCACTTCTATGCTAATTCCTGTCAGCTCTCCATGGCACCCCTTGGAGATCACAGATCACAGGCTCTTCCAAACCACTTTTAGAAAGTCTACTTTAATCAAAACAAACACAAAAATACATATACTCTTCAATATGGAGTAGTACAATACACATATTGTAACACTTTGTGTTTGTCAAATGGATGAACTTCAAGGACACCTGTGTGAACTTGAGGAGAACTGACTTCACACATCCAATAAAAATCATTAGAATCACTGATTAAAATGAATTAATTTATCTCTCGGGAAATGCTATTTGTTTACAGGTGACATATTTTTGGGGTCACTTTATGTAATTGCACATCCATAACATTTGTAGCTGTTAAACAGTAAAATATTTAAAGACCCTTTTCCTTTCATACTTGTAAGTTCTGCATAAGTGCCTCGGAAAGTCTATGAATACGTTCTTTTCATTACAGTTCAGAATCTGCCAATCAGCTCAAATAGTTCCTTTAAAGTCAGTGAAATCAAATGAATGGCCTGACTGTGAGTCCAACAAAAGCCCTGTGCATAAAAGCTGGATGTCCACGCCAATACACACCAGGAGTCAGAAAAAGGCCAGATAAAGCTCTTGAGTCCCACTTTATTATGATTCTTTTCGGGCATTAATTGATCAAACTGTATTGTATTTTCCTACAGTTAACATTTCCAGTTGTGTTAATTATCAATTTAACCATTAAAAAAAAAAAAAAAAAAAAAGCGAGTTCATTGAAAGGCTCGATCAAAACATTAAAGATTTTTTATAAAAACAAAATACAAAATGTTAACATGTTCAGGTATTCACCAATGTTACATTTAAATATTTATATAGAAATATATTTATATATACAAATCATTTACTTCTGTTTCAGGTGGTGACTTATCATGGTTGTGACAGAAAATATTTATTATAATAAATAAAAATAAAAAATGTAATTGTGTAATTTAATGGTGTCAAAGTATAGGGACTGTAATTTTTTATTTGTTTTGACATAGTAGTAAAATTTATTTAAAAGGTATATTATATTTTTGTTTTTAATGTATGCATTAATCTACATGAAGTTTTAAGGAATGGTCTGAAGACAGGTGGTTTTACAGGTTGTGAGTGATAATGTACCGTAATAACTTGAAGAAAATTAAAAAGAGAATAAAATGAAATGGTACATTTGTGTTAAGAACAGATCCTCTGATGCATTTCAAAGTATAAAATGTTGCTATTTTTAAAATTATTGGCAGATGAAGTGTGCACACGTGTGATGTTGCGGCTGCATGATTTCTTAGACAGTCTCTTACGCAGAAGTCCATAATAATTTGAGGAATATTTCGAGGAAATATACAGATTAAATATTCAAAGTGTCAAATCCGGAATTTTTTTTATCTTTTTTGTGCTTAATGCTAGATAAATACATAAAAAGCGTGATGTCAAATTCTCAAGTCTTAGTACAAGAGGGTCGGCCTGACTTCTCGCCCCTGGAGTGCTGAGCTGTCAAAACAGAGCTTTCTTCCTCGTCTCTCAGGCGCATTCCTGCGTAATTGAGCTGATGATTAGTCTAACAATCACCAACACAATGCCAGCTGCCAGGATGTGAAACGGCCTAAATACAGGCATCCCTGTTTCACTGGACCCGTTCGCCACTGCTCTGTTTGTTCAGGGAGGTAGAGGAGCATATGGCAATCATAAAGACCGCTTTGACCAAATATGATCTGATCTCTCACATTCACATGCCAAAAACTCTTTCAGTTTGACGGATTTTGAATAATTTACTTTCCTCGTGCAAGCCAGCGGAGATAAAATGCTTCCCTCTGGCTCTGTTTGGGTGTTAAGGGCAGGGTCCATTTTCTCCAGCCATTACATGTCAACACCCTCCTAAGTTGAATTAAATGGAGCGTGGTGCTTGAATTAAACTGCTTATGTCTTCAGATTGGCGCTCTTGCTTGTTTTTAGTGCCAGCTGACCGTTCAGTAGTTAATTGAGAATAAGCAGGCCGCAGAAACATTGCTGGGGGTAACTTATTACAAGTGAGGTATGTAATCAGATTACTTTTTTTCAGGTAACTAGTAAAGTACATTACTTTTAAATTTACAACAAAATATCTGAGTTTACTTTTTCAATTAAGTAACACAAGTTGCTTTGTTTTCCCATTTATTGACTGACAGCTCTCCTGTCCCCATGTTGAGAGAAAAAAAGATGATAATAATTTGTATTTCCTTCAGCCTGAGGCTTATTCATTTCACTTTTCACTTTTCATTTCTTTTTTTGCTTTTAAAACAAACAAACAAACAGCCCAGCCCAGATGAAAAATAGTAACTTAAAAGTAATGTAATGCATTACTTTCCATAAAAAGTACAGAAATTAGACTTTTCAGGGAGTAACGCAATATTGTAATGGATTACTTTTAAAAGTAACTTTTCCCAACACTGCGCAGAGCAAACTATATGATTGATACAGCTCTGGTTATTTATAACATTTGCCGTTTTACAAGAATTTGTAAAAGATATTCATCAAAATGTTGCGGTATTAAATTCATCACAGATTTCTAATTCTGAATTGATCAAAACATGTTTTGTACACACATGTGACCAGATACACTACTGGTCAAAAGTTTGGAATACATTTATTTATTTATTTTTAGTCCATCATGATAAAAAATACAGTAAAACAGTTAATCTGTGAAATAATACAATCTAAAATATCTGTTTTTCATTTGAAAATGTAATTTATACCTGTGATACAAAGCTGTATTTTGAGCATCATTACGCCAGTCTTCAGTGTCACATGATCTTACAGAAATGATGATTGCTACATTTATTGCTATTATCAATGTTGAAGGTTTTCACTGCTTAATATATTTGTGGAAACTGTTATTTTAAATTGTAATAATATTTATAATTTCAATCTCATTATCAGAATCATTATTAATATTAATGTAATTTTTAAGTAAAAAAAAATGCAGTCTTGGTTCTTTCAAGTGCACCATATATACTTCTGGACTCTCTTGTAGGTCACTTACAATAATACACATGTACAGAGGGGTCAGAAAGCGACCTGTTTAGGGTTGGGATCCTCCTATTCAAATGCATTAGGATTGTATACATGTGGCATGTGCAAGCAGAAAATGCATATTTGCACAGCACTGTTAAATTAGTGGTGTGAACGTGTGGTCTGCGGAAACGTTGGCAGCTGTCGTGGCAGTAAATCAAAGTGAAACACAGATGTAATACATGGGCTTAAGTCGACACTGATGAGTGTTTAAAATCAGCCTTATATCCCATCAGCATTTCTGTTCAGTCCACCTGCAGAGCACATGCCCACCCACAGTGTAATGAGAGTGCATACCTCGCACTTAATGACACTTTAGTTTCCTCCCTATTCACACTGCGCAATAAAAACATAATTATGCTATCAAATATTTAACACCAGATAGTAGCTGTACTATATTTAATATGCAAAAACTAAATGAACATGGTACATCTATACTGCATTTAAAATGTCAACAATAAAATCTGTGTTGGAATGCATGACTTATATACTAAAATATAAAGACGGGTCAAAGAGTCTTGGATGCATATCTAATAATAGTGGTTTGGATATTCATGAGATAAAAGCGCTTTAATTGCTACTTGATTTTAGCCAAAGTGATTTTGCAGAACTTGTATTACTGGGACAGTCCTCATGGAGCAACCTTAGTGTCTTACTCAAGGGTGCAATGGTCAAGAACTTTGAACCTACAGCCTGCCAGTTACCTGCCATAATTTATATGGTGCATTAGGATTCCAATAATAAATACATATTATAAAACAATTCTTGCAAAAGGCGGTTACACAGACTCTTAGATGTGGCATGAATGCAGTCCAGTAATTAACATATCTCAACATTAAACGACTAAACTAAACAAAAGAGTAGTAGTCATTGGTTCGGAAATCAGACCAGCTGATTGCACTGTACGTTTTTGATTAATTAAAAGAACTGACTTAATAAGAGTAATTTGCTTGGGAATCGGGCAACAATGGATGCACTGTCTGTTTCACACTGAAAATGGCTGACGTTTTCCCCTAAACAGTTCAGCACAAATCCCACCCGGTAGCCAATTCCATCGGTTTAAGTGTGTGGAGTACAGTCAGGGGTTAGTTGTTGTTGTATCAATGTGTAGGCACTGTGATTGCCATGACCAATGGAGTCTTTAGCGGGAAATATCACGCGCTGTAGATTCACAGAAATGCTGTCAGAGTAGTTTATGGTTTTTTGCTCGCATCTGCCGATTAATACATGTGCAAGGACAGTTAACGAAACCAAACGTCAATCATTTCCAATATTTTTTCTTGGATCCCAACCATGATGGTACGGTACATGATCACTCAGGCAGTAGGACATTTTAATGAAATAGCCCGCATTTATAACTTTTATACTTAGCTACATTGAATAATATTAGTCTACGTCGCTTTATGTCTCAAAATGACTGTTATCAGGTGGCTTACTTGCATGTTACTAGTCTTACTCTTCTATCCAGGTCGATTATTTAAAGTTGGCATGAAACGGAAGTTGCGATCATCTTCTCTATTGTGACATATATCCGATTGAACAATGATGGCTGAGAGCTCAATGCGCTGCAACTGAAAAAAAACACCAGCATATTAAGAAAACATCATCAGATTGACAACAATGTGCTGCAAATACTCACAATGCATCCAGAAAAGCACTGCAAATACTCACAATGCAACCAAATACAGAAACACACTGCAAATAGCACAGAAAGATAAATGTTTCAAGGGGACCCCAAGAAGTGACGAACCTAGCTGGGACCGCTTATTGTTCAATGTCTACTTGTCAGTGGTGTTGTCGATGACCTGTAAGGTCATTTATTTAGTTTATTTTAACATTCTGATCGTGTGTGCTTTGTGAGTATTTACACTGTGTTTCTGTATTTGGTTGCGTTGTAAGTCAGGGATAATGTAGAGCGAGGCGGTTGTTATAGCGAATATATAGCGAATATTCAGGCTGATTCAAGACCCCTCCGCTTCGCATCGGGCTCCCAATCAGCCTGTCGGGGTTGAATTCGCTATAACAACCGCCTCACTCTACATTATCCCGCTTATTTACATGGCTACCTACCAAATAAATCAAAAGGAATTAAAAATTAAAAAAGGAATTTATTGATTTAAAAACTATTTATATGGCTTCCGCTAAAGAAAATAGTCCGTTCCGTCTCTACGGTTAGAATCCTGCGTCCATGGCAACGCTCTGTTTTTCATGGCAACGGTCTGTTATCCTTAGCAGCCGTTTGTTATCAAGAAATAACAGACCGCATTTTACATTACCAAGCCATGTAATAAGTGTTTGCAGCACATGTGTTGTCAAACTGATGAAGATGTTTTCTTAATTTGCTTGTGTTTTTTTCTATTTTTCTGTTTTCTTCAGTTGCAGCACGTTGAGCTCTCTTGACCACCATATGAACCGGCTCCTCAAGAGCAAATGTAGGGTGGGGCTTGATTTTGTCCATCAGGAATTGATTGGATCGTTGGATGGTTGTGGTTTGCTATTGCTGTGATGTTGTCCCGACCTCGCGGCAGTAACCATCCTGACCCCAGTCTAAATAAGATCTCATTTAGGACTACAAATCTTATAATCTCTTGGACGTTCAAAGACAGATGAGAAGATTGATATTTATCATGTACAATGATTAGTTTTATCTCAAGTGTATTAAGACCAATAAGAGTACATTTGGAAAACACACTGGCTACATTTAGTGAAATAATTAACTCTCAGACCTGGCAGCTGTGACCCAAATTGAACACAAGAGGAACATAATGAAAAGAGGAGTATGAGGGAGTCTGAAGGAGGTATCAGGCTGCAGACAGGTTCCCCACCCCTCACATTCGGCATTCTCACCAGGACACAGAAAACACTGTTCTCATTCCCTTCCTTCGGGCCACTGCCTAACTTGCGTGTTGTGGTGGCAAATGCTATTGTCCAGAATGAACAACACTTTAAATGGTCCGAATCAATTCAGCGTAAACACAAGAAGCGACACATTTTATAGGTTCATATCATATTATTTCACCTTAAAGTACACTAATAATGTTAGTACAGTCTCTTAGTGCTACAAAAAGTTATACTTTCGTTTTTTTATAACCACACGGCCCAGATGTGGGCCGGATCTGGGCCGACACTACAGTATGTTGCTGTCTGGGAAAGTTGTATAACCCCTATCCGTCAATAACAGCTTGAACTATACATGGTGACATATTCACAAAACAACCTGTGCTGAAATGTGTTTATGTTGCTTAAACAGTAGAGCACGGTGCTATAGCAATGCCAAGGTCAAGGGTCCATGGTGCTATAGCAATGCCAAGGTCATGGGTCTGATTTTGAGGGAATGCACTGATAAAATCCAATGTAAGTTTTTCTGGATAAATGTCAAATGAGTAAATGTGCAGCTCAAACTGTTAAGACCAGCGGTTTAATTGCTTATTTTTAATGTCAGGATCCTTCCAACGAAGATTCAGAGCAGTAGATGCTGCACAGGGCCAGAAACGGCACACATTTCTACATACATTTTCATTCGTTTATGAATTATAGCGTCTATACTGCGCAACTGGCATTACTGAAATTTACATTTGTCATAAGTTCAAATCTATTCATCTGACGTCAGAAAGTTACAATTAGTTCAAATAAATGCTTGTTTTTACTGTAGAGATTTGACTTCTGAAAGTCACAGTATATTTTCATTGTATGTCAAGCTCTTTTACCTCAATAAATCAAGAAATATTTACACTCCTCGTGATCTATGATATCCCTTTAAACAAAAATAAACAAATAATGCATTTCAAATCATGCTTTGGAAATGCATAATCAGTCTTTCACCCAAAAACATTTATTTCTTGCTCATTCTAAGTCTATTTTAAATGCCTGCCCAGTCCCAAACATGTTATTCCAAATCACATCCATCTTATCCTTGTCACAAGTGTGAATGCTATGTTGGAAATCTGAGTAGGGCTCTCGAGTCCAATACAAAGTCTCCTCGTGCAAAACTCAGTTATAAACATTCCAGTTCCCTCCACGAAGAGCCAGTCTGCAAGGCTGTGGTGTCTAATTTGGATACAGACGCACAGCCAGAGTTATTCAAATATCTGAGCTCTGGCCTCCAGCCAGTTAGAGAATTTGGTCTGGGCATGGTCAGTGCTTATAAGCTTTAAGAGAGGGATTCCTCTTTCCTCCCCAGAGCTGAAGACCAAACATTTTCATTAGCGGCGCTAATCACTGAGACTCACGGTCATCTGACGAGAGGAAGACATTCATTAGGAGGCCTTCTCCCGCTCATAGAGGCACCTCTGTTTCCTTTGCTCATGTCTACACTTTCTGTGCTCTGCTGATGGATGAAGTGAGCAGGTGGAAGTCTGATTCTTCAACAGGTTTATCATCTCAATCTCTCTATCTTCACCCCACTGCTGGGTCAGGTCTAAAATCTCTGTTTTTAAATGTGTGTCATTTCTGTGCTACTAGTGGCAACAATGCAAATTGCAATCTGTTTGTTTGAGCAGCCGGACTGGGCTGAATGCAGGACTTCTACTAACATGGAGAAAGCTATCTGTTAACATTCCCCTTAATGCAGTTATTTACAGAATCTGAAATCGGCATCTTTGCTTCATACGTGCTCCAAGGGCTCAAGGTTTGTCTAGTAACAATAACCCTGTTAACCACAGACTTTCTTCAGTGGAACACATTTAAAGATTTTTAGGAGAACTACCCCTTTAGAGGGGTGTGAACTGAGAAATCAAATTTTCCTTGAGCTTTTGACATATAAGATGTCATCATACTATAAGAATATCCTGTAAGTTTCAGAACTGAAAACTTTGTTGTTAGTCCAATAAAAGCTTTTATTGACACCAGGCACAGCGAACGACAGGTTTTTCAAAGTGGGAATCTATGATGTCAAAGGGTATCAAACACCGCCTCCGCAGAAGAAGCTCGACGGCTACTTCAACAATCCCTGTTCAGACCCGCCCACCGATTCACGCATTACATGAAACTCATTATAATATGCAAAACTGATATCCAATCATAGCAGTGGGCGTTTACTTCCAACTCTTCAATGCGGCACGCCAATAAAAACCAAGCGTTTCAGGAGCTAGGCTCAAAACCAGGGTAGAAAATAGACTATTACTTATTCATTTGGATGTTTTTGAATGTAAAAACCAACTTAAGCGAATGTCATAAGTTGACCTCAGACAACATTATAAAAAAATTTAAAAAGCCAGTTCATGACCCCTTTATATATATCTTTAAAGACTACTGTGGTTGTTAATCATTAATGGTCTATGATTTTACTGAAGCCTTCTGCCTGCATTATTTTCACTTATTTATTTTTTTACTTAGTTTTTACAGTGAAAGAAAAACTACATTAACCATGATTCTGTAGAGTAATCTCCAGAAATGTGACAAGCACCAAAAGCTACATGCAAACTATTTAAATATTTGTAAATATATGCATATATTGCAATAAACATAACATTGTTTCTATATATGATCAACATCTTTAAATCAATAGTTTTATATTTCTCCATCAATATCGTTCGCAATGCCTAATGGGATTGTAGTTTTACAATATAGTTGTCTTATACACACATTTTCAAATCCTTTTTTGCTTCACATCAAAGTGTGTAATGTTGTGTTTTACCTTGTTGATGGTTAATTTAGTTCATTCAGACCCTTTAAAAAATCCCTATGGGAAAAACGACTGGGGGAAAATATTTCCAGAACCGAGGCGGCTGAAAAAGTGGACGGACACTGTTGCGTTCTGCAGGCATTGAGATAAATGCTCCTTTACACAACATGGCTAATACCATAGGGTTTGCTTTTCTCTGAATGACATGTCATCGATATGTGAGCTGTGCTGGGCAAAATTTGCTTCCTTTTTCAAATGACCAATTTTCCATGGGAGCGTGATTTACCATGGGAGAAGCACTGCATGACTTTTCTCTGCTCTGTTTTCCCTCTTAGCCAGAGGCACTTAACTGAGCCTGTGAGCCCTGGCTGTTAGGTAATGAAAGGCAGTGCTCAGCCAAAGGCTAGAATAACAGAGCGGAGCATATGCATAGCTAAAATATTTCTCCTCTTTAATAAGAGATTAGTAGGCACCCTCCACCTGTTTCTAGGGTTCAGGCGCTTGGCAACGGGCAGAGTGGGCTCAGCAAGAGTGCGGCCCCTACATCTGTTTGGCATGTTGCGCTTTTCAATCACAGTGCCGGGCCACGGGCTTCTCATGCTCACAATGAGATCACTGTGTTCTCCGAGGCCTAAACCGGCCCTCAACAACCACCGCAGCAAAGTAAACAAACTCAGGGGAATGTAAATTCACAACACCACCATGTATTTAAAATCTACTTACAAGCGGCAATTACATTGTTGGCTGAAAAGGAAAAACAACTGTCGTGCTGGTGAGATATAAATGATACTGTAGAGTAGACCGTGTCCAAAATTAACTGAGGGAGAATTTAGAACATTTGAATATCAAAAACATTTTTATTGTTTTATTTATGACAATGGGGTTATTTTTCCTTGTACAGCGCAGGTCACTCACAGCATCTTTTATACGGGGCTGTTGAATGCTTGAATCTGATTGGTTTACAAACGTTCTGAGGTGCGCAATTATTTTCAGGGAAACGCACGGCTAAAGTTTGGAATTGGCTTTGCGATGAGATGTGTAAGAAATTAGTCCTACACACAAGAGTGTTTTAATGACAAAAACTTGACAAATGTCTTACATACATAATCTGAACAATGTTTTGAGGTGTGGTAACCGTAGTATAAGCAGAATAATTTACTCTGGCCAATTTAATTATTGAAAAACCTCGGGTGTGCCCGTCATCAATTATTAAGGTATAATTGTAAAATTGTTAAATCCAACTGTAATTTTGTTACGTAGCATCTTAAAGGGTTAGTTCACCCAAAAATGAAAAAAATGGTCATCAATTACTCACCCTAATGTTGTTCCAAACGCGAAAGACTTTCGTTCATCTTCAGAACACAAATGAAGATATTTTTGATGAAATCTGAGAGCTTTCTGTCCCTTCATTGACAGCTATACAACTACTACTAACTACTACAAGTACTACTGCCACTTTTGGTGCTTCAGAAAGTTCATAAAGAGATAAAACTAACTAATCCAAATGAATTGGTTTATAGTCCAAATTTTCGGAAGAGACTCAATTGCTTTATATGATGAACAGAGTTTAAATTATCCTTTTATTCACATATAAACATTCATCAACACACATCAGTTGCATTAAACGACATGAGGGTGAGTAATTAATTGAACGCATTTACATTTTTGGGTGAACTAACCCTTTAATCAAAGCCGTTATTGGGTCACTGAGGTGGTCCACTCATTGGGGATGGAGGGCCCTCCAATAAAAATTTAGTTTAGAGGCCAATAATTTTAAGCAATGGCACTTGTCCAATGTAATGAGTATTTAACATTTATGGAGAAAAAAATGTTGATGTTGACGGCTGTTTCGTTATTAGACAGTTTGTATGTCTATGATTTGAATCATGTACACCACTTAATTCAACTCAATTAAAATGTATTTGTATAGCGCTTTTCACAATACATATTGTTTCAAAGCAGCTTTACAGAAAATGCATTTTCAGAAATGTACATACAAAAATACAGTTAGTTAATCATGTATAAATTTAGGGCATAACATATTGCAACCCAGTCTCACGGCAGTTCGTGATATGGTCACGTAATTTAATCTATTGATTCGTGGCACGGGCACGTTTATTTCGTTATTTTCGTAATTCCAGCACGTTTTTTAAAACTAATGTATTTCAATGGGAAGCATCTTTCGTGATCAAAGCACGATTCTATCTGCCTATCTGGCTGCAGTAGAGAAGCTGTTTAATCAACATTTATTCACGAGATCTTATCATGGTTTATGTATTTATTTTAATTATATTATTTCGTTCTTATTGCCAGGGAAGCTGGATTGCTTTGCTGTTTATTGATATTTAAAAAAAAAAATTTATTAGTAGGAAATCGCGCTGAAGAAGTCTCACTCCGAACACCTCGCGATATTTGGCATCAGTTCACGTGTGCCAGATGTTGGTAAGTAGTCGTAAATACGCTGTCCTAATAATGTTTGATATAATGTATTTTCTGTGTGTCGAAATTAATCAGATTAGCTCAAGTTCAGTCACTGCATTATATCTGTCATCTCAACGGAGGCTTTGCGTTTCATTGCTTTCTATGAAAATGGTTTCTATGGTGATTAAACACTGTCTGTCACGTGATGTGCTATACAGTAGGCCTAGAGTAGACCTTCAATCAGTTAATCATATTCATATCAGGTTTTTAAGTTGTACAATTAGTTCCAAAGTAGTATATGTAGTAGAAGCACAGTAAAAACAACACCATGCTTTTACCACAGTAACATTAGTTTTACTGTGATAAGTGTAGTAAAAAGACAGTAATCACACAACTTACCATGCTTTTACCACACTATTGGTAGTTTTAATGTGGTACTTATTGTAAATGCACAGTAACCACAACACTAACCATGCTTTTACCTCAGTAACCTTAGTTTTACTGTGATGGGTAGTAAAGGACAGCAATCACAAAACTTACCATGCTTTTAACTCAGTATTGGTAGTTTTAAAGTGATAATTGTTGTAAATTATGCATATTAACCACAACACCTACCATGCTTTTAATGCTTAATAATGTAACATCCAATATTTGTAAGGAAAATCAGTACTTTTTCCTTTAAATAATCCTAAATATTATACATAATGATATTTTATTTTCTCTGTTTTCAGCTGAAAAGACCAAAAGGGCCTTTCGAACTCAGTCAGCCCATTATTGTTTGAGGACAAGTAAACGGAGGAGACGGACCGCTGCAAAGACAAATATTCGCAATGGTACGTATGTGTTGGTTTTAACCCTAAATCAAACATTTTATCAAGCATTTGTTGTTTCTTAAACCTGTTCTTACAAAACCCATAGCCCAATCAGTATGAACAGTCTCAAAGTCTTAATAATTCACAAGATTTAACAAGTTGTCAAATTCGTACGATACTAGTACATATTTGTATACTCGTACATAATCCTGCAGCTTTTACTCCTAGTGCTCATTGGCTACTGCCTCAATTCCTGTACATATTTATCGCGATATTTGTAAATCAGTTGCGCCCCTTCTTGGATAGTAGTCTGATGTCCCACACACTGTCAGAAAGTTTATATTAATTGCATTGTGTATTCATTAAAATTATTACAAATTAGTCCCTGTCTGTTGTGTTCATGTTCCAATGTCCAATGATACATGATGTCTCTCCACACCTCATAACCTACCTCTGTTTGCAAGAGTGGAAAAGCTAATCTGACTTGTCACATGACATCAGATACGCGATTATTTTGTCGTAATCAGATCAGTTACACTGCTGATAACTGTCCCGTTTGCATATAAATCATGTTATTTTTAAACGAGTTCATATGATTATTGCTTGCTATTAAAGACATACTTTTATTCATAGAAATGCCCACATATCAGTGAACGTATAACATAAAAATGCTTTTAACATTTAATTATGCAACACTCTTTACAGAAATATATCCTACAGTTGTATAACTGACTGCTTGCATGTAATGTAATAAAATTACCTTCCTTTCTGTATTGCAGGATTACTTTGTCCTTTTTTTTAGATCTCTACAACATCAAACTCAACAGCTCTTTTAAGAGCCAACCCTCACAAGAGCTACTAGTGAGTCGCAGCGGATCTTGCCGTGATCAGCCCTTCCCAGGTAAAGTTTCTAGAACATTTCAATCAGTATTTACTCATCAAATGCTCTCTCCTGAATCGTAAGGTAAATTATAACTGTCTTAATTTATGTTTCAAGAACAATAGTAATTGCACGAGTAAGTAGATACTTTCTTGTTTTACAGCAGAGAAGGAAGACCAGTCCTTATATCAACACAAGCTAATCGAATAAGTCCTTTGTTTCGGGTGAGGAAGGAACATCTGGTGCCCAAAGAAGACAGAAAGGTGCGCAAATCCATTGGTATGTCTTGTATTGAAACAATGCTGTAATATGTAGTACATAATTTGATGTTGACAATTTTACATTGTACAGGTTACAGGAAGCTCTTGAAACAAGTGACAGAAGAGTATGTTGTCTTGAAAAAAATCAAGCATCACTTACAAAGGCAAAAGAGACCATGCCTTTCTTAAAGATATTTTAAAATAGGTTGCTGTTGATATGGGTAAAACATTTTTTGTTCAGTACTTAGCTTATATAATGTGCTGAAATATTATATATATATATATATGTATAAAATAAATCAATGGGTATATTATATAATGTACTGACTGCTGCTTTGTAAATTTAAATCAGGAACGGGCAACTCTGGCCCTTTTGCGTTCTCCTTTTTGAGGTTGAGAGTTTACCTCCAACCCTAATTGAGCACATATGAAAGTCTTCAGCTTTACTTATAGACAATAGGCAGGAGGGTTTGAGGTTGGAGCTAAATCTGCAGGACAGTGGATGCTAAGGGCCAGAGTAGCCCATCACTGCTTAATATATCGCAGAACGTAGGCCCCGTTTACACGAAGTGAAGACACTGATATTTCCCTGCGGTTTGGCCTCTCATTTACACGAAAACCGAGTTTTTATCACAGAAAACGATTATTTCTAAAAACTCCGGCCAAAGTGGAGATTTTGGAAAACTTTGTTTGCACGTTTGCATGTAAACTGAGAAAAACTGAGTTTTAGGCAGCGACGTCACAATATGAGATTTTCGGGATTCTGATTGGCTAACGTGTGCTTGAGCTTCTCGTTACACTGCCACCTACAGGTTTGGCATGCTCTGGACGGCATATACACGGGTTCGTGTGCACAATGTTATTTTTGAAAACGAAGAGGGGTGAAATGTCCGTTTATGAAAATAGCCATCCACGTGTAAACGTAGCCATAAGCTGACCTGACTGTCCATTAAACAACTTAATTTGTATTGTTTGTGTTTTTTGCTTTACTTTCAGACCAGGACTGGATAACGCCTGACAATGGGATGTTGAGACTTCTTCCTCTGGTTGAGAAAAAGCTACACCACATCAGTGATCACATCTTCTGTTCATATGTTGTACTACAGGGTACACCTGAACAAACTGTTTAGACGAGGAAGAAGAACATGAACATGATCGAGACATGTACAGGGAAGAGCAAGAAACCAGTTTAGTGATAATGAATCATTATTTTCCAACACAATATCAAATCTGTTTTCTGTATCATAGGTGACTGAATATGATTCTCTGGCACTCATTTTTTGGCTTCAGCAGCTGTGAATGGATTAATATGATGTTAATGTATTTTTGAAGACACATTTTTATTTATCTTGAATCTCATTGTCTTTATGCTACTTTATCAACTTTATGCTGTGTCCTCCAATAAAGTGTTGTGTAATAAAGTATGGTGAATATTGTTTATTGAAAGTGGTGTTTGGTACAGTAAATAAAAACAATATTTGAGAAATTTTAATTTATTTCTTTAGTTTAGTTCATAATTTAAAAACAACTACATATAATTAATTACCATGATTCTTTTTCTTAGGACATACACATTTAGATCTGGTTAATGATATTTGGGACAAAAGTTGCAACAAAACAATGCAACAAAAGTTGCACATACTTGCATGTATAAGCTGCAACTGCAATGTTTGCAGTGAAATAAAGGGAAGCTATGTGAATAACAAGAGGCTGCAGTGGCTATCTTGCTATAAACACTTCAAGCATAATTGAAGATTATCCATGTTGATCATTCTAGTACATCTACTAGCCTACTGCATTTAAAATGAAAGCATAGACGTTACTGATGTCAGGCATATAAGCAGCAACCAGAGGGGGTGAAAAGGAAATGTAGGCACTGTTTTGTTTTGTTTGTTTTACTGAATGGTGCATTATCCCTGTGTAATAGTGTGTGTAGATCTGTGTAGATTGTACTGCACTTCCACCCCCAAGGGCCCCCCAGAAGAGCAAAAAACTGCACATTTCAAATGGCTGTAACTCACAGTCCGGTTAGTGTATCAAAGAGAAAATCGGCAGGACAACTGCTTATGCTATGTTTACTAAATAATGTTGGGCCCAGTTTTCTGACATATACGGAAAGCTGGCATAAAGGTTATTTTTAAAGTGCTCACAGTAAATTATCAAATTTCAGCCTGTCCCTCATATACGTCATAAAGGTTTGCACAATGAACAAATTTAGATATCCAGTTGTCCATTAAAGATATTATGTATTTAACATTTATTGTTTCATTACTAAGCGTTTTAAACTACATTACCCACATATCTCTGTCATGCTATCAATGGAACAGGAAACATTGTCCTGTAGTTCATTGAAATGTGCAGCCATGCTTAGGGTTAGGGTGGGGATCTCAGTAAAGGAGCAATTTCTCACAAAACAGAGACACTTTATCATTAACTTTATGTATAACTAACGCAATAATAACACCAAAACATACTTTGTAACATGAAGCGCCGTTTTATATGGGTTAAACGATAGTCCAATCACAGCGAGTTCTGTGATAAAGTCACAGCCAATAACAATCCAGCTGTACAGATGCGTCACACTTACTTGCCCATTTATGGAAAATGATGACAGATCTCTTCTGGTTCCGGCTACAGGCATAGATACCTTAAATATTTCATATTTAAACCCAAACAATATTTGGGCTGTAATGTATTAATTCTAATTAAATTATAAAACTCACATTTAAAAACAAAAGACTCCTTTGTGTGGTTACCATCCAAAAACGAGATCACATGATCAATGACACAAATGTTTTTATTTGATTAGACTAATTCATAAATACATTTGAAAGATAAACTTTTTTCTAAGCAATGGCCTACAGCAGGGGTAGTTCTGCAGTATTTTAATTAAAGATAATTACATATACTAAAGTGCTTCTAACATTTACAGTGTATGTATAGTATATCAAAGGTATATCAATTATATTCAAATAAATGTAACAAAATCACAATGAATGCACACAATTTTGAAAGCATATTCCAATATTTAATGTCAAACTGTTTAAAGACAAATGTAGTGCCAAACCTACTGCACAACAGTATAAAAATAAGTTAATTATATTAAAAAACCAGGTATAAGATACAGGGGCAATCTATTATAGGGACATATACAGTAACGTTAAAACAAATCGCTATGATGAAGTTATATTTTTACAAACCAAGAGATGAGATTCAACTTTGTTATGTGAAAATATATTTGTTTCTTCGCTTTAAAGAACAAATAGGCAAAAACGTAAGCACAACGTTTTACATTATCACCTTTAATTCTATATCCTTGTGATCATTAATCACTTTTATTGTCACTAAATGAAAGGCAACTTAAAATAGTTAATGATTATAAACGTCAGTAAGAAAATGCTTCAATAAAATACATTCACGGGTATATTACATTTACATTAACCAGGTGTAACCATAGATGTAGTTATGGTGGACATTTACTATAGTGACCACTGTAATAAAAGGTTTAATGAAGCTAAATGTAAGACATTAAGTCCATCTAAATGTAAAGGTAACAAACTCAGAATAATGTCCATTATGTCAAGTGTCTCATTTCTGTAATATTCTTTCAGCACCAATAAGATTTCCATAAATATGGATTGTTTTCTAAAGGTTTTCCTGAACACTCTCACTATCTTCAATTGTTCGGACAAACACCTGCTATACACTTGCAGAAATATACATGTGTCTATTGCATCATGAAGTCACTGCATGACTAGAACTAATGGATGGCAATGAATATGTCCTTTAGCAAAACACCTGATGCGCACTGACGCTTCTTTGACGAAGGCATTAGGCAGACATCAAGCACAGTTTATGAAGCTGAAAAGAGAAAACAAAATGCTTTAACAATATGGAAAAAAGAGAAATCACTATTTTCAATATTGGTTCTGCATATATCAAAGAGATCCTGAGGAGGAGTGGGACTTCACATGAAGACTTTCAGAAACTGTGACAGAGCAAAGGGTGCACCTCGCTGGACACATCCGACGCATGCCCAAACAACACCACCCAAAGACAGTGATGAAGTGGACACCACCAGGAGGATGCAGGAGACCGGGAAGACCAAGGAAGACATGGAGACAGATGTTTCACGAAGACCTGAACAATGTCAGTGTCCCAGGGGAAGATGCGGAGAACTTGGCCACGGATCGAATACGTTGGAGGACACTTGTTGCCCAATGTGCCCAGCACAGGACTTGATGATGATGTTGGGAGTTTATCCATAACTGTGCGATATATTTCTGTAAAGAGTGTTGCATAATTAAATGTTAAAAGCATTTTTATGTTATACGTTCACTGATATGTGGGCATTTCTATGAATAAAAGTATGTCTTTAATAGCAAGCAATAATCATATGAACTCGTTTAAAAATAACATGATTTATATGCAAACAGATCAGTTACACTGCTGATAACTGTCCCGATTACGACAAAATAATCGCGTATCTGATGTCATGTGACAAGTCAGATTAGCTTTTCCACTCTTGCAAACAGAGGTAGGTTATGAGGTGTGGAGAGACATCATGTATCATTGGACATTGGAACATGAACACAACAGACAGGGACTAATTTGTAATAATTTTAATGAATACACAATGCAATTAATATAAACTTTCTGACAGTGTGTGGGACATCAGACTACTATCCAAGAAGGGGCGCAACTGATTTACAAATATCGCGATAAATATGTACAGGAATTGAGGCAGTAGCTAATGAGCACTAGGAGTAAAAGCTGCAGGATTATGTACGAGTATACAAATATGTACTAGTATCGTACGAATTTGACAACTTGTTAAATCTTGTGAATTATTAAGACTTTGAGACTGTTCATACTGATTGGGCTATGGGTTTTGTAAGAACAGGTTTAAGAAACAACAAATGCTTGATAAAATGTTTGATTTAGGGTTAAAACCAACACATACGTACCATTGCGAATATTTGTCTTTGCAGCGGTCCGTCTCCTCCGTTTACTTGTCCTCAAACAATAATGGGCTGACTGAGTTCGAAAGGCCCTTTTGGTCTTTTCAGCTGAAAACAGAGAAAATAAAATATCATTATGTATAATATATAGGATTATTTAAAGGAAAAAGTACTGATTTTCCTTACAAATATTGGATGTTACATTATTAAGCATTAAAAGCATGGTAGGTGTTGTGGTTAATATGCATAATTTACAACAATTATCACTTTAAAACTACCAATACTGAGTTAAAAGCATGGTAAGTTTTGTGATTGCTGTCCTTTACTACCCATCACAGTAAAACTAAGGTTACTGAGGTAAAAGCATGGTTAGTGTTGTGGTTACTGTGCATTTACAATAAGTACCACATTAAAACTACCAATAGTGTGGTAAAAGCATGGTAAGTTGTGTGATTACTGTCTTTTTACTACACTTATCACAGTAAAACTAATGTTACTGTGGTAAAAGCATGGTGTTGTTTTTACTGTGCTTCTACTACATATGCTACTTTGGAACTAATTGTACAACTTAAAAACCTGATATGAATATGATTAACTGATTGAAGGTCTACTCTAGGCCTACTGTATAGCACATCACGTGACAGACAGTGTTTAATCACCATAGAAACCATTTTCATAGAAAGCAATGAAACGCAAAGCCTCCTTTGAGATGACAGATATAATGCAGTGACTGAACTTGAGCTAATCTGATTAATTTCGACACACAGAAAATACATTATATCAAACATTATTAGGACAGCGTATTTACGACTACTTACCAACATCTGGCACACGTGAACTGATGCCAAATATCGCGAGGTGTTCGGAGTGAGACTTCTTCAGCGCGATTTCCTACTAATAAAATATTTTTTTTAAATATCAATAAACAGCAAAGCAATCCAGCTTCCCTGGCAATAAGAACGAAATAATATAATTAAAATAAATACATAAACCATGATAAGATCTCGTGAATAAATGTTGATTAAACAGCTTCTCTACTGCAGCCAGATAGGCAGATAGAATCGTGCTTTGATCACGAAAGATGCTTCCCATTGAAATACATTAGTTTTAAAAAACGTGCTGGAATTACGAAAATAACGAAATAAACGTGCCCGTGCCACGAATCAATAGATTAAATTACGTGACCATATCACGAACTGCCGTGAGACTGGGTTGCATATTGCCGGCGTTGGGTCGTCTCTTCACAGGCGTCGAGTCGTCTCTACACAGGCGTTGGGGCATCTGAAGTCTCCATGAGAGGCTGGATACATAACTGGAGCTGACGAACTCTATTTGAGTTATCTCGGGACAGGCAGATGGGAAATAATTAGCGTAGCTGCTGTTCATAATATGAATGCATTTGATCTGATTTAACTGTAGTATAAAAGGTATGAGATGCATTAAGTGAATGCTTGGCTAAAGAGATGCGTCTTTAATCTAGTTTTAAGATTAAACTAGATTAAATCAGTAATCTAGATTACTTACATCAGCAAGTGTCTGATTTTTGTTCTTACTTAAACCAGGTTAACTGGTTAAACCAAACTAACTGTCAACTGCAGGCAAGTCAATCCATTTTATCTACTCACCAAAGCAATTTTACTCACATTTGGACTGATAATTGATGGTCTAAATAGAAGACGTTGTCCACAACAGGAAAATGCCTTAAAATAAAAGCCATGTAAAACTTAAGATGGTACTTGCCATGGGAGTTTAGGACAGACAGGAGTACCAGACAGGCATCTGAGATCACTTAGAGGCCGTGGCTGAGCAGCACTGAGGTATGTAGCAGACAGAGGAATGCTGCATTGACTCTGACATTGCAGTCTCTCACATAAACCAAACAAACGCATGCAATGACTCAACGCAGGTAATAAGGAAGAGTTCGCCAGCCAGAGCTCCACTGTAATGTGCAGGCCAGTCATTCATCATTGGCCTGTAATATGTAGCCCAGTCATTCATCACTAGCTTCCTTAAGACCTCCGAGGGAAAGAGGCTGAGACCGTTGGCCAGGCCATACTGGATTAGAGGAGCTTTAAGGTACTAGCAGCATGACAAATACATTTAGTCCGGCATTGCATATTCATATAGCAATGACATGAACCATCATAAATTGCTTCACCTGTTGATGGATGGTTTTACTGGAATAAGTAGACACTGCTCACATTTTGTTGAATATAAAACAAAAGCATGATAAACCCTTACAATGGCCACTTTTTAAATGATATTGTGTCACATTTTTCATAAAAACACCATAAAAAGTAGAATACAATATTACTTGTGCTGGAAAAAGACAGTCATAGAGGATTGGAATAACATTAGGGTAAGCAAATGAAGTCAGATTTTTCATTTTTGGGTGAACTATTCCTTTAATAATGATGGAAAGATACAGTGTCTGTGTCAGTGTTGTGTTGGGTGGGGGGTGCTCTTTTCCTCCCCTTGTCATTGGCCTGCTGGTTTCTGACGGCCCCCTGTAGATCCGAATCAGCCTAAGTCTACAAACTGCCAATGCACTCCCACAGTGGTCCCACACTCCACCCTATCCCTACAAACACGGCCATTGTCAACTAACTGAGTTAGAACAGACGCTAAGGTTCATGCAGGAAGCGATCCGTCAAAATCTTGTCTTGTCCCCAATTAGGCTCATCAACTGGACCGGCCCTTAGCCATTCAACTTTGCAATTTAATAATGCACAGCATCCACTGCCTGTGCTGTTCATCCGTTCTGATATACTCCGGACCAAGACTCTGGCTGACGCTCCAGGATCCCCGCGACCCCATAGAGTGTTGCAGGGATGACTTATTTTTGTAGGCCAAACCCCGGAAACGAGTCAGCATTTTAGCACTGAAATCAATCGTTTTTTAAATGGGTTTTTGGCTAAATGCATGAAATAAGGTATGTGATTAACACAAGCTTAAGATAGTATTTTGTTTTATTCAATGACATTAAATACATCAGTAATATACCTCCTCATGATTTTTTTTTAAAGCCTTAACTTGTCTTTATAATGTGCTAACAAGTGGCTAAATGGGACTACAGAGGCTTTTAGGGACATAAAACAGACAACAAACAGGAAAACTCATCTACTCACTGGTCTGCTTTTTACAACCTCATTGTGTTTATGATTGTGCTCTTGCAAACTATTCTAACTCAAACTTTCAGGGAAAATGCAACCATGTTGTAGTTTGTTTACAGCCTACATTTAGCTTTTTACTTCTGCCGACAGTTGTGTTCATTTGTGAAGATAATCACAATGAACTAAACATGGATAACTTTTGTTGGTCACAGAGCTTATTTCCTGCAATAATCCAAAAACCAATGGAAAGATCCTATTTGTGGGCACCAGGGTAATGCTATCCTCCAAATTGGCCTACAGAAATCACTGCAGCACTCTAAGTGGTTTTGAAGAATGGATGGATCTTGTTAAGTAATCCTTCCTCTATTCCTGATTCAGGATTAAACGCCTACTTTTTTCAGAGTCTTCCAAAAGAGGAGTTGTGCGTTCCTGTTGCTTAAACAGTAGAGCATTACGCTTGTAATGCCAAGATAATGGGTTTGACTCCCAGGGTCAGGGAATGCTTTGACTAACACCTTCAATGTGATCCAAATCACTTTAGATAACAGTGTCAGCCAAATGCATAAGTGGAAATTAATACATTCCTGGGCTATGTTGTGCACTGAAAGCCATAAGAAGATCATAGAAACCATTGGCACCAGTGGTCTGTATGATCTACTTATATGATTTTGGGAAACGCAGCCCTGATGCGGTCACCCTTGTCCGCCACCTCGTTCATTCTGCACTGATATTTACTCACTTCATAACCCATGCTGCCACCTGCACCCATTAACACAGTCAGGAGAGCCAGGGGAGGGAAGACATGACAGGAAGGAGGCATCTCACATATGTCAAATGTCTTCGTGAAGCCAGGCCCCTTTAAACAAGTGTCAATCAGTTGCTCTAGGAGCCCAGAGGAAGTTGAGTTGAGGAGGTGGGTGTGTGTAGAGCTGGGCCGGGGCTCCTGTCGCTCACTCTAAGACAAGCCCGGCAGGGAATCTGATCCAGACCCTACCCCAACCCAGCAGGCTGGGCAAGCAAGGAACAAGCTCTCAGTGGGTAGGCCAAGCCCTAAACAAGCAAACCTGCCAGGACCCTCAGAGAGCAACCCTGTTGCTGTCGAGGACTGAAGCTGGATGGCAAGACAATGCCTGGGTGAATACAGGACAATGGAATTAGCTCCCAATTTGTATCACTTCCCCGAAGGATTGAGATGTCTTATCCTGTTAGGAGCTCCTCTCTGCTGAGCGACACATCCTTGCTTTGAAGCATGAGAGGGATAAGCAGGCTAAAGCCCTTGTTATCCCACTTTTTCCTCAAAGAGATTACAATCTTAGCTGCGGTGCGGCTTTTGGGTGGCGTGCGCGCGCCGACTGGTGCTTCCCACGCTTGACTGACACCGTGCCCCGGGAGGCGTCATCCCTTCAGGACACATCAGCTGTCATGGGACTCTGAGAGAGCGCAACTCTGTTCAGGTGCTGAGCGCTCTTTGCGACACCCGGGACCCGCCGCTTTCCGGCAGCGTCCGTCCCGTTTCTTGCACGACAGCTGGAGACAGGTGTCATAAAGAAGGGCCGAGAGAGATCGGCCCCACTCGAGGAGAGGGTGAATGGAGGGGAATGCACTCTCTTGTGCATCAGGGGGCAGCATGAGTGGAATGTGCTGGTGATAAAGACTCTTGGCGGGTTGGTTCTGTTCGGCTCATGCCACAATGGCGTCTTTGACAGCTGAGAGAACAGCGCTTTTGTGGGGCCCTTCCAGTGACACTACACATTGTTGTGAATGCTCCGCATAGCCGGCATTCTCCATCATGCCTTCCTCTGTGCTCAAGGCTTATCAAGAATTCCTTCTTCTTTCTCTCTCGCACTTCTTTTTGTGAGTCTGTACATTGTGTTGCCAGCTACTGTGGAGGCCGAAGGACCAGCACAGAATGCCAGCTCCTGCTGATGACCTCATTCACACATGGACAGTACAGTAAAAGACTGGCTAATGTGCTGCCATTACAGATCTCAGATACTCTGTCTTAACGAACTAAAGACAAGTTTAGCAAGTTAAATTTAATCTCAATCAGCTCTAAAAGAGGGTGTCCTCAAGTACTTGACAACAGAAGTGTTTCTTTTAACAGAAATTACTCTTGATGTCACTTAGCATGTGCACTGATGTTATTAAAACGGTCATTAATTGGTTCATTTGTTTAATTAAACAGTCTTGGACTCACTTTTCAAATAAAAATAAATAAATAGCTACTAAATGAATACATACACACATACATAAGTAAGTAAATAAATAAATAAATTCCCTGTGTGTGTGTGTGTGTGTGTGTGTGTGTGTGTGTGTGTGTGTGTGTGTGTGTGTGTGTGTGTGTGTGTGTGTGTGTGTGTGTGTGTGTGTGTGTGTGTGTGTGTGTATTCTGCTACAACTGTCAGCCATGGACAAAACACAAATTATTTTTTTCATCGTCATCATCATCACCACCACCATCATCATTATGTCTTATTTATATATTTAAACCATTGTGTTGTTAATAATAAAATAAAATAAACACAATCTATTAGTTTTATGTGTATTAATCTCTTAACCACCCACATATTTTAATAGCATATTCATATTTTAGGGGTAACAAAGCAAAAACAGCAATCTTTCAAATTTCCCTTTTGCACCCTTGGTTAATAATCATTGCTTGGAAACATCTCTGGAAGAAATGTTTATTTATTTCAGAGAAACTTAGCTCAGCTACAGATGTGTCCATTCTGCATCCATCTGTGACCCACAGCTGCTGAACGGGAAAAACAGGATGATTAATAAAATATGTTTATGCCAGTCTACCATGAAGCACAACACTGGGAAGTAGCGGAAAACACTTAAGTGTTCTTCTTTTATAACATTGCTGGATGTTTCTGATTAGAAGTAGATCCTCAGTGCAACCACAAGGGGCAAAGCTAATTGAGTTTCCATTTGATGTCTTTTGAGTGGATTTGATCACACACACACACACACACACACACGCACGCACGAACGCACACACACATTCGCGGGCGCGCGTTTTATGGAGACTATCCATAGACATAATGAACTATAGCCTACAAACTGTATATTATATTCCCTAACCCTAAACCATTGAAATAAATGGTGTCTAAAGTAATGCTCTGTAGGCTACATGTAGCCCAAGTAGGCTACTGTGTGTCCACGAGTGTGGTGTTGGAAAGAACATGTTACTAGTATAAATAATAGCACTTGCAACAATTTCATACTGGATAAGGAGCAGTTGAATGAATAAACAAGTGTAACATTGTTTTGTATTACAAGTTTTCTGAAATGCCATGTTGAAATTTGCAAATTATATACAAATATACTAATTTGCATACATTTCCAGATCAAAAATCTAAACAATGGCCATGCAGGTTCAAAATTCTTGTTTGTTACAGAGGGGATTTTGGATATTTCATTATATTACTCAATAAAAACAAAAAGAGAAAATACCATCAACACAACAGCCAGAAAAAAAAATTGCCATATTTTTTTAGAAATAAAATGGTGAATGATTCAAGAAAAAACTGTAAAAATCTTCTGAATGGATCAGAATAAAACTTTAAAGTTTGGTGTGTGTAAGTGCTACGGTGATTTGGCTCAGTGCATGAGAAAAAAAAACTCCTCTTGACAAAATAAGAGATGTATTGTAACGGAAATCTACAGACGCAAATAGATAATCCCCCGGTTGAAAAGGCTTAAGCTTGGTTCAGACTAAAATGCATGTTTGAGCTGTTTTAACAGTAAAGGAAAGTAACTTGCACGGACATATCTTAAAATATGTCACTGCCATTGTTTTGTCTCAAGATGTTTTTTTTTTTAAATGGCAGGTTTATAAAAGCTACTTAAATGTTGAACTAAGGCTTAATCCTGGCTTAATTTAAACCCTTTTTGTGAGACCGGGCCAAATTGTAATAAAATAAACACTTAAATGTTTTTGATGCTTCTTTTTCCTCTAGTCTGAAAGAAGACAAAAAGCTAAAAATTTAAAATTTGACCAGTGCCTGAAAAAACAGCTCTTTTGACTGCCTTGTAGTGTTTTGCCTTAAAAGCAATTAATAAACAGATTCAAACAAATGTATTAATCTAAGGTCACAATGGTCACAGCTCCTCTGATTCTTCTTTGACGAAAGCCTCTGAATACAGTCTGAATGCAAGTTGTTAGTGAACAGTTTGGCCTTGCTCTTGTGAGGAGTTACACTGTGCAAATTGAAGCTTTGCCAACAGAGCTGACATTATAGGATCTGAACCCTATCCAAAAGGGCATGGCAATGAGGCTGGAATTGGGGTCGGCTTCGTGTCCTTTCACCATGCGACAGAAAACAAGGGATTTTATGAAGAGAAAACATCATTCTTTGCCATGTTCCAGCACTCCTCTCTTTCTCATGTTGCATAGCTCAGTGTGAGCCAGACTCCAGCCTGTGTATGACACCCACATGTGTGCTTTCTCTCTCTCTCTCTCTCTCTCTGGTGTACGAGGATGCTGAAGTTTCTGATGTCATGTTCACAGCACTTCTGTTAATGCGCTTGGAACAAACGCACCATATTCGCTAAATTAGAAACTAATGAGATTCTGCACATTAGGGAATAAAATACATAAAATGGTGACAATATCAATGGATAATTGACATGATGCTCAGTACACGCATAAAGCGCTAACAAGTGTTTCCAAACACATGCAATCACGTTCAAGCCTGGCAAACATACACCTCCAGCTGCTGGAGTGTGACCCCTTTGCCAACTTGCTGATGGGCGCATTGTTTGATCTTTTCGATTGTGCAGCTGTAAACTGAATCTGCTCTTATTTAGTGTGTTTATGTCTCATTCAGACGTGTTCCCTGACATATAGCGCAGATGTGACAGATAAAGGACATCAAAGACTCTGCGCAATGCCAGTAATAATGCTGCACTGAAAGAGACACACAATGCAATGCTCTTCCTTTTAAACTTGGTTCTCCAAACCAGATCACTTCTGGGGGAATCTAATTAAAACTTTCATATTTTGTATACTTTCAAAAACATTATTAAACATGTTGTTAACCTTTGTTCTACTGACGTGATGTTATAATTGTTAACGGAAATTCACTAATAAAGCCGTAAGCTATAGAAGTAGTAGTGTAGTATTCATATCATTCTCAATGTTAGTGGCTCGGCTGGCACCGGCTATTTGATTTCTACCATCTTTGCTCATGTGCACTCAGTTTTTATGACAGCCAATCACTGAGCTGCAGTAAAATTACGACCATGCGGACTGGCTAATGGCACCGCAATTCATGAATTTGACATGACGTCACATCCTTATAGAAATGCCCACATGGATGGCAAAACAAGGCTTCCTCCGCTGCCCACCAGTTATTTTTACCAAGTATAGTCCTAATGTACTAAAACAGTGATATCAAATGACCAAACTCAGTATACACCTAATAGACCATACATATAATATACAGGCATTGCACCCAGAATATGAACACAATATGCACTAAATTATACGTTAACCTTTTTTTCCATAGAAAACCATTATATAGAAAATTATTAATGTGGCTTAATGCATAAGAGAGTGATATTGGAGGACTAAATTCAGTATACACCTTATAAATAAACAGGCAAGCAAATGAACCCAGAATATAAACTCAATGTGCAAAAAGCTTCCTCGTGCCATAAATAATAGTCCAACGGTGGAATGAGGGTGGGGGTTTTGGAGGTGGACGAGGAAGAGCTGAAGGATGACAAGACCCTGGGAAAGCCGGCAGAGGAAGAACCGACGGCAGATCTGATAGAGGGAGGAGCCAAGGTGGTGCCTTGGCGGATGGTCTGGGTGGAAACCTCGGGACCGACTGACTGAGGTGCAGCAGGACGAGGTGGACACCCAGGTGGAGCAGAAGGCCTAGGGTGACGCCACTGTGGAAGACCAGGTCAACACCGGAGGGAGTGAGGACCAAGGTGGAGCAAGAGGGAAGAAGGAGCACAGTGGAGCCGAAGGGGTGGAGGGCTGAGGCACTGCCGGAGGCACAGAAGTGCACGCTAGAACCAAGACGATGATTGATCAAGGCAGAGCTGGGGGATCGAGGGAGGGAGGACGGACCACGGTAGAGCCGAGTGTGCGCAGAGCCAAGGCAGAGCCATGGGCCTGGAGGCCCGAGGTGAAGCCAGGAGATCCATCTCACAGGGCCGAGCTGCTGGTGGAGAAGCCCAAGGCGGAGCTGGAGAGCTGGAGGGGATCAGCAGCAAGGCCAGAGGAGCCAGCAGAGAGGACGGGGACAGTGGAGGAAGAAGAAGTCTGGGCGAAACCAGGGAATCGAGGGTGGGGGAACCAGAGAATTCGAGGGTGGGGACAAAGGTAGGACCTGGGTCCGCAGACCACAAATCTAAGGTAGTAGCCTGCTCCTGGCTTGGGGATGGACTGGGCCGCAAGCACCGCCTCCTGGACGGACCTCGCGTAGGCTCTGGCCTCGGGCCGGTAATGGTGGCGGGATGGACACTGTGGCTGGCTGTAGCGCAGGGTCCGTGGCGGGCACGGGATCGGGCTCTGGTTCTGTGGTGGGCATGGACTTCATCTCAGCATCCGTGGAGGTGCGGGGCTGATGAGCTTTTCCTCCTCTGCCCTTGCAGGTACCACAATGATAGATGGTCAAAAGGTGCCTCGAGGACCTACTCTGGGCTGGCGTGGTAGGCTGGTTTGGTAGAACACACAGACGGAGCGGTGTGCCAAGGTAGTGGTGTGTGTGTAAGGCATGCCAGTTCTAAAAACACTCTTTATTTTAATCCAACCAGGATCAAATAGGAGATCACAGGATTAATAATAGTCAACATCACAAAAAGCAAAGATGATAACCAACAAACTAGGACTGCAAACTGAGGGCTAAAAATACACATAACAAACAAGGGAACTAAACTAGACACAGGAGACAGCAATACACAAGTATAGAAACAAACGAGGACATAATCAGTAACCAAGGAAACTGAAACTAAAAGTGGGGAAACAGAAACTAAAGGAAATGGAACAGAATGTAAAAATAAAAGCAAACCAATTGGAACATAACAATGACACCCCTGTTTTTATTGATTTAAATACTGCAGGTGCTTTATATCCATTCGTGGCTTGAAACAGAAGTCCTCTTGATGTTTTACCCTCCAGGACTCCACGGCAGTCATGTGACTGACAATGAATTACGCACACAGTCACAAGTCCTTCGTTATAAACTATCCTGGGCTGTGACGTCAAAGACAGTAGACAGGCAAAATAAGTATTTTTCATGATTTTAAGATCCCTCTGAAAAATTGGGCACTGGAAAACATCTAATATGATATAATTGCTTGGGAAATTTGCTCTACTTTTGAATGACTGATGTAGAAGGCTGCTTTTAGCAGGGGATAACTGGACCTTAAGCCATGTTTTACTATACCGTATAGGTAAGAGGTTTCTCAAGCACAATGTGAAGCGCAAACAATATGACAAAAGACACCATTTTTCAATAAATAGACACATTTAGTAACATTTAGTATAAACTATGCATTTCATAATGTTTGACAGGTAAAATCATGAAATATTCTCCAATTTGCCACAACCCGCCCTGAGAAAAAGTGATATGTGCTTAACTGTACTGTGTTATTTAGTATTGCATTTCAAGTGAATATATTTTAAATGTATTGAATCGCAACTGCATTACAAATTTGTAATTAGAAATGACAAATTATGTGTATTTCAATACATGCATGACTTCAAGTTTTTAACCGCATTTCAAAGGCAAAATAAGTAATTATGAAATATCAAGATTAAGTCCTAAGTCCTTAAGTATATTCTTTAAAAGTATATTATTTTCATAATAAGTAGCCTACTCTTTTAAAATAAGCTTTCATACTTTGTCACTCTGAAAACAAAGCGTCTGTTAGCATACCATTAGACATCCGCACGTTTATTTCTCCTTTACATAAGATACAGTGCTGGAATTTATTTCAATGATTGCAGTGCAGTTTTTTAATGCCCACCAAACACAGATTCACTGTGGTGAAGATAATGGGCTAATGTCCCACTCCTTTCTCATCCGCCGATAACTGAATGGCCCTTCCCAAAGATAAGATCGTGCACGTTCCATTAAACCTTAGGGCTGCCCTGGGAGATTCTGAAATACTTTCTGGACGACTTTGTTAAATTTATAACCCCCTGCAATGGGAATAAAATAATGAAAGGAATTAACTGTTATTGTCCTTCTGGGATTTGGCTTGTAAGGCAGAGTGTCTGTTTCTGCATGGGTGACTTTTTATTTGCTGTAAGACATGTTAGGCAGTTTACAGAGCAAGGGGAAATGGTCTTTAAAGACATGTTTTGAAGAAGGAGATAAAGGGAGGTGCTTTGTAGCTACAATGGATAGTTCACTTTAATGTAGTTACTATAGTATTCATTTCCTCCTCTGTGGAACACAAAAGGAGATATCTAGAAAAATGTCCAAGCTGCTGGTTTCCATAATAATGAATGGCGACCATGGCTGTCAAACAAGATCATAAGTGTCTTACATTTGTTTTCTTCCTCTCATAAAGCTTTGCAGAAGACTTGGAATAATGGTCTACTTTAATCGTACTTGTATGGTCCCCATTGAATTTCATTGGAAAAAAGCCAATATCTCTTTTTTGTTTAAAAATCATTCTGGTTATTGAAATAAATAAAACAAATTATATGAGACCTAGTGTTTATATAGTGTATATATACTGAATATATATATATATATATAACATATAATTTCTTATTTCTTGTTGTGTTTCATAAAATATTTTCATGTTTTGAGTAACATGAAGAGGAGTAAATGATGACAGAAGTTTCATTTATGAGTGAATTATCCGTTTCAGATTCCTGCAGTGGGAGAGGCTGAAGACTGTTTCTCCATTAGTGTGGACACTTTGCCAAAGGGCATCAGCGCACTGGTCCTGCAACATGAACATCAGCAGCAATGTCCTCCCTTCAGCAGAAAATAACAGCTGTCATCAAATGATGGACCTACGCGTTTCGATTCACAGTATTGCTCAACTGTGGTAAAAGCTATTCTTAGAAGTGTTTTTCCGTATTGCATGTGGTGGTGGTGGGAGGAGAAGGATGAAGATCGGCGGTACCTGTCTGGGTGTCCCTGAGAACCCTCTGCTATTCGGCCCGGCTGACTCCAAACACAGCGCTGGCCCTGAGCCGGCTGCACATTCCACAACTTCCAGACAGCTCCAGCTTTATTTTCAGGCAAAACGGCATCAGCGCTCTCACATGACATTCCCAAAAAAGGCACTGCGGCCCCAGACTACCCTGATTCTCTATATGACTTAACCATTGAGGAATTAAAACAACATGAGTTATGTCAAAACCAGTAGAGGAGAGTGGCCAAAGTCTCCAGTGTACTAATGATACGTTGATGACGCTAATAGATACAATGGGGTCCAAAAGTCTGGGGCCACTATTTTGCATATATATATATATATATACACACACACACACACACACGTTAATGCATTAACAAATAATACCTTGTCAAATAAAACACAAGCATGATTTCCATACTGAATCTGTTAAATATTCAATCTAAAAGTTGTTTTTTGTTCAACCAATGCCTAACAGTTGTTTTTTGTCCACTCAGTTCCCAACAGATTTATGAATCTTTATAAGTTCATTGTCCAACTATGCCAAAATGAACCTCACAAAATCCTATTATTCTAACATTTTCTGCGGGCACTTTATAATTCTGTGATTAAAATCACATTTTCTGACAGTCTCTCACAGCTTAAGGGTGAACTACACAGTAAAATATTCATATTCCAATTAAACACACTAAAATTACTGCCATAAATATAACTTGACAGCATGCACGAACAGCCAATAAATGGTCAAAGTAAATCTTTGAAACCTTTAATATTTAAAAACTTTCATTTCCCAAAATCTGCATGAGTGTGCCCATTGCTTTCCCCAAAGAGTCGAGATTTTAAGCCGTCTACAGATTACACATTTGAGTTTTAAGCAGGATATTGACTGGTTTGCATCATAGACGACTTTATGAAAGGTCTCACGCATTGACTTTTCCCTACGCCGCAGATAAAAACTGGAAAGAGGCTCATTTTGATAAATCACTCGGAGTCTCATCCCCAGTTTGAAGACTTTAATTGCACTGGGCATTTATGACCCAATGCATCTCTTTAAGCAGCTCATCTGCATATGCAGCATATCTCTAAGGACACACACTGATTGAAGGACAGCCATTTTCAGCCCAGAGTGTGTAAGCATTTTAATGTAATTGCGTCACTGGCTGTTGTATCAAGGGCCGGCAGATAATTGGACAGTCAGCTGAACATGGGAAGTTGTTGGTAATTTGAGAATTTGATTGCTTTTTCTTGTTATCTCTCAAGTGGATGTACAGTGAGGTGCCTTGAAACAACTGGCACTATTGTTAGCTGTTAGCATCACTGCTGCAGGACATTGCAAATCAGTGAAAAGAACCTATCGGTCCTGAAACATTATAATAGCCCACTTGAAATGATTACGCTAGTCTTCCTTTGAGAAGATCTCATTTAAATGGCCTTTCTATATATCTTAAGGAAATGTGTCTGTTTTAAATGCATTAGTTCCAGAAGTAAAATCTTTCAAAAGGTGTAAAATGTGGCTTTGCTCTGTCTCTGTAAGTTCATAACGCACTACTGCCCTCATCTGGATATTAGTGTATAGCTATACTGTACAAGTGCTTTATTATCTGTTACCAGGCAATCAACAACACAGTCACGTGGCAATACCTAGCATAAAAACAGAAAAGCGGGGGTTTTAATACAAAATAAGGTCCGTTTACTTTATCTATATCCCGAGGGGGAATGAAATCGGTTGCAAATGGCTTCATTTTGCTCAGACACTAATTAGACAAAAAGAGGCAGCATTAATCATCTGTCGGTGCTCAAAAAGCCCCCTAAGCACAGTTTTTCAGGATTAGATTAGATTGTGTTTACCCTAGTTCGTGAATTGTTTCAGTATTAGGGTTGATGATCAACATTAATTAGTTGGAGGCTGAGTGTCTTATCTTATCTTATCATTGAGTTATAGACCTTATTCACAGCAGCGTCACATTTTTTAGCGGGAATGAAAGCGAGGCTGTGAGCATCTCCATTGTTGTTGTAGGCTACTGATATTATTTAAAGTGTTTTTGGATTGTTCCGATGACGAAAATACCTTTCTAAGCAATTTCAGTAGACAATTTTTTTTAAATAAGTGATCTAGGTGCTTTATACAGCTTTTTTATACAGTCCATATACCTCACAGCCTCGCATTTATCATACCTGTCATGGCTGCTCTGAATAAGGTTTGTCCATATATGATTGCTTGTTGAATAGCACCCCCTGCTGACACTGAGAGCACAGTGAGTAGGCTAAACGTGTCTTTATATATAGCATCATGTGGCTACATTTATAAAAACTAAGATCGTGCGATTAAAACATAGCTGCATGTGTAGCCTATTACTATTGAGAATTGTTTGGTATTACTGCTTTGAGATTTACAAAGCGATTTGACCAACAGTGGCCATGGTTTTTGAAAATAGCTAGAAAAATTAAATGTCTAGTCTAAAAAATATAATGTAAAATTGTAGGGCTTTCCACTAAATGTGTCTAAAATAGATCAATATATATATGAAATAAATTATTAGTTTAGGAATTTTCTGATTATTCCTCATCCCAAAGCTTTCAAGCACTGCTGAAAATGTTTTAATACTTAGATCTTATTTTTAAAATAAATAAATAATTCTACAGCGACTTTAACTGATGGAAATATATCTATGCAGTTATTATTAATTATTTTAGTTTGAGTTTTTTTAATACATAAATTAAACATTTTGGAAAGTCACTGAACTAAAATAAGCTACTTTTTTTTTTAGATCAAATTTATCAGCGACAATGGCAAATCAAATTTCAAGTCTCAAATATTTTGGTATGAGTGTATAATGATAATCTCCTGTAGAGGGCGCGCATGTGCAGTCGATGGGCGGAGAGAGGCGAGTGATGATGCATTTCCTGCCGCTTTTAAACCCCGGTGTCTTGAGGTTTTTCTCCCTTTCCGAAGAAATACCAGAAGAAGCAGAGGTGGTTGAAGCAGTGGATCTTGAAGCCTTATATCAGTGACCGAAATCACTGTCCGCTACAATGACTCCCCAAGACGGCATAGCAGGTAATCTGAACTTTACCCACAATCTTAAATGCGCACGGATCTGGACTGAAGGTCATTTACACGACGGTTTTGGTTTTCCCTACTGTTCAGTTCAGGCTCTGGCCTACGAAACACGTGTTCACCATCATGAACTACTTGATGATGTGTATTGTTTGTAATAAATTATAATATTCTAAGTTACATACACATATAACTTTGTGCATTTTTACTTTTAAATGTATAAGCTGAAATATCTTATTTCAGAAAAATATTAGGATAGATGCAGTTCAGCTTAATCTGGAGTTAAATGAAAATATACATCGTTGCAAAATGTATAAACCATTTTCTATACCGTTAAAATGCAATCCTTTCCACTTTTATCTATTTTATTAACTTAGTAAATTATATTTATATATATATTTTAGTTTAGTCTTGTCACCTGAAAAAACAACTTCATAGAACAGGTTTGTTGAAGTTATGTTAGCATGAATTGCATACAGTATGTATTGTATTTTTAAATTATTTATTGATATGACAAAAAAAATAACTTCCCTGACGGTCAAGCATTTCTTTGTTAGTGATTATTCATTTGAGAGTAGATTGTGGGGAATTACTGATTGAATGTCTGGAGTTATGAAATGACTAATTTACTCCTCTCCTCTTCTCACTAGATGTGTTGCAGGACATGGACCGATATGGGCCGCTCTCTCACACTGGGGTCCGAGCATCAGTCGAGAGCAGAGGGAAGGTGCCCATTAAATGAAAATGCGTTTAACATGTAGGAGGCCGTCAGGTACTGCATTAGCATACGAGTGCTCACTAAGTCAAGAGCCCTTCTGCCTCATGAATATGCATTAACACTGATATTATATATCATGGTGAATGAGCTTAATATTGTTTTTTTTTCCCCCCCCTCTTAGGTTTTCATCATTAAAGCCAAGATGAAGTCAAGCTGAATGGCACACAAAGAAAATATTAAATGATGCAAAGGATTGTAAGGTAAAGCTAACTTGAATGCACTTTTATTGCAAATAGTTTAATAGCAATGGACTAAAATGCGATAAAGATGTGCAATGATGACTACAAAATTACTGAGGTCACGACCTGTGAAACTACATAATAGCATGTATTAGCTGAGCACATGTTTTCTCTGCAGGCTTGTGTGCCTGAAGGTCTGAGGACTTTATTTGACTCCTCCTCTTTTCCCAGTTTTTCCGCAGGCAGAACTATAAATCCAGATGGCATGCTGGGTCCACCCAAGCTGAGGAGAAATAACAGTGGAGGGCCGAAAGGCTGAGAGAAACAAATGTATGAAGGTGGTGATGGAATAAGAATCTCACACCTACAGCACCTACCACACTTGGCTCTCACACATCAGATGGGGAGAACGCACAGATGAACGCGTGTAAATGTAGTATACAAGACATTACCTAATGTTATGGTCTATAGATTTCCTCCTGTTTCATAAAAAACATCCAGTGAGGAATCCAAACAAAGCGTGCTGCGGTTGTTTGATGCTCATTGTAATGATAAAATGAGTGACTTTGTCTTCATCTTAAAAATTGTAGCTCATTATTGCATGTTTGAAAGAAAACTAGCTTCAATCAGTTTATACACTACTGTTAAATGCACAACTAAAACATCCAAAAACCACTAGAACAGTTGCATATTGTTGACTTTTGTGCTTGAATTGTCTTAAATGTTTCTTAAAATGTTTAAATGCAGAGAAATCAGCCTTTTTAACCTGTGTAACATCTGTCAATGACATGTCCGCCTTACCATTGATTTCCGGTTTTACTTCTGTAGAAACCATGGAAACACCAAAGACTCTTTAATGTGTGTTATATTAGGTGAACAACAGTTTGGATACCTTTATCCAGACTAAATGAAATGTTTATTTTCATGGTATATCCAAATCCCAAATAAAAAGTATACATGTAATAAACATATGTTGTGTTGCCTTCATGCTAATTTAAATGGAAAAAGATTTGAGGTAACACTGTTGACAACAATGGTGATTGCAGAAGGTCTAAAATGTGTTACGGTGATGGATTTTGGGGCAATGTGTTTATAAATAATAAAGATTAGGTAACTGTCTGAAGGTCTTTAGTTCCTAAATGTTTCAACTTGCCATGCAAACCCCACTTTTTCTGTCAGTTGTGAAGTGTGACCTGGATCCTGATGTATAAACCTTTTGGACGCATAAAAAGGCATAATTTCTCTACGCAATTTTCCATTTGTAGAGATTTATATAAAAAAAAAAAACTTCATGAATTATCGCATACTCTACTACACCTTGTGAATGCACTTTTAATGGAGTGAGTGAAGAAATTAAGTAAACGGTGATTTTAAACCATTCTCATTTTGATAGACATTTAGATGAAATATTCCACTCTCAATAGTTAAGCACTCAGATACAATAAACCATTATCCAAAAAGTCAGCAAAAAAATATGACTTTAGATGGAAATATTTGTAGTGGATGTGCTGCTTTTGAACATTTCCTGTGGTTGTAAAGTTTGACAGTGAAAAGTGCTCTATGCATGATCATTTCTCTTTAAACTAAATCACATGTTCTGAGAATATAGTTTTTTGTGAGAACAATGATCAATGATGCACACTTTCGTTCAGCAGTGGACCAGTCCATTGGCTGGTTTGAAAAGGTCAGATGACAATACTAAACCCTGTTTATCTTTTAGGCAAAATTGCATAAATTTGATGTAATTAAAAATTAAAAAACTGGTCTCATTTTAGATTAGGGTCCAATTCTCGCTATGAACTATGACTTTTGCCTCAAACTCCTAATTACTTCTCATTTAATAGTTAGTAAGGTAGTTAAGTTTAGGTATTGGATAGGATTAGGGGATGTAGAATATGGTCATGGGCATTAATATGTGCTTTATAAGTACTAATAATCAGCCAATATCCTAGTAATATGCATTCTAATAAGAAACTAGTAAATAGTGAGAATTGGACCCTAAACTAAAGTGTAAACAAAATATTATTTGGCCAGTGAAAAAGAATACTAAATCTCTGAAAAATATTTTATACAATTTAGCTTTTATAGATACTTTGATAGCCTATATTTATTCTAAAACAAGACAATGATACAAAATGATTTTTAGAAATGCGATGTAACCGCACAAATAGCATGTATAGTCCGTATCTCATATTTACCTAATGTTTGTACCATTAAACATGGTATCACTTGAAAATGATATGCAGATAAGGATATGCATACTACTAGTGTTGGGGAAGCTACTCAAACTAGCTTGACAAGCTACTCCTAAAGTAAAGTATAGTTAAGATTATAGTTAAGAGTCAAGCAACCCTTCTGAAAAAGTTACTGTCAAGCTACATTGAAACTACTTCTCTTTTTTTTTGCAATGATTATATTCCATGATTAATGATTATATTACATATAATTGAATAATTGTTAATGAAGAATGTTACAAGTAAAAGATTTGGGGTTTAAAACAACACCAAAGAGTACGGTAGCCTATTGTTTTATTTTGTAAACTATCCAAAGATAGCCTACACACAATAATCGGTGTAACCTCTATATGGTTGTTTCGGGGAGGAGACGGGGTGGAGTTGCATGTGTGCACAATCTTCCACTGACTGGGTTTTATAAAGGGAATTTTGCACATGGTTTATAAGTCTGAAAACTTTTGTGCACTTTTTAGGATGAAATCTATGTAAAGTTGAATACACGAGTCCCATGGGCTTGGGCTTGAGCAGTTTACTTGCATGTGATTATTCCTGCCCAGTAGAACACATCTGTTCAGTCCAAAAGGTCTCTGCGTTTTCATTAATACTATTAATATGCTCCCGTAACCATAACACACAAGTGCTCTTAACTCAGAAGAATGCAAGAGTCATATGCAAATTAAAGTATTCATTTCATAATGCTCTTAGAGAAACACTTTATGTAACCCAAGAAAAAAAGTATATCTTCATTTCTTTTCTACTGACATCCATTCCACCGGAGAGTTAACAAGGTCTATGAACAAGAGACCAAAAAAAAAATTCTGGCACAGAAAGAAACAACAGTTACATGAAACAAAACAGACCCCCAAGCTTATGCAAACTGAATTACTCCATTTTTTCCTCCTCCTCCTCCTCCTGTCCTTCCTTATAGTGGCGATACTCTGATTTCAGCTCCCAGGTGCTCTTGTGAGGCCCTCTGGGATTGTACACGCAGATCTCCCTGAGAATCTCCTTCAGGTAAATCTAGAGGAAGAGTAGATAGACAGGGTGAACACATGCTGCCAAAAAACAATCATACATGCAACCATGCTACAATTTTGAGCAATGCAATCTTGTGAGATCGTGGACGACGCTCAGGACAATTGCTGCATCGTCATGTAGGTTTAAGTCTTGCCAATTGAAATATTCAAGCGCAAGAGTACCTGCCTAATATCCCTGCAGCCGTCTGTGTCCTTAATGTTATTCAAACAACAACAGAATCACTCACTGCCCTTGACTGAATAACTTCTGTAACTTTATTAAGGATTGAACTATTTTTAATTTAAACAGTGAAGACTATGCAGTGATATTTTTCATTTGATTACTTCATAAAATTTCTGTAAATATTCTGTAAATCTTTTTATGTCATAACTACCTGTTTTTGCAAATAGTTTCGTGGCTGGTAAAAAAAATATTTATGGCTGGTAAATCTTCTTAAAGGGGTCCTATTACCCCTTTTTCTTGATTGTGTTTTTAGGGTGTACTAGAATTTTTTTCAAGCTTGATTGTTCAAAAAACGCATAATTTTTTTTACATTATTTCAGCTTCTCTCTCTCCAGTCTCACTTGAACACGCTGGTTTCGATGAAGCCCCTCCTTCCGAATACAAAATGTGCTGTGATTGGTTAGCTGGCCCAGTGTTGTGATTGGCAGCACTTCGGGTGTGCGTTCGGGAAATGTCCCGCCCCTCCATAACTGCAAGTTCTTCTCTAGTGTAAATATTAATGATGGCGTCAATCTCAAACCAATTCGAGCCCGATTCAGACCCTGACAATGTTAATGAACAAGAGGATCGTGCAGAACGCATTTCATGCACAGATTTTTGCAAGCACGGATTTCACAGGACATTTCAGAGTGGTGTGTTTTTTGTAATTTTGTCTTACAAAAGCAGAAGAACAAGCTGTTCTCCATAAAATGTGCAGCGCACAGATAAACATTGGGGTTATAATGTTCAGGAACAGTGTTTAAAATAAGTTTCGCTAAGTTCGTCAGCCTCAGGAAGGTCAAACAAATTAGTTTTTGGAAATGTGGAAAAAACAGTGTCTCTTTGATGTAGCGACAACATTGTCTTCTCTAATGCAGCCTCGTCCCCTTTTTTGCTTATTCTGTGGGCAGAGATTATTTAAATGAGTAACATTGCGACTTCATAAGATCCGGAAAAATAAGTGTTAGAAAAAAAGAAAAAAGAAATTCGATTCTGTTAAATAAAATCTCCCTTTACAGTCAACTTTACTGTAGTAAACGCTGCACAATGGCAAGTGTTTAATTTAACCATACATGTTTGAACCAGTTAAATGTACTCTATTTTTCATTTCAACAGAAAAATATACTGGGATAATCTGGCTTCTCTTGAGAATCCCCTGCTTCGCAGTATAGTTAATGATATGCTAAAGTTGACGTGATTTGTTACAACATATTTGTTACATTTGACTTTCCTGTCTCAAACAGTAGAGCGTTTGGCGCTTGCAACGCCAAAGTCATGGGTTCGATTCCCAGGGAAAGCAAGAACTGATAAGAATGTAAATGTGAAACTTGAAATGCAAAGTAAGTCACTTTAGATAAATGCGTCTGCCAAATGCATAAATGTAAATAAACGTAAATTCAACTTATGAATTTGCACATGGTTTGTCTTAAACAGGTGAAACACTAAAAACACCCCATAGACATATAAACAACCTTAAAAACTTGATTTTCACCATAGGGGGTCTTTAATCAAGTCTCTCAGATACTTTGTGAAAAGTAATAAATTCTTTATTTAGCCTCACTAGTGTAATCCACTAAATGGCAAAACCACTGTGGGAAGTATTTTTCTTACTCAGTTTAGTTTCTTTTTAGTTATGACTCATCTAACTTCAATCACATTTATATTTCTCCAATCCTTCAGGGAGACAGAGGCAGCAGTCAAGTGGCATTTATTCATAGGAGCTCACTTATCTATGATAATATAATCAAGACCACGTCCATGTTAAATATTTGTGATTTCTTGTTACTTGGTTTAATCTCTCTCGTGTATGCTTTCTGATAAGACAGAGAAACAAATGAGATTTACCATTGCTATAATGTTGTCAGAAAAAAACCCTTGTGAAAAAGAAGTGAGGTGAATTCTATTGAATGCACACTTATAGTGTGTACAGTACCTCAAAGTATATTTTTTAAAAAGCACACTTTCATTACTTTTTCTCAACACACTTAGGTACACTTAAAAAGTGCACTTTGCAATAATGTCAACTTAATATTGACAGCTAGCAGTTAAAAGGGGTACTGCAGTCCAGGTTAAAAATATTGGAGAGAGCCGTTTCTGTTCCTATAACAGTATTTGCACGTTTACTCATCTTGAGCTGCACAGCTCACCACCGGTTGCTTTGTGATGTCCACCAGGTCTCTGATGTTGTAGTATTGGTGCTTCTCAAAGGCAGAGAAGAGCATTTCCAGAACCTTCTGTTTGTCGGCTCTTGCACGCTTTCCTTCCTCTTTCTTTTTCTTCTCATATTCCAACTGAACAGAAGCATAAGCAAAACAGAGCATTCATTAATTCGCTACAGTTATGATATCTGTCACACACACACATATATATACACACACACACACACACACACACACACACACACACACACACACACACACACACACACACACACACACACACACACCTTTGTGAGGACATTCATTGACACAATGCAATCTCTAGCTCCTTACCCCAACCCTACTCATCACAACTAGGTGCCTAACCTGAACCCTTACCCCCTTAACTATAACCTTATCCCTAAAACAAAGTATTGACCCTCAAACAGGCCTTTAAAGGGCTCTCAGAAAGTGAGGACCAGCCAAAATGTCCTCACTTTACTCTATTTGTTCTCACTCCAATGGTCTAAAACTCAAACCGGTCCTCATGAAGATGGTTGTACACACGTTGGGTTTCCATGTTTTATGGGGACTTTCCATTGACATCATATTTTTTACACTTTAAAAACTGTATTCAATCTCCTAACCCAAACCTACCAATCACAGCAAACTTTCTGCCTTTTTATATTTTCAAAAAACATAATTTAGTATAATTTATGCCATCCCTGTAGGGATATTTTGTCCCCTTAACATAGGAAATACCTGATCCACACACTCACTTACATTATAGCTGTGGTTGGACACAGGTTTGTAATTAGTTGTGATGGCTTTCTCAAGCTTCTGAGAAAAACGAAGAGGTTTGGTGGATTCTTCAATCTGCAGCCTGTGAATAAAACACATCTCCAGATGATCAGATCAAATACATGTGACAGGATCATATTATTCTGAACAGCTTTGACTTACTTCTTTAATTTCATGTAGCTCTCACTGACTGCAGGTCTGCATTCAGCTCGCTGAACAACCATGCCTTCAAGAGCCAGCTTGTCTTAAAAACAACAACATTCGACTTGGTTCACCAAAAAAATTACTTGTTTTATGTTATGCATTACACACTCATACAAAGGATAAGCAAAACCAATTAAAAATGTCTGAATTTTGCGAGGACAACTAATGGCCTTTTCTTTGTACTAAAACATTAACATACTTCAACAGCAAGCACTCTCTAATAAAGCGTCGGCACAAAACCCCTCTTTTTAGGTGACAATTGAAATACTGTGATTCAACCAGGTGGTTTTTATGGCACTATTCTGAAGTGTTTGACTCTTGTATGAAAAACGATGGGGTCAACCAGCCATGAGTGATGATTTTAATCAGACCCAAATGAGCCTCCCTCCAGCAGAACATCGTTGCGTTGCACCGCTGCCATTTGTTGGCGCACGGTGAAGCCAGTCTAATGGTTCAGCTTGCTTCTATTGATTGTATTAAATGTACAGCGGTGCCTGTAATACCTTGCGGTTGTTGTCCCACAGGCCCTTTTAAAGGGCAGAAATATTTCACTCACAAAATCCATCAGAGCAGCACTAATGCGCACAATTATTGGCAATTATTGCCAGATGAGTGTTAGAGCACTTGTTGGAGTAACTCCATAAAAACGCCCACTTGTGTTTCACAACTTCAACAAAGCATCCATTTTCCTCGCAATTACCCGGAGGCTATGAAGAGGGGTCAGGGCAAACCGAGACCTCAAGGTTCGCATCTCCTCTGCGCGGTCTCTCCCCAAACATCACATGACTCGTGCATCTTACTTGGCCAGTAACGTTACATAAGCATTTCCATGGAGGAATCCATCTAAATCAGCCAGAGATGCATTAACGCTGGCTCTGAATGGAGTAGGACTGTGTTTGGGGGTGGCGTGAGTTGCTCAACCCGTTGGTGGGCAGCAGATCCGATGCCGAGATGATAGCGAGGTTACGGGGGTCGGTCTTCCACCTCCTCACAAGATCCCACCAGTTTGACTTCCTCAGAGACACCGAACAAGAGCAATAACATCCCGAGCCCTCAGCAGGACACAGCCTCTATACCTCCACTCGCTCACACACACACACACACTCACACACACACCCACCTGCAGGCAGATCTTCAATCTCTTCACGTCTCTTCATCAGCATACAGCAGCAGAGAAAGAAGCCTTTCAAATGCCTCAAGGTCTCTTAAACTCACTCACTCGGCGCCTGTTTGTTTTGAAATGTGTCTAGCACTGCGCGCCATCCAAATACTGCATTGTAGCATTTAATTTATGCGTTTCAATTAAGATTTTTCATAAGTGATCACTTACTGATGGACTATCAGCCTCGTTCTTTTCAACACTGAAATCTGTGAAGGGCCATAGCACTGAGAAGATTTGCCAAAGCATAATAACAGTTGTAATCATTTTAAAGGACTCTGAGGGAGTAGAGGGAGATATTTTGGGACAAGATATGACAGTAAAATAATAATAAGTCTCTTAATCATATGCCTCGGGAGATTTTAAAATCATGTTTCTCCCGCTCTCTCTCTACTGGCTCCATTTCCACATCGGTTTTGAAATACTGTGCACTTAATACTTTAGTGTCTGCAAGAACTGTGCAAATATAGCAAACATCAAGCAATTGTACTTTTTTTTTCACTTGGCTGTCAATTTCACAAACTGCATACAATGGCATGTAGCCTATGGCAGCCCCAAATGTATTTAGACACTTAAGTCACAATTAAAAATGCATGAATTTCATTGCATTCGTTTTAAAAGCTTCCCTTTCACAATTGGTCTCAAGGCGATTCTGATATCCGAAGGGCAGATCATTTGAAGTGAGTGCAGGGCATTACTGTCTCATATGTGGCCATTTGAAACAGCCATACGTCACTGCCACTTTATTTTGAATCGGAATGTTTCCATGACAACAACATAAAAGCAAAATTCATACTTAAAGGGATAGCTCACCCAAAAATGACATTTCTGTCATTAATTATTCACCCTCATGGCGTTCCAAACCAATAAGACTTTGTTCATCTTGGGAACGATGAAATCCGAGAGGTTTTTATAACCGAGAAGTTATATTTTGTGAAATATTTGCTTTCAAAAGTGTGCTTGAGCTATCTTTAAAAAAACAAACAAATGCCATTCACTATTTTGTTTTGTAATGTATGACTTAATTATTCAAATAGTTTCGGCTACTGTAGTTTCATGAATATGCATAACCAATTATGTATCTGGCCGACAAGCACAGTATTTGCTCCAATTTGCCGTCATTCATTGTTTCTGTGTTTGTCAAGACTTCATATTCTTCTGCATAGTTTAACTAGCATATTTCCTATCCAAGAGCTCTGATCTACATTTGCCAGTCTGCCCCTGCTGGACTGAAATCAATTTGTGCTTCTTCAAGTTGAACAAACAAGTGCACAAATTAAAACAAAAAGATAGATGAGTAAAAAAAAAAACAGGTCAGCCACCCACTATTTTCTCTGGCACAGTTAAATCCTGTTTGCAATTCAAATGCAGATGAATAAACCCAGTAATCAAATGATGATTAATCCATGACCGAGCCATCGTCTATAACAACTATAATCAGTCATATATGACCATAATGAACTGTCACTGCATCTATAATCAGATGGCTATGTGCATGGGCGGCACGATTTAAAAGAGTGATGAGGACATCACAACATGGTGAAGGCTTAGCTTCTGAATATTAATTAGGTGTTTTTAAAGAATCTGATATAATCTTATACAGTTTAAACAAATGTGACATTTGACATCAATAGGGCTAGTTAACAATAATGATTTGACACGACCCTTTTGATCGTGCCGTTCTACAAAACTCATCCAGGAATCACTGCCATAGCAGTGATTCATTAAGTGATTTAATAAACCAAAATACCAGCTGTCAATGGTCAAATTTGTCTATCAAATAATTTGTTTGGCAAAATGTAAATTAGGCTAGATTAAAAAAAAAGTCCTTCAGTAAAAAAAAACCGAGTGTGTGAAAACAACAATTGAAACCATCATGAATATGTAAAGCCAAATTGACCCCAGCACTTAGACAGTGAATTAGCCTCCACCCCGTCTCAGCTGCTAATGACGTACATAGCACAAAATGTGGCTCAGAAGGGTCCATCTCCCATCCTGGGGCAACAGTAGAAGTGCCGTCATTCAGGAATGATTGACAGGCTGTCATTGTTAGGGACATCACTGAGAAAGATGTTGCTGCTGTTTAAGGGCACGTCCTCTTTGCGACAGACAAAGGTTTGAGCTCTTTGTTACTGGCAGCCCACGTTTATAAGGAATTGTATTAGAAATATCGATTTCGGGTTCTCTTCTCTAGGTGCTTTATATGGTGACACAGCACGGTACATCTTTGTAGCATGTACAACACCCTTAAAGACGGCTTGGGGCCAATTACGAGCTCAGACCCCATGACTTCAAGTGAAGGCATAGGCTTCCTTATCAAAGGCTCACTTCTTGGCTTCGCCGATAACTGGGTCACGGACGAGCGCCTCAAAGCGAACCCAGCCTCTCGGAAAGAGCGAGAAGGCTTCAATGCATTCATCCCTTTTGATATGAGGACTAACAAATAATTTACATAACTACACCTACACTGTACTCGATATGGCTCGTTTGGCGATAAAGCTGCCAGTTGTCGGCACATCACACAGACGGCTTTTCAAAGCAACGACTTAACACGATAGACGTGAAAGCATTAACATCTCGCTCTTCTCACACTTTTGTTGGAGGGAGTTCATTATGTGGGATCCCTGTGATTTGGCCCTCTCGGTGAGTTCACGTGCCGCCACCCAACCGAGGACTCCTTTCATCAGAGGGCAGTGACGCTAATTGCAGAGCCAGAGAAGCGCTGAAGTGGAAAGGTGATTAAATGCAGCCTTTAGAGCGGAGAGCAGCGAGCAAAGCACTCGCTCTTTCCGAGCCCACACCGCTGACGCAGTAGAGCCCACCCTTAACACCCCTCCTCCCACTGCGAGTGTACACGCGCACACATATATGTGTTTGCGTGGCTGTGAAAGGCTCAGACACTGTTGGCAGCGCACACTGCTCCTGCGCTTCATGCCAGCGCTGCTCAGCTGCGCTCCTATTTGTCCGCCCGCCCGCTCACGCGCGCGCTCCCCACACACACTCCGCCAGGCTGGGTGTGAGGAACGGCATGGAATGGAATCTCAGAAGGATGGAGAGCGAACTGAGACAGATCAATCCCGACTTGCTGCAGCCCAGCAAGAGCTTTAAGAAACCTTCATCCGGAACCATCACCATCAACGTGGGGGGCTACCTGTACGCCGCACAGCGCCAGACTCTGGCCAAGCACCCCGGATCCCTGCTGGAGGAGATGGTCACCGGGAAGAAGCCCGTGCTGCACGTGGACTCCATGGGTAACACCTTCATCGACCGTGATGGGCCCATCTTCCGGCACGTGTTGAATTTCCTGCGCCTGGGCGAGCTGGTGCTGCCCGAGGACTTCAAGGAAGGCGAGCTGCTCCGCCGCGAGGCCGACTTCTACCGGTTGAGCGAGCTGGCCCAAGCCCTGCAGAACTGGGAGCACCAGCAGGCCACGCAGCGCGAGCCCGCCTTCCTGGAGGTGACGGACAGCCACGAGCGCTCGCAGGGTCTGAAGGTCTACAGCAGCGACAACAGCTTCATCGAGAAGGTGAAAAGCCGCCTAGTGCAGATCTCAAAAAGTCGCTTGGATGGCTTTCCGGAGGAGTTCGAGGTGTCGTCAAACGTCATCCAGTTCCGGCATTTCATCAAGTCGGAGCAGGGCTCTCGGCTTGTGCTGAAGCAGGACAGCACGTTTTTGTGTACACTGGAGTGTCTGAAGCTGGAGACGGTGATGCTGGCGCTCAAAGGAGGTTTCCGCCTGCTCACCAGCCTAGACAGCAGTCGCGGATCAGTGGTTCAGTGCGAGGCTCTGCATTTTGTCAAGTGACCTGAGCAGAACTGTCACCACTAACCACATGACCTGCCGAAAACCATCTTGCATTAACAAACACCAGCGTCCTCAACCGAAAACCTGTTCTGGAATACTCCGCTAGTCTGCTTCTACATGACACACTCAACGGACAGCCTTGAGAAACAAGAGAGATGATATGTAGTGTATTGTGGGGTTTTGTTTTATTTGTGTATGTAGTTGTCTTCTGTTTGCAGTTGTTTTTACAAGAAGAGCAACAGTTTGTGATAGTGATAATGATAATGGATATGAATTGCAGAGTGTTGTGGAATCAAAAGGCTGAGTGTGATGATCATTACATTTGTGAGCAAGTTTTGTGATTTCTGGTCATGTGAACACATGTAGTAAACAACAGGTTGTAATTTTGAGTCTGTGAATGTTTTGCACAATAAAGCCGCATTATAATTTATTCAAAGCACTGTTGAAAAGTGTATGAACGAGACTGTGGTTCATCTTCTAGGTGAAAATATACACTGCATATGGTTTTGTCTGTGAACTGTGGAATGTACGCTGACAAATTACTGTGGGCTGTATAAATAGAGCTTTATTTTTTCTTATTTGCAGTGAAGTATGCTTGTAAGAAAGATACTCTGCCCTAAATTGAAAGTTTGTTATAATATGCAGCAAAATGTGACCTAAAATTAAATTTCCTCCAGCATTGATCCAAATTCAAATGGGTGTGATCATTTTTAGAGCACATGGCATACATACACATAACATATATTCCAGTATGTGTGCACTGATTCATAAACAACATCTGATGTTCCCAGAAAACTAGGCAAACTCATTTAGCACAGTAAAAAAAAAAAACGTGTCAACTTAAGAAAATATGTTTTAAGTGTTCAAATGTTGCAGATACATTAGTCAGAGCCAAGAACATTACCGTGGGAAAATATCAAGTTCAAAATAGATCAATCACCCTGTGAATTTGCAATAAAAAACATTCAGAGCGCAGTCAATAGCGCTGAGTAATTCTGAAAAACAGCTCTGCTCGACACAGCTAAATTCAGTTACAGTCTAAGTCGGCCGTTTCAAAGAAAGGCAAAGGCAGACATATGGTTACACTCACTTTGGATTAGCCGACATCTCCACACACTAGTATCCATCTGTTTTCCATCAAATCTGTCATGCACTCTCATGCAATCTCCCACTAAAATGAGTCAGAAGCACATTTCTGACACGGGAGAAGAAAAAAAAAAAAAGAAACAACTTCAAATCTCCACAGTCTGTCATGTGGACATCAAAACAGGGTTCTTTTTAATTGCAGATATCAGTCATTCATATTTGATGAGCCACAGCAGGGCTTATTAGCCACCGTCACTGTCTGATGTGTTTCTAAACCGCTGCCAGCAGGGGACTGGAAACCTGCGGGAGGGTGCTGGTAAGCGGGAGCATTTATTTCAAATGGAAGGAATCCATTAACAGCTGAAATATTCATGGATTAGTCTCACATCCAATTGTTGCCAGGCAAATACGACTCCTACATAACAAAAAAGAAGCCAAAAGATTCTCATCGTGTGCTCCCAAGGAGGCATGACTAATCGCTCCCTCTCAATTTGAACAAAATTAATGGTCAGGCGAACATGTGACTTCAAGGACTCATATGCCCTTAAGAGACCAATTTCTCATCCACGCAGAGATAGAATGGAGCAAAAGCAAACAATACAATTCCTGCTAATGTAATTTCCAAAGTGTGAGCTTGAATAGAGGCACATCGCCATGTTAGAACAATGCGAAATGGGCAATAGTCAAGGCTATCTGTAAAAGAAAAGCACGATGGAACAAATCAAAGTAAGGAGTTGGAATAAGAAAAATGCAAGTTTCAACTGCTGAGAAAAACAAAGCCTGCATGTCTCCATATTCAACAAGTATATCTATTATCACTAATACTCAGATTAATAAACTGTGGGTTTTAAAATAAAACATCTGTAACCAAGAATGTGCGGGCTAAATTAACTAAACATTCTTACAGCACGTTAACTGTGCATATCTCGAAAAAAACAACCTTCTCAACCCCCAACATCCAGCCTTGATTACCAATCACGTGACTCTTGTCTTTTGTGCAGGCTGAAAAGCGACATCTCTATTTCAAGCCACAGATGGAAATCAGCGCTACTGTGCACAGAGAACAGCTTTCGCAACTTTCAAAAGAGTAGCGCACGTGTGTGCACGAGAGTCCAACTCTTTGAGTCTAACTTTAACCTGGCAACATGGAGGCTTTAAGTGCCCCTGTCGATCAGTTCAAGCTCCCTCTTCAACCTATCATTGTGAAGGACTTAATAAGTAAGAAAAAAAAAAAAGCTTAACAAAGTCTCAGCAGCTCCTCCACACACCGCTGCACCTGGTCCATTTATGCGCTGCTGCTTTCTGACAGATCAACTGCTTCAAAAAACAGCAAGCACTGAAAAGCTGTTACAGAAGTCTGTCTCAAAATGAGAGGTTATGTAATAATAAAAACATTTACTATTTAAACTCTGCAGAACACAAGGCTGTGTGGATCTTAAAGGGATAGTTGACCAAAAAAAGAAAATTTTGCCATCAGTTACTGACTCTCATGTCTTTCCAAACCCATAAGACTTTTGTTCATCTTTAAAACACAAATGAAGATATTGTTAATGAAATCTGAGAGACTTCATTAAAAAAATCTTAACTGTACAAACTTGACACGTGAGAATGAACCTTACTGGCTTGAGCTTGCATTTACCATTCTGAGTTCTCGATGTACCTTCACTGATAAAAGTTTTTAAATGTTACAAATCGGTCGTGTCTCTTCAGAAGACTTGGATAAAATCGCTCAATTCATGTGGATTTGTTTTACAATCTCTTTATGAATGTTTTGAACAGTTTTGTGTGAACAGACTTTTAATGGAGGGACAGACATCCCTCAGATTTCATTATAATTATCTTCATTTGGTTTCGAAGAGGAACAAAAGTCTTACATGTTTGCAACAACATGAGTGCGAGTATATGACAGAATCTTCATTTTTGTCTCTCTTTAAATCAGTGAGCTTAAAGCCAAGGACACATGTGTCTTAATCACATGCCTCACAGCTAGGGTTACTACTATTAAAACACATAGATGTGCAGTTCAAATCAATCTCTAAACATGCACACCCTCGTTGTGGAGGTTTTGTTTTGGCCTTTATGACAGAAAATACAAAACCGTGATCTTTCTGCTACCGGATTTCATGACCTCCATCTCTCAAATAGCCCTCTTGGTCCTCTTAAACACCAAAAAAGAAACTAATACCAAAGAAAACTGTTTATGCATGCAATAGCCAATAGAGAGCTGTTCATACCCTGAACCATTTCAATTCATAACTTACTGAGAAAAAGACACTGTTACCCTTCCACCCCCAGAAAAAGCTTTTAACTGTACAAGTAGAGCCTCTATTCATTGCCAACTTCTGTGGCCAACCTGTTGCTAAGCAACCACTTAATCAATACCTGGGGCTTGTGAGCGCCAAGCAGACAACAGGGAAAAAAATATATAAGTGAACAAAAGCGCACAACACAATGATTGCAATTCTGCACTTAGCCTTGTGTAATTTTCAGTAAGACTGCAATTATTAAGCTGTGCATATGAGCTGCAGTTATGCAGCGATCTTCAGTGAGGTCACTTATTAAAGATCTATATCTGTCATCTTGCAATGGGAAGTAAGAGGATGGTCCTTCAAGTCCGCAAGTTTGTACAGTGTACAATGATTCCAGCTTTAGGAGTTTGTCTGTCCATAATGAACGATACAATGCTGCACGGCATGATACAGTCGCAGCAAAATACAATTAAAACAGTAAAATATCTTGTTACAATTAAAAATAATCGTTTTCTATTTGAATATATTTGTCAAGCTGCATTTTCAGCATCATTACTCCAGTCTTTAGTGTCACATGGCCATTCAGAAATCATTCTACCGGTAATATGCTGATTTGATGCTCAAGAAACATTTCTTATTATAATAAAAAAAATTGAATTCTTTGATCAAAAGAACGTTCAAAAGAACAGCATTAATTTAAAATAGAAATCGTTTGTAACATTATAAATGTCTTTACTGTCACTTTTGATCAATTTAATGTATCTTTGTTGCATAAAAATATTAATTCCTTTCAAAAACGTTTGAATGCTAATGTGCCTTTTTTGCTTTGTTGCATCCAGTCAAGTTAGACACAGCGAAGGCTCCTAAAACTCCTACAGTTCTACATAAATTAGCTGTTGCCAACTGATTTTTGTGTGTGGCCGATGCTGATTTCAATATCCAGAGAACAACGAGCTAGTATAAATTTATTCTAGCAATAATATGTACAAAAACAAACTGCTACATAGATTAAGCAAGCAATGTGTTAAATAAAAACGTATTTTGCACATTAAAAAACATTTTTAAATAATCCTTTAACTGTTTTTGAATTATCTGCGCACACACATAAGATTTGGCACAGGTATTACGCCGGATGCCCTTCCTAACTGAGAGTGCTGGGACACATAATCATTATTAGGCTGCATAGATTGGGAACACTTCCTATAACACACGATGTACTCGTTGCATCATAAGAAGAATGGCATCTACGCTAATGTTAGTCTTTCTGCTTATTATGAGGTTTACTGTAATAAGACGGTTCCGGGCCGTATCATGATCAGATGGAGGACCTGCGCCTGGACACGACCACAACGCATCCCTGAAGTGCCAGCAGAGATTGCGTCAACTAGACTCTCCCCTGTGAAGGCCTCATCGACACGACAGCCATCGGCGCTGATCCTCAACAATATGGAAACAATATGGAAATTAATAAATATTCTGATTGTTCTAATCCAATCTGACTTCTGACTTCTGAACTATAATGCTGCCTGAATCATAATCATACACTGTTTGTTGGCCAGAGGAGAACTGCCCCCCCGACTGAGCCTGGTTTCTCCCAAGGTTTTTTTCTTTATTCTGTCACTGATGGATTTTTGGTTCCTTGCCACTGTCGCCTTTTTTCACCGTTGTTGCCATTGGCTTTTGGCTTGCTTAGCTTTGGGGACATTAAATTGAACATTTAACCTAAATTTTAAACAATATTATTGATCTGCCTGCATTGACACCATTATATGAGAACTGAACTGAGCTGGACGATGACATCACTGTTTTCTCCAGAGCGGCTATATATATAAATGAACTAAATTAAGAACTTTTTTACAACAAACATAAAACATCACTGAACTTACTTAAGCTGGACTGTCACGCTATTTTCTTCTGGAAACAAACTTTGTTGCATTATATTCCTGTTATCTCTGTAAAGCTGCTTTAAAAACAATCTGTATTGTAAAAAGCACTGTATAAATAAATGTGACTTGACTTGTTTCACACGCACACAGATCCCTACAAAACCCACAAACTCCCCACAGAAAGGACTCCTGGCTCCGGTGGGCTTCTTGCTGTGAGGCGACAGTGCTACCCACTGAGCCACTGTGCCACCCTCACTAGAAGGATGATTCATTCTGTTCATCAGCCAAGCGGGCATGCAGTTATTGGTTTATACCGATAATCTCAACATATCCAAATATCATCCAATTATATGGACTGGCTGATGTAACGGCTTACTGGAAATAAACACTGACTTGCATGCTTCAGACTTATGGATGGTAACACTTCAGACTTTTGTGCCCTCCAGAAGCTTGCGTTCTGCAAGTGAACGGCGCCTTGTGGTGGCATCCCAGAGAGGCACAAAATCACTTCCACTGACCTTTAACTCGACTGTTCCCTGCTGGTGGAAGCACTTCATAACTCAACCCGGGCTGCTGAGTTTTCAAGAAACGGCTAAAGAAGCATCTTTTTCGCTAAAGGGTTAGTTCACCCAAAAATGAAAATGGTGTCCTACTCACCCTTATGTCAGTCCAAACCCATAAAACTTTCATTCATTTTTGAAAACACAGATGAAGAGATTTTAAAGAAATCTGAGAGATTTCTCTCCCTCCATCATTGACAGTTACGCAACTACCACTTTGATGCTTCAAAAAGTTCATAAAGAGGACAGGACACTGCTAGATTAACTGGAACTTGTCACTGCACTTACATATTGTTGCCCTCTTGTTGGTTCGATTGCTTCTATTGTTCTCCTCTTTTGCAAGTCGCTTGTGTCTGCTAAATTATTAAATGTAAGTAATGAAGAATTGGCTACAACTCTCACTTAACTGTTTATGTCGATCTTGGACAGAAAGGTGACAGTTTCCTAAACCAATTAGTCTTCACAGTATCAGAGGCTACCGTTATACTGACCTGAGCTCTCTGTAAAGACAGCGAGGCTCTGACCCCCCACCGTCTGCATGGTGAAGGGATGTTCTCTAGGGCTGCGCACGGACGAAACCTTCTCCCCAGAGCACTCCACAACTGTCAGGTCCTCACTCAGATTGAAAGACACCTGAGGAAACAATCAATCAATGTCTGCAACAGCACCATCATCAAATGATCTCTCTCTCCAGCCCAGGGTCTGATCACAGTAATTATGCAAATAAACAGTGATATCTGAATAAATCATGAGGAGCAAACACTACCCCTCCACATGCATGCCTTTAAAAACATTAATACAACTTACCACAGTCTTTCCTTGAGCTCTAAAAGACAGGAAAAAAAAGTATGAGTGGAAAGATTTCAGACAATAATTTCCATTTTGAATGGGGTTTAAAAATAATACTTCCATACTTCCCAATTTTAAGTTTGCCTACTTCTCCTCGCCCAGATGCTTTTGCCCATTGCTGAGAAAGATATTTGGGAACCTGAAGAAAAGTGATTAAGACAACTAAATTTGTCAGAGTATAACAAAAATATTGCCTAAGTTTATTAATTCAACTATACATTTTTTAAAGCAAATTATAGTGTAAACCTTCTACAGTGATGATGCATGTAGTGTGAGATTGCCATGGCATTGCTGTGCTGTTGCTAAGGTGGTTCTTAGCTCATTGCTATGGTTTTCAGGGTTGTTTTTAGCTGGTTACTTACTAGTCCAACCAGAAAAGAAAAAACAGTCTCATTGATTCTGGTCTTTGTATACAGCTTGGATCCATCTCTCAATGTTAATCAAACATCTGATCACTAGCACACCTCTCCCTTTAAAACGCCTCCCAATTTGAAGTTTTACAACCATTTTAACAATAAGACAAGAGCTACAAGGGTATAATCCCTGATGACTGTGTATAAATATAAAAGATTTACAAAACATAATTTTGAAAATTGGCAAACCGTTGCTATTGTTTTTTTTTTAAATGTTAACCTTGGTTTTCTGTTTTGGAGAATTAAAAATGTTTCTCTGTTTGTTTCCTTTTTTAATTTAAAATACTTTAAAACAAATGAGAGTAAACTGAGGATTGTATACAAAAATAATGGCAAACTATTAAATCTGATTAAAATAATTTAAACTGATATCCATGTTTCTCTCAATCCTGTTGTTTACATATCTCACCTATTGACAACTAACTTCATTTTTGGGGCAGGTTTAAAAACACAGCACTCTTTCATTTACATACTTTAGGGATTCGTTGAAGACTTAGCCTTCCTAGGTTTAATTTGTAGCATAAAAATTGGAGAAATCATATCAAAGTTTGAGACCAATGACGGCGCCTTCTCATTCATGTCGACCGTATAAAGTGTTAGTTACGTCAAGAGCCATGGTTCAATATTGCAGAGTTTGTTCAAATGTTCAGCAGCAGTCAACCTTCAGAAAGCAACTTCTGACTGATAAATCACCAACCTTCACCAGCCAGACTCCCGTATTTTGTTTGGCTCTGGTTAAGTCGACGTCTTTTCCTTTGTCTGACATGACTGAAGGGCTTTGTGTTATGAACAAAAAGCTATTACTGAAAATAAGTAAATGTGTCGTTGGTTTATGACAGGCAAATCTTTGTGTTGTACATATCCAACACGAACACTCTAGTTCATAAACCTGCTGGCCACCTCAGAGACTTATATATCTATTTACCCCCATCTAGTGGTCATATGAAGAAATTATATTTACTTTACATTGCATCAATCTAAAGATAATCCTTTTACAGTCTGTGAGATAATCACAAAACCGGAAGTTTTTGAGCGGGTTAGTGTAGATTAGACTGCCAAGTTCCTTAAGCAGTGAAATTACTTGACCTACAAACTATGTAGCATGCAGAATATATGTATGTTTAACCACTTATCACTAGGCTACTTATATTTTTATATGAATACCACAAATCCTAAAAACCCCATATGGATTTTTTTTTTTACTATTTTTTTGTTTTGTTTGAGATTTCAAAGAAAACTATTTGTCTTTATGATAAACACAAAAATCAATGTTCACATTCTGATATTTTATCCACGCTGTCATTTGCCTATACATCTTAGTTCAGTAGAAATGGATACTTTCCTTAGTAAGTAGGTTGCAATGTGGTTTCAAGTGAACAGAAAATCTCATGAAAATGAAAAATCTCATGAAAATGGGAAATCTCACGAAGTCGCCACTAGATGAAGCAGTTTGACCCTCTTTTGTTTCAATAGTCCTCAAGTCCAGGGCCTGTTTCTAAAGGCATGAGATCAACTGAATTCTGCATTTATTCGTCCATTCAAATATCAAGTGAAGATATTAATTATAATTAGAAAGTGTTCATATTTGTATCATCTGATAGGCCTATCACTTAAATCTATCCAAAAAAAGCTAGTTAGATAAATAGAATTAAACTAAAGCTAATCTTAAAACCTCAAATAGGCTGATTTACTACACTCTAAAAAATGCTGGGTTGTTTTAACCCAATTTTGGGTCAAATATGGACAAACCCAAACGTTGGATCAAAAATGCAATTAAAAAATGTAACCCAATGGCTGGGTTTGTCCATATTTGACCCAAAATTGGGTTAAAACAACCCAGCATTTTTTAGAGTGTACTAATTAATGATGTCAAATGTCTAAAAAAATTATTTTTCATTTTAATTCAATAAATCTGGTTTGAGGACGTATAGTTTACCTTTGACACAGGTGGTTTACACATCCTTCATAGGCCAAAATGCTTACCTTTCACCACATGTTCATATTTCATGTGAATTCAAACCTTTTCTGAACAAGTAGCTTTGCGAAGATTATTCACATATTACTGAGTGCTGAAATGTAGGGAGCGCCGTCCTTGCTTTCACTGTCAAGGACATCAACTCACGAGGCAGAGGAGACTGGAATGAAGTACATTCACATTCATTTATCCATAACCATCCATAAAAGTTTGCAGACTCAGTATTTTAAGATCATTACAAGCAAGGCTATGATTGAAACAATGTGACTAAATAATACAACAATGATGATGTTACCCAGCAGGCCTCACAGAGTACAGGAGAGGAATTTATCAGGTTTTCAACGGATCATGTCATTTAATGCCCCTAATCCTTCACTCGCCTTGCCTATTCACGTGCCCTATAAATAAACCGGATCAAGTTAGTAAACTTGCAAAACCTGCTTGTTGCATATTCATCATCATAACCTTCCATGCAATCAACAAAGTTAGATGATCATATTCATCATTGACCTTTCTTGCCCAGTTTGCTTATACTTCCTTCAATATTTCACAGCTCCCTGAGCCTCTAAGGATTGAATAGCAAACTGTTGAGGATTTATGTCAGATGTGTTGTGTGTATAGGATGCATTGTCTTTAAAGTTCCTAAAGAAATGTATGAACTACTTTAAAACAGTTGCATTTCCTCATTGAGGCATAAAGGGGGTCCGGGTCAAACACTTATGATTAATTTGCAAAGGGAAGAGGAATGCGCTTAACATACAGCATTGTCAAATACTGTACAGTCAGCTATAAGCATTTCCTCTTAACCACATAACGCAGCAGTATTATAAACTTACACTTCAGACATGGGGGGTTTCATTTAGAAAAAGACTAATCAAGTCAAGTCAAATAAACATGAAAATAACAGTGTTGCAAAATGCATCAGTAATGAAATTACTAGCAGCTCACAATATGATAGTATCATTATTCAGCTCAAGTCAGTTCAATATTGTTTCAATTCAGCTCAATGAAAATGTTGCAAAGTTCAGTTCTGGATCGGATTCAATTCAGCTAAAGCAGCTCCACAGAAGACAATGTGTCATTGTTCAGCTCAATTTAGTTCAATGTTGATTAATAACAGTTCAATAAGTCAATCTTGCCAAGTTCATCAATTATGAAACTCAATTTAGCAATAAAGCAGCTCTACAGAAGACAAGTGTTTCAAGTGTGCTCATTTTAGTTTAGTGTCGATTCAATTCAGCTAACAGTGTCAATGTTGCAAAGTTCAATTATGAAACAACTTCTTCTCATCTGATAATGTAGTCGAATCGATATTATTACTGAATATTGAGTGTTTTAAACTCCGAGTGAGCAAACCAAAGCCGACGACAATGAACCAAAACTCCATCAGGAGTGTTCAGAGTACGGAGAAAAACCTTGGGAGAAACCCCAGCATGTTTACCTTATAATTTTCTCAGTTTAAAAAGTACATATCATACATGATTTACTTCTTCTTTTTTCAAAGAACCATCCTTCCACCCTTCATTAAACTTGTATGTAAACACCTTCCTGTCACCATTATGTTCAGTTTTCTTTTTTGTTCATGGACTGTTAGTTTGTAATTCTTTAGTTCCTGGTTTCCTTTGTCTTACAACCCAGCCCGATTCTTACTTTGTTTGGATTATTGTAATTAAACTTAATGTTGGAACTTACTCATCATCTCCGTGCCTTCTTCTGCAACACACCGTGACACTGATTCACATGTGAAATGAGCAACAGTGCTTTGGTCTGCTGTCAGCTAGCTATAGTTTATAACTTCCCTATCCTTCAATAACAAACTTTCTGCAAGGCCTAAATTACATTGCGTCAGATATATAAAAAAAACAATCCCATGCAGTTAAAATGTGCCACACAAACTGTTGAGATCGGACTGAAACGATCGACCACGCTGTTAAAGTAAACCTCGGCCACCATTGGCATACTCCGGAGGGATAAGCTTTCATTTCGGAGTTAAATTACACAATTCTCATAGAGGACCTCTATTGTTTTTCCTATATCACCAAAGATACCTGTTTTAATAAGTGTTTACAAAATGAAAGCAGACTCCAGTGTATAAATTGACCATTATTGTTCGGGAGCACAATAGCTCTCTGTGTTTTTTGTTGTGGAGTGCCAGTGTGATTTAAAGCTGCTGACAGCACCAGACGCTTACATTGCAATCAGCTCTCGCTGGCTCTCTCCCTCTGAAATTTGTATGGATGGGCACAGCCTGTCTGCTTGATCTGGACATCAGGGCACACGCCCATTTTGGGACTGTAAGACCCCGCTTCCTCATACTTAATGTGTTACACTGAGATCACTCACTTGGGTCACTCCATTTGACATTCAAGCGCACGGGTTTGGCAAGGGCAGCTGGATGTGTCAGCCCTTTCTAATGGGACACTCATAAATCGCCAATTTGATGTAATAAACAACAAGATGATATGCAAGACATTTGGTACCTTGTCATAATGTGTCATCCCTACATTTTATGATAGTCCATACTAGAAAAATCACCAGCAAAGCTGTCAACATACTGCATATAATATCAGCTTTTACACAAAGCTGATATTATAATAAGGCTTTTTTGCCACATTATATACACATTATGTTATAATAAATGGCACTTTAGGAATGAAGAAATCAACTATAACATCAAATGTCAACTAAATATCAAACCTAATATTAAATATAATCTTTGAATATGCTTTCAGCATAATATTTCTCTTAGTCATACCATTACCCTTTTCAGACAAACAGATTTTTTTTTTTATGGTAACAAATTTCAACAGTTATCTGAAACCCACTATTTCACCCGGTAGCCGTGATGGCAAATCATCAGCGTTAATACATATCTGGTGTTACTTGATGAAAATGATTCTTCTTCCACACAACAAAGATGCTATTCTCACTGTCACAGCTGAAAGCTAAATATAGCTGGATCAGCGCACATGAGATACATTCCTTGTTGTTATTTTATAACCTAGATGTCGTTGTCTGAAACAAAACACATATTTTGAAATTAAATTATACATTTTTAAAGTAAAACACATGAATAGTAGACACATAATGTATTCTGTGTAGGTCTGCTGGACCTAGAACTTTACTTCTCATCCCTAAACAGAGGTGAGCAACAAACAGCGTGTGTAAAATAACTGTGTCAGTGCAGATGTGTTTGGTTGTTCTTTTCTGTCTGTGGAAATATCTGGCTACTCTTTCAGACTAGCTGTTTTGCAAAAACAGAACAAATCATTGATGTCACACACAGGGTCTGTTTACATCTTGTTGATGTCCTGCCCTGTACAGGGCAAAAACACACAACAGCACCTAACCTAAAGCTACTGGTGTTTACTACATCTTTCTCAGGTTCAAACTGTTTATTTTCTTTTTAATGAGTTTTGAATCAATAAAATCCCAAAATATATTTTGTTAGCTAAACCAATATGTCAGCCTTACAGGACCCATACATCCGTGCCCTGTCTTTCTCTCCCCTTCTTCAATGTCAAATAATAATAACCACAGCGGACAAAAGATGTTATTCTGAGTGTTTGCTGCCACAGTTACCGAAGGCTATAATAAGAAACATCCCTCACCAACACAGTTGGCTGTACTCGGCTTCATTCGAGGGTTTTCGGAGCTCTTCGCCGAATCGCCGGCCGTCTCTAGGACACCCCCCTCCCCCCGTCCTCCGCCCAACATTGCCCAGACTCTCTCGGCTTTATGTCTGGCCGCTGTGAACGTGAACTGCCATGCGCGGTCGCCATGTTATCGCGCTCTCCTCCCCCTTTCGGGGACTCGTCACAGGCTGATAGCACTAGCACAGGCTAACGTTACATTACAAGGAGGCAGCTGGTGAATAGGACCAGAGTGGGAGAGAGACATAGCGCTAACAAACACAGGACTAAAACAAAAGAAAGCACGGGATGGAATAAAGCAGGGCAGCGCTGAGTTGCTCGGTTTCTCTCTGTCAACTGACGCCGGCTGAAGGACTTTGTTTCGTGTGATTTCGTGCTCTGGTGACGGCTGATACAACAATTGAAAATGCGCCTGGCAGTTTGAACTGTGATGGGGAGAGACGCTGTCGTTGTAAGGTTGGATATCGATCACCTCGGGCCGTGTGTGTCGTCTCCTTCACGTTTAAACTTCAACGTTATTCTGTGCTGAATGGTTTTGCGAGGATATACGTTTTGAAAACAACAACAGCTGAAGCGGATCCGTGTCGGCTAGCTCGCTAGCGACTGTTAACTTAGCATTGGCATTAGCCTGCTCCTCATGGTGGACATTTAAATACACCTCCAAGTGGAATTACCGTGGCAGTTACTGGAAAAGTGTTGGTTTTATGCGGAAATTACTCGAGCGGCTTCAAGTTGCTTCCCAAAAAGAGCTTGTTCTCTTGAGCTGTATTTATAACTTTGTCAGAGACTATCCTTCAGAAATGAATCACCACGACCGATCAGGAGACTCCGGCAGCGCCCGAAAAATGGTTTACCCCATGAGTTTACCCAGACGAGACAGCAGTAACAGCACGGTAGGTGGTTCCTCCTCATTGACAACTTCGGGAAGCACCAGCCTTAATAGCAACAACTTAATGTTAGGGGATGAGTATTCACCACCGGTGCTGATTCAGTCTCAAACACCGGCCGCATCCTCGCTTGGGCCCCAGAACCCTCCTCAGAGCCTCAGTATCCCCTTGCAGACCACTATGTTTCCCCAAACTGCAGTGGCACAGATGAAGAAGAAGAGTGGCTTTCAGATCACCAGCGTTACCCCCGCTCAGACATCTGTCAGCACCAATAACAGCATTACAGAAGACACAGAGAGTTGTGACGACTTGGATGAGTCCCACACCGAGGACTTATCATCCTCAGAGATCATGGATGTGTCCCTTTCGCATAACAACAATGCAGGAGGACCGGAAAGGAGCTCCTCGGAGGAGACACTAAATAACTTCCATGAGGCGGAGACCCCGGGGGCCGTGTCGCCCAACCAGCCACCCATCCTCACCCAAGCACACCTGCATGGCACCATGGTTAACGGGACAGTTCACCATCATCACCATAATCCTGCTTCCTCTAAAAAAGCTCATCCTGCTGGTGGGACACAGATTGGGAATCATTTGGGAGGTGCAGTCACATCTTCAGTGACTTCAAGCTCTGGAGCTTTAGCTAGCACAGGCCAGAAAATGCCTTCAAATGTGGTAGGATTGATTGCGAATGCCTCTGTTGGCACAACCAGTGTCATCGGCCAGCCTTTGGCTACTGTCGCCTCAGGAACTGGAATGATCTCTGTGACTTCAGGTGCCACAATTAGTACTGGTAATCCTTTAACAAATAATGTTTGTATGTTAAATTCCACCAGTGTGCCTGCTGTGGGTGGCAAGAGTACCAATAGTAGCAGTGTAAACTACTCCCCTGCTTTGAATAGTATTAGTAACCAAACCGTAAACTTGACACACATTCCCAGTGGAATAATCGGCACGGGTGTCACCGCTGCTCCCACAGTTTCCGGTGGTGTTGCTCCGACAGGCACAGGGCAGGTGGGGCCAGCTGTCGTGGGCCAGCATGCAGTGCCTGCTCCCTCTGCCCCAGTGGTGAACGCTCATCCTCCCCAGGCCCAAGTGCCTCCTCCTGCCTCCACCAGCTCACGTTTCAGAGTGGTCAAATTGGACTCTACCTCTGAGCCTTTTAAGAAGGGTAGGTGGACGTGCACCGAGTTTTACGACAAGGAGGTCCCGGGTGCGGCGTCCTCTGAAAATGCCCCCAGCACCAGAACGGTCGAAAGCATTCGCCAGTTTGTGCCTGAGAGTGTTGTGTGTCCGGACAGAGAGTCTGTAAGTGGGAGTTCTGTCAGCAGCTCGGCCAGCCATTACACTGAAAGTCTGGGTAGCGGAGAGACTGGCGGCTCCTCGGCTGCGAAACAGACCTTCCAACAGCCCGCTGCTCAAAAGCATGACTACCCCTCTTCCAGCGTGTCCATGTCTCAGATGCAACCCCAAGACTTAGTCCATGCTCATCTTAAGACTAATGCGGTAGCTCCGATGCCGGCGAGCATTCAGCAGCCGCCGCCGGGAACTATCGGAGGACTGCAGAACACAATCGGGCATTCGTCTACAGCCGTGCCCAATCATATGCCCAAACTGACATATGCCCAGGCAGCACAATCCTCTCCTGTGGTGACCCAGCAGCAGATGGGCTACTCGCCCGCACCGGCCCAGGTAGCACCAGCACATGTTAACCCCTTAATCCAGGGAGGCAGCCTACCACCTGACTTCCCTCAATCCAAGCAGATCATGAACACTGTGCCACCTGGGTCAACACAAACACTGCCCCACCTGCCCGCCTCCATCCCGATCGTGGCTTCTCAACCCTCTGCTGCTCAACCTCTCCAGCAAGGCCTCCTGCAGCCACAACAGACACCCACCGCGCATATGGTCCAGATCGTGTCCCAGCTGGTGCAGTCGGGCACCGGTCTCGTACAGCAGACCCAGGGGCAGCAGCTCGCCCCTCAACCCTCCATGGAGCAGCAGTCACAAGCTCGTGGCACACAGTTTGTCCCGGCCGTGACCTCATCAGGCATTCCTCCTAAACTTCAGAGTGATCCGCAGTCCGGTCTGATCCAGAATGGCTCAAAAGAGACCGGGCCGCTGCCTGCATTTATGCCCAGAACGCTGGAGGATGCCCAGCTCCTTCTGTTACAGCACCAGTCTCTGCTCATGCAACCCAAGCCAGCCGGTGGTGAATGTGCCTCCCAGACGGGCACCTCCCGTGGTCCAGAGGGAAGCAGTGGAGTCAGTGCCTTAACTGCCTCCGCCAGCCTGCTGAAGAGCTTACCTGTGGATGGAGAGGATGATGGGTAAGTTTAATTTTTTCTTTTTTTTTTTCTTTTCTTCATTACATTGCATTTCACTCCGTTTCCAATTCATTTGCCTTTGTAATTACAGTTGGAATAGCTTTATTAAAAGTTACACATGCAGGCAGTGGGTGATGATCAGCGGTATGGCTTAATGCTGTGCTATAATCATAAAGGGTGGTGGTGTGCATTAAATATCACAGCAGACAGATTTGAAGCAGGGTTTAGGCTTCCATATAGCATAGCATAGCTAGAAGTGTTTTTTCATATAACAAAACTGTAGACTATTATTGTGGTATCACAGACAGAAAGGTAAAAGCTTTGTACTACAAAGTATGTCAGCCTGCCTTAAAAGACCCCATGAAATCACTTCAGATGGCTGTATTTTTGTACTGTTGAAATTCACTTTTGAAACGGGGGCCAATAGTCTTTTGTTTACATCCCAGCCATAGTTAGATGTAGGTGTTTTAGTGGGAGGTTCTTTCTCATTCTAGATAGAATTTGTTTGGCCAAAATTTTAGCTTGAGTCATTATTTTTGTCTATTTTGTAAGAGAACGATTGGATATTTTAAATGTGTATATCAGCTAAAAGTGACATTTAAGTGTTACACTAGTATATAGGTGACATCTAAGCTAACATTGTATGGAATTAAAGCTGTAAATATGCTTTTTAGGAGTCAAATACAGACGAAAAAATTAGCTTGCTTTTTATTTAAATTAAATTATTTTGCTTTTTTTCCCTTTACTTCAAACTGTAACATTTAAACCCAGAATAGATCACTGATGCGTGTCTGTTTAAAGGTAGGTTGTCTTTTTTGTATACAGATAGTGTACTCTTTTAGTAGATCTCAGCCTTTTTAAAATCCAGAAACTAGCTTCAGTCTAGTCCATTTTTTTTTTTTGCTTTTACTGCAAGGCCAGAAATGTAACCTACATAGAAAGCAAGTTCTGCTTGTCATACTTAATAAGCCATGCTGCAATGCATACACACTTTTAAACATACTGCTAAAACGGTGTGACATATGTTTGCATTCGTCTTAAGCCGTTCAGAAGAAACAGACATGCATGTTTATACAGTGCTATGTTTATGAGTTGTTCATAAATAAAGTTTCCTGTGCTTGACAGAGCTTGTCTGACAGATGTCCTAGTGCACTGTAATCTAACACTTCTTTTTGAAACAGACAGTTTTGTCACAGTGCACACACACAAGTGTGACACCACTTCTTTCTCTCAGGTGTTAGTCACAATCTTGCTTAAAGCTTTTATTGTCTGGCTTTTACTCTATAACAATGTCAGATCACAGACCAGATCTGTTCAGAACTATATTCAGACATAATGTAAATAAAATCGTGTGGTCACAAAACATCAGACCCTCGATGGGAATGAGATCTCATTTGTATAGCACTTAATGGCCTTATACATTTTTGGTCAACACTTCTTGTCAAGCCACAACTAGATAGTCTTCAGAATTGGTGGCATAGTTTAAGACTTTTAGCGAGATTCAGTATATTTTGGTATTTGCTTTAAATGGTGGGTTCCCAGGTAGATTCATAATGTTTCATGCAAAAAGTAAAATGTGCAACTTTTCAAACATAGTTTAAATATTCACTGAATTTATGAACTCTTAACATTTAAATCTGATGCTTTTAAATGTCCGACTAAACACTCTAATGCTTGTAAGTAGTATTATAAAACTAATGGCCATATTAAAATCATCATATGGTAACACTTTATTGTGACATTTTTAACTTTGCAACTGCATGTCAACTTATTCTACTAACCTCAACACCAAACCATAACTTAAGTCTATTATAAGTTTACTACAGTCCCTACTAACTCTGAGAGTTAGTTGACATGTAGTTGCAAAGTTACTTAGTAGAATGTCTAAAGTGAACCATCGAAATAAAATCATATTCACAATGTTACTTTGTGTATCACCAGCAAAATCATTGCAAATATGTCCTGAATATTCAATATAGTGTTCAGGCCTGCAATAGCCATGACCAAGTTTGCTGTTAAATGTAACTTGGCATGTTGACTGACAGCTTGACACTTTTAATATCCTTTGAGTTGAATCATGTGATTCATGTGATTGAATTTGAGTACTACACATCTGTTGGATTCAAGTCCTTCCTCCAAGACTTGCTGTGTTGTCTCATAGATGTGCTTTTTAACCAGGGTCATATTTTCGGTGTGATTGTGTTTGGTTGTAGGACTGCCTACAAGAGAGCCAACCATTCAAAACAAAATACAGGAAAAGCTTTTTCCTCTGAGTGAGCAAACAATTGAATTTCAACCCATTTCTTTGTTGTGAAAGACGATCAGCTGGTGCTGTTTTGGTGTAAAGCATGAGGCCACTTATACAGGATGAGATCATTCAGTTTTCTCCCTTTTTGCTCTTGCTCAATAACCGATTAAGTCCGCACAAATAATTTCAATCTTTTTATTATACTGATCTTAGGTCACAGTGTAGACTGGCAGCCTCGTTTAGAAAGATTATCTCATATTTGCTTTTTTTCAATGTAATCTGGTCTTGGCAGTGATAAAAGCCACACATGTGAGTCTCAATGAATCACTCATTGTGTAGAGATCAAGTAGATTATCTCTCCAATTAATGACCATGTGGAATGGGATAGGAGAGGAAATGCTTTCACTCGGCCAGATCGAGCCAGAGCAGATAACGTGGCAGAACTTAAAGGGCCAGTTCAGTTTGTGTATGCTTTCTCTCTTGGTCCCTTCGTGATATTCATTTTCACTGCTCTCCCTAACAGGGATAGTTCATCTAGAAGTGAAAATTGTCATTTATTGTCAATTGCCCAGATGTTGGGCACGGGCAGTCTGAACTGCACTTTTCCCCAGAACGTTGATGGTACAGTCAAGCTCCAAAAATGACTAAAAGGCACCATAAAAATGGGAATTGGGTGTTGTGAAGCCATACAATAATTAGAAAGAGAATGAAACTTAAGTCTCTGTATTTCAACGAAATACTCATGATACTCATTTGAGAACATATGATGTTTGCCCTCAATGACGCCACACCTTTAGATGAGTTGCACATTATGAATGAAACTATGCCTAGGGGAACATTATCAGTGAACCAAGTAGGGCCCTATGAAATCCTTTTATTTTATTTTATATATATATATATATATATATATATATATATATATATATATATATATATATAAATATATATATAAATATATACATTTGTTTATTTTTGATATCGATTCTTAAATCCCAAGAATATATATTTTGGTCTATTCTGTTTTCAGTTGATGAATGAAAAAAGCTTTGTAGTGCGCCTCCAATCCAAAATATCGTAATAAGTTTTGTTACTTGTTTAGATATGGATCAAAGTCTAAGGTTTTGAGTTCTTTGAATACCGTTTTGGCACTCTTTAAAGGTGCTCTAAGCGATCTTGGTTGGCGTAACCTTGTTGATGTTTGAATTATTATCAAACAAAATGGAGGCTAGCTAGACCCTCCCTCCTCCTCATCCACGCAATAACCCCCCAAACCCCACCCCACATCATTCTTGTCGGTTATTGGCTGGAACAGTTTGTTTCGTGCTGAGCGTCGCTCTGTTTATTGCTCAGTTTGTTTTTGCTGCTGTTTGTGGAGCTTGGGCTCTCTGCAGAGACCGCGTTTTTTTACAGTGTGTTCAGGGGACAGGCAGCTAGCGGATAGTAAGGAGATGTTTGTGGTATGTGAAAAAAAAATAATGTTTTGGCCTAAAAAACGCGTGAGATCGCTTAGAGCACCTTTTAATGTGGCGTGAAATATCACTCGTTGTAAAAAGTGAAGTGGCAGCGCGGAGCACACATGAACCAATCTCTTTACTACTAGTTACAGCACGAAATAAACATGAATTAACATCAGAAGCAAGGTATGTTGAACGATATAGACTGACTTACTGAAATATATCGTCTCGTAATCGCTCAGTGTTTCAACTGCCGAAAGACAACAATAGTACCGCTTGTAAACAATGCCACGTAATATTTACCCCAGAAAAGCCATTTAATGTCCATAAACTCGTTAGTCAGTTATGTTTCTATAGTCAGCTTTTCTAGCTATCTCATTTAAAAAGTAGTTTTTATTATTATATTTATAACATCCTTATGTCACTTAAAATTGAGTAAACGAATCATTTAATTGTAAGTTTTAATATTATAGCCTAGTAATGTGCCAATTGGTGTTTCCCTGTATAGTTTACAATGTGATGGATTTTTATGGTTTAATTACATTTTAATAATCAAATTATGTCTAATTAATTTAATTAAACTTTAAAAGAATGTATAACTTTGTATTTTACTGTTTTGCAATAATATGGTCCTATAAAATGTTTTATGTCTTAATCTTTTAAAATATAATAAAATTAACAAGTTTTACTGTTGAAATTAAAACATGGGGGAAAAGTGTGATATTTCTTAAATAATGTTTTAATACTAACTATTATAATGTATTTATTATAGTTATTAGTATACAATAGTAATATATTTCTGGCACAGTTTCTTCAAATTAGCCAAACTTTTATTTTTACGGGTTGTCGTGAAGAACTTTGAGTTCCTGTGTGTGTGATAAGACGATAGTTTTTATCCAACACATGTGGAGTGTCATAGGACCCTAATAAAGGCTTAAATTTCTGCCATGTTTATAATGTTCCTCTATTACTTTATTTATATTGAAGCTTGATATAAATCAAAGATTTGTTTTGTTTTTGAATGAAACAAAACTGCTCAGACATTCTGACTAGCATCACTTTTTTGTGTGAATAAATGATAACATTTTCATTCATTATCTGCGATTGACTGCAAACTTTCTCTTTAATGTGGTTTTGTTAGACATCAAGGGTCGCTCTGCAGCTGTAATGCAAGACAAGATCCTGTTCTTTGAAAAAAAAAAAAACACAATTTGGACCAGAGGAGGCTCTTGTATGCTTTTTTTTTTTTTTTTTTTTTTTTAAGGATGATGTCATTTGGATTAGAACCTGTCCTTCCAAACCTGAGAGCAGAGAGCACAGCAAAGTACTTTAGGGACTGAAAGCTAATAGGGGCAGAGACCTCATGAGCTCAGCTGAACTGGTTTCTCACATTCACAACAGACATTTGCGCTTGTCTCAACTCTTTTCAGGTTTGAAATCTGCTAGCTTTCATATTCTTTCCCAGGCGTGACAACATATCCTTGAATGCTTTGGTGCTTCCTACATCTCCTGATTGCCATTGTTTTCTCTCTTACATCTCTAATTGTTAGTTTTCTGAATACACAGTAGTTCTGAAAACTACAAAGTTGCATCAAAACTGTTGCGTTGAGTGTTTCTTTGGCCGTGTTCGGCTCTGTTCGGTTGTCCAGAGAGAATCTCATCTGGACGGCTGCTAAGCAACACATTCACATGTAAACAGTTCATTATTTTGAAGCCTCTACAAAAAGCGTAAAGGGAAGTGCCGAGGCGCAGCAACACGTTTTATTGCTTGTAAAGCATATTTGCCGAGTGGATATTTTCATCTGGCCCATTTAGCCAGCCCAATTTAAGTGCTCTCTGAACAGCAGAATGGAGACCAAGCAAAACAACCTCCTGGCTGTTGCATTGTCATGTTTTAGCAGACTCCTTTGATCTGCTGGGTAAAATAATTGTTTTCCTTCATTTTATTTTCATTGCTTTTAATAATGTTTGTTCAGCAGTGAGAGGAATTAGCAGTTTGCTTTCAGTGATCGCCGGGGATTGGTATTGTTTTTATTATTCTCTTCAGTAGATCTGTTTTTAAATGGATGAGGTATTTGCATAACCAAGCCTCAGCCTTTTGTGTCTGTGTGTTTCATTGTCCATGTTTATTTGTTTGTTCTATTATCATCTTTAAATGATTTTGAAATTGACTAAATTAGTGTAAAACAAAAGATCTTATGCTTTTATTGCACAGAAATATTTTTTTATTTATCTTCCGAACTCCAGTGCTCTCATTATCTGACATGTAATGATAAAGATGCATACTTTTACTTAAAGGTCAGGCTTCCTGATTAATATGCCTACAGAGAAATCCAGATCGCTGCTCTGAAACGAAACCCCAGCCCAAGTCGTTATTCATGCCTGAGCTACAGCCTGTAGAAAGTTTGATCCCTTCCTATTTTGGCTTTCTAAGAGCAGTCGGCACGTGAGTCAGCAGAGTTGGAAAGCCGCCTCTCTCTGTGGTTTCAGACTGGTCAGGAAATCTCGTGTGCAACCTTGAGCATGTGCTCATGCCGCACTCTTGCTCTGTTAAACATGTACAATGAGATATCCTCTTGTATCGCCAGGCTGGACGGAGTGAAATGAGGTCACTGTGGAAAACATGGCGGCCGCTGAACAACACATTTCCTCGGCTCTCTTTTGAACTGGACGGCTTCTAATTTAAATGGGGTTTATTCTTCTCTGATAAATGTGAAAGTGTGACATTTATTTAATTGCCTTTTAGTGCTTAACATAAACTTTTACTGACTGTATTAATGGCCTGTCGGTTGAATGATTGATCATCTTTGACAGTGGGAATGTTTTCCCACCAATCACCTTGCTGGCTCCCCGAGGCATTGCTCCATCTGTGCAGAGTGTCTTATCTCCACTTCCTCCCCATCCCTGCCACAAACACCATGTGTGCCACGGATTATCTGCCAGTCAAGTTCTCACCTCTGCACAATTCTAAACTCCTAATACCAGATAAAAAGCAAGCAGCTTGGACTTGTGCAAAATAATCTCTGCTTCAGTCCTCAGACACCTGAGTCTAGATCATTCATCATTTGGTGCCGAATGTGAACATTGTTGATATAAGTTCTGGCATGAAACTCTAGATGGCGCAGGCTTATCTAGGTCCTTTAACTCAGTGGTTCTCAACTCCAGTCCTCGGGACCCGCTGCTCTGCACATTTTGTATGTCTCTCATATCTGACACACTCCGTTCAGTTCATGGAGTCTCTCATAACGAGCTGATGATGTGATTCAGGTGTGTTTAATAAGGGAGACATACAAATTGTGCAGAGCAGTGGGTCCCGAGGACTGGAGTTGCTTTAACTCACCTGTTCATAATCGCATCGTTATCTATAAAGCGCAGCTGATTGGTCCCTTCCGTACCAATGAGCTCGCTGCTCGACCTTCAAACACTTGGGTAGCATTTGCCTTAGAAAACCTCAGAAACCCTCCACCTTCCCCAGCTCCACCTGTATATATCTTCTACTGGTAACTCATGTACACTATATTGTACAGCAGCAGCATGCCTTACTTGCTCACAGCTGTGTGTGTGTGTGTGTGTGTATTGGCGGTAGCAAGTCCTCTTCAGCATCAATAAAAGCAGCAGATCTATTCCGCCAAGACCAAACATACAACATTGTCATACCCGTTACCATGCCAAACACTCAAAGAGTTGTCATGGCAGAAATCTTATTACGGATTAGTTAAAAATATCAATGAACTGATGTAAGGACAAAAGCGTGGAGCTCAAGTGAACTGATCATCACTCCAGGACTACATCTTTTGTAGTTGCTTTTATTTGATGCCGTTCCATCCGATGGCAAAGTACTCGATAGTCACGATGTGGTTTACCGTCGTTCTCCCAACACTTTGTCCAAAGTAATTCCTCTCTCTTATGCGAGGAGGCCGAATGAGTGCCGGGCTCTGTATTTAGCATACAGCGTGCCGCTGTGAGCCATTAGCACTGAGTCATTGTTTCAGCCACACTGCCAGTGTCGCCTGGCCGCCGGCCATCTCGCGCTTTCTGTGCAAACCCCCGCGCGCTTGCCCATCCCTGTCCTTTACGCTGGTCTGCCCGCTCGTCTGAGCTGCCACCGAGCTGCTATAGCAACCGGCAGCCCTAAACCCCCTAGCATAAGGCTTCCAGAGACAATTGTGTCTTCATCACTCTCGCACTGGCTCTCGAGAAGCTGCGCTCATTCTGCAGGGGCTTCGAGTTCCCATTTTAAAACCATGCCACGCTGCTTTGTGCTGGCAATCTGAATCAAAGGACTTAAGAATATATTGTTTGCTTGGTTGTTTTTGGACTAGCTGCAGAATACATGCTAATTTATGCCTAGCCTTAGATCGGAGTCTGGCAGAAAAGCAGTTGCTGTGCTCTGTCATGGTGGTTTTCAAGGAAGCATGGATACAAAAAAAAACAGATCTCTATTCTCTACAGAGGCTTCTGGGTTGCTTTCTCATCCGGGGTCATGTCAGTTCAAGAGCTGAATCATTATCAACATTTTGCCTTGTACAATACCAGTATAAATAATATATTTATTACTTGAATAACACCGAAATGGCATTGGGGAATGTCAGTAGATTTAATTCAGTGTCAATAATTTGCAATCTAATTTATTTATACTTTATCTCCCTGTTTTAGTAAAACAAAACTGATATGTAGCAAATTTCAATGTTCCCTATGGAATACATTTTTTGCAGAAGCCATTTTTGTTAGTCCTTTTACATTTATTCATTTAGCAGACGCTTTTATCCAAAGGGACTTACAAATGAGAACAATAGAAGCAGTTAGGCCTAAACTAACAGTAGGACAACAAAATGCAATTGCTATGTATGACCCTTCTCAGTTTAATCTAACGCAGAACACGTAAAGTGAAAAAAAAAGTAGAAGAATGCATTTCATACTTGTAGAGGTTTTATTTAAATTCCACAATACAAAAAGTGCAATTTATTAGTCAACAAACTGTCATGGAAAACGGTGAATCTTGGGCTGAGAATCGATTTAACAATTCAGTGTCAGTAAATCAGTATCAATAATTTGCGATTAATCTAATTGTATTTAGATTTTTATTATACATTTTTTATTATATTTAAATTTGTGTATTTCCTTTTTAGGAGAAAACAAAATGTGTTCAGTCTGCCATTTCATTTGGATGACAATGTAAGAAAATCGTCGGTGATTTCTTAGAATGCAGCAGTTTTGCAGGAAATGTAGTATTTGTTGCTGTTGTCTTCTCAATTTTTTTTAAATTTCATACATGTTGAGGTTTTATATTTAAATTCCACCATGCAAAGAGTGCAGATATTGCTTTTACCATCTGGATTTTATTATAGATCAATAACAATGCCAAATTTGGTAAATGTATAATTGGTCATGTCACATGACCTGAACTGCAGAACTCTAATTATCTACAAATTGTCTGAGTCAGGTACCAAAATTATGATAAAATTGTTATTGCACCATGGAGCTTTAAGTACTGATTTACCACACCTCACTAGTATCTCTCTCTCTGTCTCTGTCTCTCTCTGTCAGTCTTATGCATGGTGAAAATATTCCAGGAGTCAGCAGTGTTGATAATTGTCCCTAGTATATCAGTGCTTGTTGTCTCGGGCAGTTCTAGCGATGCGGGGTGAATCAGTGGGTAGTGCCACTGTTTGAAACGGTAACCATGAGCTTGTGTTCTCAGACGACCTCCTGTCCCACGGCTCCTGTGGCCATCTGTATTTGTAGCACTGGTGTCAAACAGGGACTTTCCAGGAATGGCCCCTTTAACAAATCAGGCCCTGTTTTTGAGTGTCTGGCTAGTGGGAAGCTATTTTTTGCCCTGTCATGTAGCCTGGCCTTTTTTGGAAGGGTTATAATCCTATTCTAAGTGAAAGATAAATAGTGATGGTACAAAAACAGAACTGAGTAGACCCTCTTCCAGATGACTGAAAGTGTGTGTGTCCATTGTTCTCCTTGTGCAAACAGTGTGGTTGTGGCAGAGATGTGCTAAGCGTCCTTAGAGCAGTCCTGATGGATTCTGGCTAGGGAAATGTAACAGTTTCATTTAAAAAATATATTTTCCATGATATTATCCAGTATCGCTGTAATACATAAATAATATCAGATATTATTATTTTTACTCTCATCTGACACCGATCGGGATTTGTTGCACAAGAATAAACACAAAAATCAAATAAATGAAATCTTACCGAACTACTAAAATAGTTATTTTTAAATAGGATCTTTTCACGCAAACATCCATGACGGCTTTTAACTTATCCATGCTGGCAAATAATTATGGCCACCCAAAGGGAATTATAAAATAATACGGCCATGTCGCATAGTAAAGCGATCACCAACAGAATTATACACACATATCGGTTACCAATCGTGTCTTGAGTTAATGTAAACAGGCGGGACAAATAAAATAGGATATAGTCAAAAGATCAGATCTGTGCATTAAGGCTTGCAGTGTAAACGCAGCCATACTGACACCGCAACCTTCTCATTCCTCTCTTACGGTCCTCTGATGGCCACAGATGAGATGACTGGGGTTTCTGCCTTGGCTTGAGTGAGTGCGCAGTGCCAGAAGCTCCCTGACTGCGCTGGGTTTGGCCCGTGTTAATTAGAGCCATGTCCCCTTAGGCAACCCTCCCACATGCATCAAGAATCCTGCCTTTTCACTTACTCAAACCTGAACCACTGTACACAGAGCCTTTATTAGACCAGACACAAACATTACAACCTTCTGAAAGAGACTTGTATAGCATTCATTTGCTCAGTCTTGCACCGTGTCTACCCCAGATTTGCGGCGGTCTACACTGGATACACCAGTGACTGGAAGCAGTCCATCACCTCAGAGCACCAACAAACAATGGATCAGTCAGTTAGACTTCAGCAATACTAAAATTGAAACTAATTTATTTTTAATTTTTAGGTGGTTGCTAGGGTGTTCTGACTGGTTACTTACTGGCCTGAATCAAAAGAGCCCACAATTCTAGGATATTCTCTTTTCTAAGAAATGGCTCGAGTTTCTTCTTTGTAAATGTCATAATCTTTTTTATGAAATTGATTTATTTTATGCATTTTTTTTTCTTTTGATTTATTTTATATTTATAAATATACATTTTTAAAATTTATTTTTATTTCTATTTTTATATATATTTATATTTCAAAAATGTTTTTTTTTTCATTGCTGCCAGGTGAAAATGATGTAATTCCCCACCTTAACCCCATGCTTTACGGTATCTATCTATTCATCTCCTTAGCTGCCACCATCCATTGGTCTACAAGTAGACATTTGCATGAGTTAATTTTGAATGCTGCAATGATTTCTCATCTGTGTTATACGGCTGTTTTGTAGTCTGCGGTACCACACAGGTGGAGCGGATACAGTGATTACTCTTCTTCATATTGGAATCTGCCGTCATGGGCTTTTTTGTGTTGTTGACTATTGGCTTCCGAAGCACTTAATGGCTGTGGTTATCATCTAATCTGCGGTGAAGCTGATGCTTTGAATTACTGGTTAGATTGCAGAGAGTATTTTAAGCCCTCGGTGCTGAAATCTGCTCGTTCTGACTGCTGTGAGTGGATGAGTACAGCCGTGTCAGGTAGGCTGTGTAAATCGCAGTGAATGGGAGCACGTTGACAGTGAGAATGGCGTCCTTTCAAGATGTGCTCTGCAGTGTCAAACGTTTTTTTCACTCTTTCTGTGCAGATCTTGTTAAAGATGGGCTGCATCTCACAATGGTGTTAAACCGAATGAGGTCTAATCCAAGAAGAGTAGATCTCATCTTAGCATTGTGATCCAGCACTGCTTTTGATTTCAAACCAAGCCTAGATCAAGGCTAGTCTAATATGGTTTGTTATGAATGTCCGACTTCTTTCCTTTGTTTTGTTAAATGTGCACATACATTGGTTTTCTAGCCTCCAGTTGAGTTTGTTTACAGGCTGTACAGTACACTCTCAAGTGTGTCCAGCTTTCTCAGAGGAGCATGAGCGCACAGATCCAGTGACAGCCATGCAGTATTGATGGAGAACTTTCCTTTGGGCCCACACACAGGGCTTTCATTCACCCAGCCGTGGGGCCGTGTAATGTGAGAGAGTGCGTGTGTGTGTGAATAAGAGAGAGAGTTGGACGCGTACACACATGATGTGGTCTGCTCTCACATTACACTCACTTGTTTCCTCACTTTGTTTGTCTGTCACAAGCAGCACATAATCACAATGCACAGAACTGTCCATAATTAGACCAGTACTTCCCTTTACCATTAAATGAGCTAATTTAATGTGCTTTTACATAAGACCATCAGTTGCTTCCTCATCAGTCATTCAGATGAAGCAGGCTTGTGATTTGAGCCCACAGACTTGCACGTCAGCATGTAGGTGCGGGTGGATGTTTTAATGACTGCGTAAGATGGCTTTTGGCCCTACTGACTGATCGACCTCTGGCTGTTGTGATGAATCACCATGTCCTCATCCGTCATGATCTGTAAGGTGTCATTTATTGAATGCTTTTCTGCATTTGGCAGTTATATACAGGTTTTAGTTTTCATCTACGTTTTGGTTTCTATTTTTGGGAGTTATTGAAGCGTATGCATCATACTGTTAGAGAGGGGTGCTCAAATGCCCTGTGAAGTATAAAAACATTTTAAAGTGGAGTATGCAATTTCTGAGATGCTAGTGGCACCTCGTGGAATTACAAAAATACAGCATATTTTACAAACGGCCCTTTCGCGTGTTGCTCCTCCCCCAACTCAAACATCACAAACACAACTCTCGCGGTGTCTCACTCTCAACAGGTAAACGTTGACTACTTTCAATAAAATTATTAAGAATACTTTTAGCGGTTGCCTTGTGTCATGAGTAAGCAATTGAGTAGGTTAATCTGTCTAGAGCGAACTAGGGATGGGCATTTTTCTAAAATATTGTATTTAAATGTTTAACCTGAGACTGTGGCAGTTATCGTACCACACGTGTATTTATACTCGAGTCGGCATATGGTTTTCGTGTTTGTATAGTTTTGTTTGTTCATGTTGAGAAAAACAATAATATCCACATGCTCGGTAAAAAAGGCGCTCAGCTGACAGCCTCAGAGACACAAAGATAACGGTGTGCTATGCTGTTGTTTCTAACAGAACTTTGTGTTTTCTATTCTTAAACCCGTCTCCCTCTACGAAACTTGATGGAGCCATATGCTCAAGATCATTTTGCTATCTGGTAAGTTTTCTCACCTCGGATGCGCTCGCCTGCAGTCGTGAATGCAGTGATGGACAGCTGTTATTCCTCATTCGACTGGTGTTTGCATTTCCTGTGGTTTATTTTTCTCATTGTGGTTGTAATATTATAACTCCGTTTCAATAATTAATTTGATCAAAATTAATTCCATTTTACAAGAACATTTAGGCTAGTAACATTAGACTACATTACGTAATCAAATACAACAGCTCTACAGCGCCAGTGCGACACCCAGTTCATTTAATTTGTTAATTTGAGTTGCAGTGCTTGGGATTTATCATGGATTTGCTGCACTTACGGCCAGCAAAGCAACATAGTAACATTCGAACAGTATTTTTATTTTTCAAATAATAATTACAGAATACAGATCAAATAGGGCTGTGCGATATAGCTAAAAAAAAATTATTATCACGATATAATGTTTCATATCGTTCGGTATCGATAATTATTGACATTTTTACCTTAAAAAAAAAAAAAAAAAGTAGAAAAGTTTGAATTTAAACCACTGTTTTTATTTATTTATCCACATTATTAAGGCAAACATATTATATTAGTTGGAGTCAAAAATAAAATGTACGTAAAGATATCATCTTTATATTAAGATAAAGTAAACTCATGAACTTAAAATGTTACAAAATGTGTGCAAAAAGTGTAAAAGTGTAAAGGTAGAGCAATCAAGGCGAACTTTGAGGTAGATTGATCTGGAAAGAGTGATGGATCTGAGTAGACCGCTCTCAATATTTTGGTGCAAATCATTGTCTTAAGTGAGTCATTGAATCATTCAGTTCAAAATGGCTGATTCATTCAGGGACAAAGCAAATGACTTGGTGCATCCGAAATCGCATACGGAGTAGTTAATACATTTTAATGTACTTTACGACCGTTAAAAAAGTATGTTCGATACACAGTCAACATTTGAAGTGGATCAAAGCCTTTCAGCAAAGTTTTACATGAAGTTTGAACAATAGGCTACCCGTTCTTGTCTTAGGACAACTTTGATGAACCTTTTTGATACATTTCAAAATGTTGACTACTGTAGTTTGAATTAAATGTGGATGTACTACATCCGCCATGTTACCGTCACATCACCTACCAGCGCCAGTTGCGCTTCACTTCTATTGACGGTTCCTCTCTCGTGCCTCATGGGATAGTAAAGTGTCCATCGAATGTGCACGTCAGAGTCTCATTGGAAGTAATGGGTCTTCAGGTACTTTTCATCTACTGTTTTTCACATACTATGTATTTGGACACTACTCTGTTGGCGTACTGTTTTCGCATACGATTTTGGACGCAGCAAATGTCTTTGAGTGAGTTGAGTCATTCATTAGAGCGATTCATTCAAAAACATGGTTTCATTCAGTAAGGACATTACTGTTGTTCAGAGAAGCACAATGGCTGCATTGTGGATTTGTTTGGATTTTAATTGAAGGCAAAAACATGAAAATTTAATGTTAGTTGTTAAACAAGTTAATATCACCTAGAATTGTTTATTGAACTGTTGTATCATATAAACTGTTGTAATCAAAAATCAATATCACATTTACTCATGCTGTTGTGCCATTACATTACCAAAATAGGATATAGCTTCAAGCAAAGACTGTAATGTTGTGAAGGTGGAACCTAAATTAATTTTTTTTTTTTTTTTTTGCAAACAGCTATTCATACTGAATATGTTGAAAAAATCTGATACGTTGTATTGATATTGGACAATCAGGAGTTTAAATATGCATGGAGTTTTTTTTTTCTGCCCAAAATGCTTGCCCAGTGTGTGCATAACGCTTTAAATAGAAAATGTCTGAGTTAAATGAGTGTCCCGTCCTGCCTCCTGTGCCCTCAGCCTCAGCAGAGAGAGAGCCTGCGGTTGTTGAGACAGTCGCACACACACTAACACAGACTGTGGCTTCTGGACAGACAGTATTGCATAAGAGTGTTAATGAGGACTAGATGGGACAGTCGGGCTCTTTCAGGCCACAGCGATGGCCAGGTCAAGCCCCTCATACTATGAATAGATATGTGTATGCTTTCACATTATGGTCTGTGCCTGGGTTTGAGTTTGAACAATTAAATCTCTGTTTTAGTTTTGATGATTATTTGCTGCTGCTTCTTTTTTTAATGTGCTTTTAATCCTTTTTGAATCCTTTTTAAATATTTGTATAATATATTATAAAAGCTCCAGCAAAATACATTTTAAAAATGCATTTAAAAAGTATAGTTCACCAAAAAATAAACATTGTCGTCATTTATTCATCCTCATGTTTTTACAAACATGTATGACCTTCGTTAATCTGTTGAGCACACATGAATCCTGAATCTTGTTTTTGCCAAGACCGTAATAGTCAATGAGGTCTAGCAGTTTCCAGCTTTACTCATGAGTGTGAATAAATGACAATTTTCAATCTTGGGTGAGCCATCTCTTTAAATGTGGTTGAACTATGCCGATGTGCTCACTAGCTACTTGGCAGGCAACATAGTTTTCTTATGACAGAGACTGACTCATATCTTTCATTGTTGAGGTCATGAAACAAGTTTTTATCAAAGCATTGTTGTCAGACTATGATGGCATCAAGGTCTCGTTCACGTGAACATCTATTAGAAAGGAAACGCTCGGATTAAAAGCATTCCTATGTGTGACTGGATGTCTTCTGCTTTTGGGATCGGTTCTGCACCTGAACACAAATGAAGGAGCTTTATTTGTTTTAGGGCCGGTTGTTTCACATTACCTGAAATGAACCCTTAGAGCGCGGCCACTCCCTCCCTCAGTTTATGTATTGGAGTTGAGAGGCTTTATTGGAAATGGTGGACACAATGATTTTGGCGCTTTTGATAAATGAGTTTTGGCAGGAGAGGTCAGTGTTGTCACAATCTGTGGATGTGGCAGGAATGAGTTGAATATGTTAGTAGCTCTCTTCACTGTTTGCTTATATTGCCATCTAATGGCCATTTGGGGGAAATCTAAGCAGCTCTTTATTACATGGAAAAGCAAGCTTTTGTTTGAGATCCAAAAATAATTGGTGAAACCCCTGCAGTGCCTCCACAAACTGGGCTAGATCGTACAAACTCGAGCCCCTAGGACGCAGCATGATAATTGGATCATTTGGATTTGGTGTATTTTTCCCTCACCCTCTTTCTTTCAAGTGCACATTGACATCAACTTCAAATCTCTTCAAGTCATTAGTTGTCCAATGTGCTTCCAGCTGTAGTGCGTACTAAACCATTCATACTGCAACCATACTTATGAATCATTAGTGCCAAGATGTTAAAGTATGTGTGATTTTTCTCATTATTTAGAGCTGGATATGGATGATTGCTGCAGTGTTTGTCATATTCACCCAATAAAAGCCTCATGTTCTCAGACAGGCGTGTAGTTTGATCTCAATCACATGTAGGGTGTTATAGTGCCATCTAGTGATTTCTAAAACAACTTGAAGATAACCATAAATAAAATGAAAAATAAAGCACTAAGAAAATGCTCTTGTTAATGATAAAATACAAAATGCTTCATACAGAGCTAGTCTGTCAAAATAAAAATGTTTTAGGACTGTTTCCAATTTTGCAAAGTCACTGTGAATATACAGTAATGTGTTACTGTTAAATCATCACTTGGTGATGAGATGATCTTCATGTTTTACAAAACATCTAATAAATTGTTTTACTTGCAGTGTGTGTGTTAGAGGCTAAGTGTAAGTTTAGCATATATTTTCACTCGCTGAACACTGAGCGTTTGAGAGCTCAATCGATGCGTTGACGTACTGTAAACTAGTGTGAAGGCGCACGACTCGCCGCCGCTTTGAGAGCGCTGTGTTTCTCACACACAGCGAGAGTCTTACCACGCAGAATCGACGCGCTACATGTAAATTATATTTGTTGTATTTTCCTGTTAAAATTATGGAGTTCATTTGTAATTATTCAGCTTATAAGAACAAGTAGGATATATGCTGGTAATTCTTTGGGCAGAACTAAAAAGCAAACGGAAATCTCATTGGCTGGCGCTCATTTATTACCAATACCATCCCTGTTTTGATTTCAGCAAATCAGTTTGAGCAAACGCAGGCAACGTGATTAATATTCATGAACCCAGCATCTCATCAATCCTTAATAAATCAATCCCAAGTGTGTTGTATATTGTTATTAGTAGTAGTATTAATAGTAATGTTATATTTTAATAATAATCACTATTATCTTATTACTATTTACTAATTAGCCTATCTATTTTTTTAAACACTATCAATGAAATTAAAAACACAACAATATCTTAATCACCACCACCAGTCCTAAATTAAAATGACAACTATGCAAGTATGCATTCAAGTTTTAGTTAAAATTACTAAAGTTTTACCATTAAAGCCAAGGTACAATATGTAAGATTTTTGTAATAAAATATCCAAAAATCACTTGCACAGTGTGATCTATTTTCTGCAGTTGTGTATTTACAATATCCAAAAATTCCCAAAGATTGTTTAATTTCAGAAATAATTTTTTTTTTTTTTTAAATTACATTTTAAAGGGCACCTATTATGGAATTTTGAAATGTACCTTTCATGTAGTGTGTAACATAGATCTAAGTGAACAAAAACATCCTGCAAAGTTTGAAATATGAAAGTGCACCGTATATAAAGTTATTGTCTTTCAAAAGTAAGAGTCGACTCTGAGTCATTTTTATGAATCGTTAGAAGACCGAAGCTTTTTCTCTGACTAGATGACGTCAACTTGTGAAGTTATTTGAATACGATACGCCCACTTATTGCGCTCCAAGGCAAACTTGAAAACATCATGGCGACGAGACGCTGTGTTCTGAAGTGCGACTCAAAGCAAACTTTTTTCATCTGCCTAAGGAGGAACATTTGAAGACTAAGTGGCTACAATTCATATATACAACTATACCACAGAAATATAGTCCGAGCCTTGTGCTTTGGTCGCGCCATTTTTAAGACGATTGCTTTACCAACTTAAATGCACTCAAACCTGGATTCGCCAGCCGGCTGATATTGAAGGAAGATTCAGTTCCAAGTGTATTTGCATCAGCTTCCTCCTCCGTATCACAACCTGTAAGTGTTATTAATAATTGTTGCTTTTATGTTTTATGTAGCATGCTTAATAATTATTTTGTTGTGTAAGCACCGTTTAGCTTCTAGGTCTTTAATGACAATTGTATTGAGATATGTGAAGTGTTTGTCGTTGTTTTCGGAGTTGTCTTAAATAGAGTAATACCTCGTAGTAACGTAACTGCCTTTTTTTTTTTTTTTAAACGTTATGTTTATGCATCGGGCTAACGCAAACAAAGACTGATTGTGCTTTTACAATATGAACTCTGGGATATGCTCGCTAACATAAATTAAATTCTTTATCTTATTTTTAGTTTTTTACTACAAACTACAAAGCAGTGGACTATAATCATTATTATAACACAATTTAATTGATAAAAGCATCATTGTACTCCGTGTTAAACAATAAGTATTATCTCTGTAAACACTGCTGGGTCGTTTGACCAATCAACGCAGATTAGCGTCGCGCAAAGGAGGGGTTTGGAAAAACGAGTCGTTGAACGAATCATTTGGGAGTCGGTGAGCAAATCAGGTAAAAATAAATGCATATTATACGACAACAAAAGTGTTTTTTGTCATTGCATGCATGTAAAACTGTTGTTGGGGACTCCCAAAACAACATTAGGAACATTTTAAATGCCATAATAGGTGCCCTTTAAATAATCCCTGGTTTCCGCTTGTACTGCCATAGTAACCATGGCGACAGACGTGGACAACTGCGTTACGTCTAGCGGCACGCTCACGCTGTTTCGTTCAAACATTATGGACCATGTCAAGCAGACTTTGGGACAAAAGGAGAACTAAAACGAGGATCAATATCAGCGTGGCGTTTTCGAGATGCCAAGAGCTCCACGTCCGTGACCTTACAGAGCTTCACGAGTCATGACTTGACAGGGACTCCACTCTTGCATGTACTTTATTAGACAGGTGAGCAAATGTACATAAAACAAATCATGTTATGTTGCTCAACATGATGAAATGTTAGAATATGATCTGTATGTTATTCTAATGTTGATCTAGCTTACTGCTAGTCTTATATAGCCAACAAACTAACATAGAATACCATATAACTTTCAACACACTCAAATGCAGTTTAGTGTGATAGTGTAGAGCAAGTGAAACAGCGCTGCGTTACCTCAAGTTTAATTCGTCTAATAAACTGACCTGTGTGAGTAGTAATTCTGCACTTGTGGATAGTTCGGTAGATTAATGTCCTCATTCCTTTTTATCCGCGGGACTCGCATGTGGCGCTGATATCTGTCTCTCATTAGCAATCGCGTCCTGCTTCATACTACAGTCATGATAAAAACATCAATGTATTCATTCATCCATTAACATTATTAGATCCATCGGCATGACGACAAGTTCCATAATTACGCTTATGCGTCATCAACTTACGCCTTTGTTATTGTAAGCGGTTAGCGGTGAACAAAATTACATATTGTAGCTTGATAGAGTTTTTGATTATCATAATATAATGCTTGATTGACTGATTGGCTGTCACTGACGATTACTTTGGTAATCAAGTAATTGGTCGATTATTTAGTCGATTAATCTGATATTTTTTGCTAATTAAAACCGACTTAAGCAAACGATAGCCTTTAAAATTACTTCAAATGCATGTATGAATAATAACAATGAGGCAATAATTGTTTCAAATAAAGTATAAAAATCAAGTAATCATACTATAGTTTTATAGAAAAACACATATTAATGCATAATATTATATAGGCTACATCATTTTGACATTTCAAATTAAATGTTTATATATTAAAGCAAATGCCTGCAGAGGGCACCAACAGCCTGGTGTTGTCCCACTTTTTAATATTGGCCAAACAATATTCTTCTTTAAAACAGAAATGCTACAGCCACTGTAATTTCTTGAATAAGAAAATATAGACATCAAAACATGCAAGAGTCAAAGCAAGGGTTTAGACTTATTTTGAAATCGTGATGAACAGTTTGCATATTTAGAAACATAATGATGTATTCTCCTGTGTTGGTGATGGTTTATAAATAATTCACCTTACAAATCCAATGAAATGGCTGACATTGCATTCCCAGATGAATGTTATAAGCAACCCGAACTCTCAGCATATGCAGAGATGGAGTTTGAGACGCGCTCTACGCATGCAAATGATAACAGTTCATGTGGAGGCAGTGGAGCAGCGTCTGTAAACGAAGCAGCTCTGAGACGAATGTAACCTAAATGCATGAAAATAATTAAATAAATATCTATAAAAAATATATAGTGTATCTTTTAATTCCCTTACCTTTTTGTTTGTCAACCAGTAGGTCAGATTGCTTAGAAAAATTTAAATGCAGCACAAGTGACACATTGAAGTTTCATTATTAAGATCTGGTCAAATCACTAATGATATGATTCTTGCCTCACTTTCTAGATGCAATAAATAATTTAGGAAATTAGTAGTTTTAAAATGATCAACACTGTAAAATTATGCAAATGATGACTTGGTGACATGATTCTAAATAATATCATATGGTATTGTGATATATCATAGCACTTTCCTTTTGTTGTTGCCACCAATGAACACAAGAGGGCAAATGTGACCGTCCAAACTGGCGTAGCGACTAACACGCTGTACTCAAGCCTTTATCCCGTTGTGTGAGGTCATACGTTTTAAATGATTTTGAAGCATCTGATTAATTTAACCAGTGCATCAGTGCCTGTGTTGATAACCTATTTTCCTCCATATGAGATTGTTGTCCATATCAGAGATATGCTCATGCTGAAAACTCTCATTTATGGAGAAATATTCAGTTTTCTTTGACTTGCTTTCAGATTAATTGTTTGGAAAAAGCTCAGCTCATGTCAGATTGATGCTGTGTATTGGAAACACAATGTTTTATTGTCTTGGCGTCATGCTATGCTGAGCCTGTGAGTTGGAGGAGTGCTGTGTACGGTTAGTTAGATGACAGGTTCATTAATTTCCTGAAAAGTAAATAAGTTGTTCAGTTCCTTCTAAGAACATGTGTTGCTGTAGAAATAACACACACGTAGACCTACATTTGTTTTGAACTGTGTTATTTTTCTAAATGTTTTGTATGAAATCGCTAATCACCAGAGACGGCGTTCTGCTCGTGTCACCGGTTACGTCAGGAGCCGTGCCATTTGGAAAGTCCATTGAAATGAAACATCCCTCACATTATCACAGAATGACGTCTGCCTGGCCCGGCGCAGCTGTAAGGTCATTTTAACAGTGCCGCTTTAGATCTTGTGCGTCCAACTTGCGCTCATGCAGAGAGATACTGTAGAAGGTTTTGAGATTTGAATTACAAAAAAAGGAAAGGTTACTTCTGCATGGTCAACTTTTATGACCAGAACAACGTCAGCTGCTTCACGCCGCCCTCTTGTACGGACCTATTTTGCAATCTAGATCTGTTTTACTAGTGTATACCTGCCTGGCTCCATTCCTCGAAATCATATGAAATTCCAATTTTGTCTTCAGGGAAAACATCTTCTGCGTAGAGACGGCTCATTACACTAGAGTTCCTAGAACTGCTGTGCAAACTTCATGGTGGTTGTTTTTTTTTTCTTCACAAGCCCTTCTCTCTGTGCTTCGTTTTTTTGTTTTGAGAGGGGAGTGAGTTCATTGAGTTTAACACAAATTATATTACATTCATATCATGTTAAATACTGAAGCGAAATAGATTTCCAGCCCCTAAGCATATATTAAAGAAAACTATGCATCAAATAGCATGTTTAATTGTTTCCTTATTGAGTTTATTGTATCGTAATGTTTGTTACAATAATTTACTTTTACTTGTAAGCACTTTCTATTAAGTAGAGTGAGTCAGTCCAGCCTTTTGTATCATTGAATATGTTTGATTTGTGCCTCAGTATATAAACTAGCAGCTGTCCAATACTGCATTCATATAAGGGTTAGTGTGACTGAAACGTTACATCACGGAGTCATTTTATAAAACTGCAACGGCATATGTCATTTGTATAAATATTGTTGCTTGTAATTTAACATTTTGTTTTGTAAATCGTAACAAAAAAATAGCCACAATTCAATACAAATTGCGATACTGAGCTCATGATATCGCAAAATTAAGCCAAAATATATATTTTTTAGTATTAAAATATTATTTTATTATTCCCCCATTGCATTATTATACATTATATTCAACATTTATATATTAGGTTAATAGTAGGTAGGTTATAGTAGTTTTTTTTTTTTTTTATTTATTTTTTTTTTTTAACCCAGCCCTTCTTTACATGTGAAAAGGTTCTTCATATTTTTTTTTTATCATCCTTATTATTTTAATATGTCTTATGGTATCTACTCATCCACCAGGATAATATTATTCATTATATCCAAATAAATATGGCATCAATGCAAAAACATCTACTTCGCATTATATAACACTGGAATTAAAAACAAAACCATAGAAAAACAATATAACTAAACCGTTCCCACTGTGAAATCTGACTGGATGAGCCACTTTGTAAAATGATATTTGCACATAAATGTGACCGCATTATCATATTAATGCAGCAAGTGAATGCAGCAACATTACTTGGCAACAACTAAAGCACTGCAATAATGTTGCTTTATTCTTCCTTGGCTTTTTTTAAGGACAAATTGCGTTCTATATTTTAATCCACGTTTTTCATCGCCCACACACAATGTGAATTACATAAAGCGGTCCAGCCCAATAAAAGGCACACAAATATGTCCTTCTGTAAACAATGTAGCAAAATCTCTAAAAGTTGATACATTTCTACTGCCACTATTATACCATCATGCTGCCCGGCCCTGTATTGTCTTTGTTCCTTTGTTGTTTTTAGCTTCAGTGTTGCTGCCATCATCTAAGCACTGCTTTTTGTATGACCTTTGTTGGGCCTTTGAGACCTTGTAGTCATGAAGTGAAGCTGCTAGAGCTGGGTGCAAATGACAAAGACAAATAGAAAACCGAGGGATTCGAATAGGGAAAACCCAGCTGCCTTTTTGTAACTGTACTATAGGGACCGTGAGCTCCTCGGAGTCAAGAGGACCGGTTATAACCGGCTGGGCTCTGCCACTCCCCCCTCCATATCGCTGTCTGTTTCTCTCTCCAGCTAGCATGTCTTTCTCTGAGAGCGGTCAACCCGTTTATTGGTATCCTTGAGACTTCTGGTACCTTTTGCATTTATAACTTCACATCCAATGGTATATTGGAAGGAAAATGGTTGATTATCTTAATTTAGGCACACAATTCACCAGCTTTTTATACACCCGGGACAGCGCCCAAAGATTAAGTCTATTACAGTCAAGATGTGGGCGTCATGGATTTGCGTCTGACGTAGACTAGTAGTAATCTGGTATATTGGGTTCTGTGAGTGAATGTTTAATGAGATGAAGGGGTGATCAGGGTGTGTGGCAGGAAGAGAAGAGCGAACGGGGTAAATATAGCCAGGCTTGAACACTAAACCATGTAGTGTGAGGTTAAGTCGTCGCCACAAACAATGACCTTAAGACGTTCCTCTGAAACGGCATTATGGTTCATCGTGTTCAGGTCGAAGGTCGCCTTCATCAGCAAACACAGTTTTCTTGGCTCCATTAGCGTGAGAGGTAAATTCAATTCCCAGTAGTAATGTTAAGCATTACCCAAGCTTTGCTTGTCATTACAGGAGCACAGAGGGATGTAACGGGCATCTTTCATAGACCAGACATGCTCTCTCCATCATAAATATCAAGAATGATAGACAATCTGCCAGTTCAGCAAACTCTCGTGATTCCTGAAAAACATGTTAGTCTTAAATCTGTTTGTCTTGGGCTCAAGGCTACATTGCTGAAAAACTTTTCAGGTTTCAGTGTCTGTTATCTTCAGTGACTGTAACCCTGCTGATGAACTTACTGATGACATTTTGAACATTACTGCCAGCTGTCATTTATGTAAGTGTGACACAAACAGTCATTTGTTTGAATCATCATGGTATAAACCCTGCAAAAGTTTGGGGTCGGTAAAATATTTAAAGAAACTGTCACCCCACGTTTTGAGCATAGATGTGAAAATGCACTATCCAGACTTAAATATTCATGAATGCTTTTGAATAAAGACCTAATGTTGGTTGGTCTTTTTAAAGATACCCAGCAGATTATTGCAGAGGTGAAAGCACTTCGAAAATGTGTAAAAAAAAAAAAAAAAAAGTTATAGATGTTTAAGTTTACTGTAAAGAAAATGTATTGTACTTTTTAAAACATTTATATTTTACAAAATATGTCTTAGACATATAGCTTTGATTTCATAGCAATTTTAGAGTAACCAAGTTCTGTTCCAAATTTGAAGTTGATATCACAATGTAGTTTCTTATGTTGTTTACATAATACTGAAAATAATAGGGTTGCTCCAGCCGTTCGGAAGTTTTTATTTAATTTAATTTTTTCTTACATTGGAACGTAAAGTCCACACTAGAGGCTAGTTTCTAACTAACTGTACTTTATTCCGTTACACCACTTGTTCTTAAGGCAGAATGTATCCAGTAGTTTGTAAGCTCGCTGTAAAGTAATCCGTAGTCAAATATGACGTTTGCCCAATATGATCCAATAGCAGCTTTCAAATACGTGAGCAGAAGTTGTTGGAATATCGTGAGTTTCAGTTAATCCTTCATAAATACTTTTGCCTCGCATGACTAATAATTATACAAATACGTTTTATAATAAATACGATACGTTTTATATGTAAATAACATTCACAAACTGTATTTGAAACAATTTATTAGAATAAATAACTTTAAGAAATTATATTTATTGATTATCATTATGATTTTATTTGACATGCACGGACCGATGGAAAGATGCACACAGCGGCACACTGTTTAGGACGGGTCCATGTTGAAGAGCCGCTAACAAAGTAATTTATTCACATTGTTTTCTCTCTTAAAATCTTAAAAGCGAGTGTAAATGCCAGCATTATCATATATAGCTAAAGAATTTAAGTCTGTCAGGTAAAACAAGCTTTTTTCCATGGTAACGCAATATCCGTTTTCAAAATGTTTTTCACAGGATGAATTTTGAGTGTTTAAGTATTTAAATGATGCCTAATTTGTGATGATTTCTACAATATTTTTAAAAAGGCAATAAAAAAGCACCAAGCAATCCCGCTTACGATTGTTGTCAAAACAGTGTTAAGACTTTCCATGTTTGATATACTTTGACCAGTAACCAAATCGGCAGTGACCAGAGTACGGGCTTGCAAGTTCATAGTGTTTGAGATGCTGCTTGAACGGGACATTTCGAGACTCGCACCTGTAAGTAAATGTGGTTGTCAAGCCCAAAAACGACCAGTGTGTACGTAGCCTTGGTCCGTACTTCATTTAAGAACACCATAATGTTTGGACACAGCAATGTTATGCAAATTTAAAGTCACCTTTAGTACTTTGTTGCATATATTTTGCATGCAATGGCTGCTTGAAGTTTGTGGCTCAGATATCACCTAGTGCGAGTCAGAGCATCTTCTCTGGTGATTCTCTGTCAGGTTTGTGCGGCAGCCATTATAGCTCCTGCTTGTTTCTGAGGCAAGTGCCCTTAAAGTCCACCCAAAAAAGGAAAAATTTTTATCTTTTACTGTATTATTGTTGACATCAAACATGCACGTCCAGTCAAACTCTATAATATAACATTGCATATTCAGCATTAGCTTAAAATTAGAATGGAATTTAAGTGCAAATGTGGTAAAAAAAACAAAACCGTATTTATTGCAAATATTTGTGATCAGGGCTGCTAAATTTTCATGATGGACACACAACCCCCAGTACTCGTTTTTGAGACCTGTCAATGATCGAAATGATAAATTAACAAAAATGCCCATCCCTAGTTTAAACACAGCAATATTATGCAAATTAAAGTCACGTTTAGTACTTTGTTGCATATCCTTTGCATGCAATGGCTGCTTGAAGTCTGCGGCTCAGATATCGTCATATGCGAGTGAGAGTATCTTCTCCTGCTTGTTTTAGAGGCAAGCGTCCTAGCTTAAAGTTCACCCCAAAATGAAAATTCTTTAATCTTTTACAGTATATTTTATTGTTGACATCAAACCATGCACGTCCAGGCAAACTCTACAATATTGCCATTGCATATTCTCTTAAAATTAGAACGGAATTTAAGTGCAAATGTAGTAAACAAACCAAAACAAAAACATAATATATTTGTGATCAGGGCTGCTAACTGATATCTAGGTCAGTGTCTGAATGCAGCGGCCACTTCTGTCTTTGATGGTGTATTTCCTCTACACTGAGAGCACTGCTCTCTGGCACAAACCGCACACGTCTGTTGTGCTGCCAGCCCTGCGGAAGGCGGCGGCGTGTCCGTTTGCCCCGCGCCCGTGTCCCCTTCCCTTTAAACAAAGGGGAGGACTGGCAGAGCGAGCAGAGCCGTGTTCCCGCACAGTGATTTGTGCAAACGGGGGTCCCCTCGCTGAATGAAGCAGCGGTTATGTAACGCATAAAGAGGACAGGCTAGGCTTGAGGCTCTCAGGTTCTCTTCCGCCTGAATGGAGAAAAGGGGAATGGGAGAGGGATGCATGCCGTCCGATTGGGAGGGAGGAGAGATTCCTGTTGTCTCCACAGAGCCTCCAGTCCTACACATGCACTGCATTCCACTGCAGATTTTTCATAACTAAATTACATACAGGATATTTGTCTATGTGTGGTTTTGATTCAACATGGCTGCTTCGTTGTTTTGATTTGTTGTTTTTTGCATTTTAGCCACATTTTAATTGATGTATTTGTTTTTGAATGTTCAATAACAGTATTTGTTATTCAAAATATAATTTAGGCGGAGAACAGGAGAGGGGAATGAATGACACGAGGTGGACTTAAACTGGCATCACCTGCATGCGCACTAGGGGCTGAGCATTGTGCAATACTGTTGCTTTACGTCATCTTGACCGGTTTCTCTTTATATTTGGAACTTAATCCGTTACCTTTTAATGTGTGAAATTCTTGATTATTTAACAAGCATTACCAGATTTTTTTATTTTTTATTAAAAGTTTTATAAAGTGCCTTTATAAAAGTTTTATCGAGCTTGGGGCTCAAGGTTGCTGTACAGAAGGCCAATAATATAGACATAACAATATGCTCAAAAACATACAAATACACAGAAGGATGGATATACTGTGAGAATAGATTTGAATTGAGACTTGAAGGAACAAATAGTGATAATGTCCATAGTTTTGGTGCTATGACACTAAATGATCCGCCACCCATGGATGAGAGACAAAAGCGAGGAGGAACAATGAGGAGTTAAGAGTTTGATGAACAAAGTTTGTGGACAGGTGTGTAGCGATGCAATAGAACTAAGGCGGTCTCTAACGGCTATTTGAGTAATTGGTTGATTATTTTGACGATAAATCAAGTAATTAAATTTGTTTGTGGAAATAAAACTAGACCTAAGCAAACAATAGCCTTTAAAATGGCTTGCATGTATAACAAGGGCAAGGCGATAATATTTTGGTGAAATAAAGTATCAAAAGCAAGTAACCATATGGTTTTATAGAACAACAATTATGTATTATAACAAATGCCTGCAAGCCTGGTGGTTGTAACACTTTATAGCATGATCAAATCCTTGTTTAATATTGGCCAAACAACACTTAGCCTAAGTCAAATGTCCACTTAATCTCTAATATTTGCTGTAGTATGGTTTTTATACATTGTGCAGCCTTAGAAAAATAATGCTCTAATAATGCGGTTCATGGATTCTCGTCTGTGGAACGCGCCACTTCTGGCATTTTCCCGGTTACTCGACACCGGTTCATTTCAAGCTGATTTTATTTTTATTTTTTTAAATAGAGTACTCTAGTTTAATCGAGAAATGTATTCTATTGCACACACGCGTGCGCACACTCACTCTGACTCACTCACTAGTGCACAGACACACTCTCTCACTCACTAGCTCACTCTTGTCGTGGAGGACCGGAAAAAAAATCAAACATGCTAGTCTTTTTGTCGTGAGGCATTGACACACAATACGAGATGAAACGATCGAATTTTGCGTCCTGACGCCCGTTGTCGTTTATGAATCCCACCGACACCCTACGTCAAACGAATCGTGCCAAAATCGGGCTAAAATCGTGTAATCTGAACCAGGCATTAGTGTGATAAACAATAAGTAAAAAATAATGAATGTCTATGGCTGTAGTCAGTAATGCTCCCTTACTCTGCATTCAGTGAGTCACGTGTCTGTTTTTGCCAAGCGTATAGAGCAGCTCCAGCGCTGATGCAGGTGTGTGTGCTCACACAGGCCAGCACACGACTGCAGAGATGCTTCTGAGGTTTTTAAGCGTTGTGGAGGGAGGGCCTGGAATGCTTCCCACCTCACTGCCCGGACGACTCTGCGCCTCTCATCGCGGGCTCTTTTCCATAAGCAAACTGGATTCTGCCGGTTGGCACTGAGCGTATATATTCTTCTCAGAATTAGGGCAGAGCGGAGAGAGAGGAACACTCGTCACAGGCTGACATGACAGATGGAGAGAGGGAGCAGGCGGGGGAGTCCGCTCAGTGAATCTGGAAAAACAGGCAGTGCAGTTTAGTAAGAAAAAGAGCCAACAGAGCCATGGTAAATTATTGAGGCAATGCACAGTGTGGGCCCCAGTGTTGTGCGCATTTCCCTAAAGCATTTCCCTAGGTGTCTAACATGTAAATATTTGGGATTAGTGGTCGAAACTATGGGATTTTAATGGCTGATGCACCTACCAATATCTAAAGCAGATTGGCCCATACTAATGCCTGTGTATTCATGGCATTAAATATACTTTTAAGGTATGCTCACACTTGGCATGTTTGGTTTGATTAAAACGAACCCTGGTGCGTTTGCTCTGTTTGTGTGGTCCATTTAAATAAGTGTGAACGCTGCCATCCGAACCCTGGTGCGCACAAAAAAGCAGACCGAGACCGCTGAAAAGATGGGTCCTGGTCCGCTTCCAAACAAACTGGTGCTCTTTGCATGTCTTTGGTCCGCGTTGTTCACACATTTCATTCAAAGTTCAAACTAACCAAAAACGGGACATGATGCCCCTAAAAAGGACTGGTTTGGACCAAACGAACCGAACTACACCCTTAAACTCAATATAAAAATATTTTCACCACATTAAACAGAAAATGTTGATATTATTTTGAACTTTCTATTCATCAAACAATCCGGTAAAAAAAATCAGTTTTCACAAAAATATTTAGCAGCACTGTTTTCGACATTTAATATACTGGTGAAAAATGTATTCTATAGCCTATTATCAGAGTGATTTCTGATGGATCATGTGAAAACTAGAGTTATGGCTGCTGAAAATTCAGCTTGGCCAAAAAAATGAATAAATAGCAAAATATAATATCAGCAGATTTGATAGAATTATTAAAAACAAATTGCTTGGTGTTGGCTGTTTGGCATGTAGTTGCACATGAAACTGGAATGATTCATGTTTTAAAATAAATATGAGCTGAGGGCAGGCCTGTTATCTCTTTTGCTACTTCAGGGTAATTACTGTTCAGTCTGTGAACATGAACCCTTTTTCACCTGAGAACTGTGTACTTTTAGTCCCGAGCTGTTCACACACACTACCTACCCTATAGAGTTACAGTAGGAATGTTTTGTTCCCCAAGTGCAGTCCGGAGGAGATGCTTCTATATCACAGTGGGATGGATGGAGATCCTCCTCTGATTATCCCAGTGCTCATACTGACATTAAAATTAGATCAAGCATCAGCCTCAATGCGTTCTCTGCATGCCGAGAAATGTCTCATTTGGAAAAATCATTCACATAAGCCTTAACACTCCATTAAAAGATGGAGGGCTGCTGGGTTTTGATCACTGGTTTTGTTCGATAAAAAGTAGGTGTACAACTTTTTTTCATAATTCGTTTGTTGTATTTAGATTTGTTGTAAAGCACTTACTTTGTCTCAAAGCACTTATTCAATTCTAATTTATATTTCAATATTGAATACTAACTAGGGCTGAACCTTTTTAGTGTGAACATGTACTAGTTTTACAGGATTCTGCCATATTAATCACATCCTTTTGACAACGTAAAAAGTGCCATGTGGAGAACAGGCCAGCTTTAGCACACTTTTCATTTATGGTCTCAGTCAAGATGTAGCAATTATTTCGGACTGTGTCTGCAAACATACCGAAAAGCCCACAAATCGCATTAGGAGCTCGAGTGGAAGTAATACTCGTGCTTGACTGGCCGTGTGCTTCAAGAACATAGTGTACTATGTAAACAACCCCCCCTCTCAGATCCCCTTCAATTCGCCTATATCCCAGCTATTGTCTCGCTCGATCAGCCCCGACCAACTGGAGCTTAACCGCACCATCAATGGCTGTTTGTCTCCGGCAGTTTGAAGTGTTCACTTGAGAAAAGTGCATTTATAAAGCGGTGAAAGCTACAATATATTGCGTGCAATGGGGCTATAAGGTGCACACAATGCAAAATAACACGGGTGTGTAAGTTCCCAGAGTCTTGCGTCTCTACAGTGCCTCGTCTGTCACTTTATATAAAGGCTACAGTGCTTCCAGACAAAGGGAGAGGGCGGACCGGTGCAGATTTGGTGCGTATAACAGCGGCAAGGCAAGAAGGCTTCTACTATTCTAGCCGCGGGCCTTCATGCTTTTTGTAGTGGAAACTACTTCAATGACTCGTCCCAGGTCTTTTCCGTGGCTGTTTTGCTTTTGGGCTAATCCTGTTAATTCCAGGTTTCACTCCACATTACTTATACCTGTTTCTTCTGTCTGCACACTACTAGACTGTTACATAACCACAAATGTGTGAGGAAGTCGGTGATCATTCACACTTCCCTAAACACTGGAGGAACATGCTACTCTACGGAAAATAAAACCACTTTCCTCACGAGCCTGTGGGACTCTGTGCAAGATACAGCCAGCAGAAGCAAATGATTTTCCCTTTTTAAAAGGCACTTTGTACATGCCTATAATCTAAAAACTCTTCATTAAGAGTAAATTGTGAAGTTTTTTAATGCACAGTGCACATCTGTCTCCTCTTGGGGAAAAAGTCATCGTATTAAGTCATTCTGGACAGTAAATGTGCACCGTGCATTGAAGCTGTTCTCACATGCTTCTTTTCTTGCTCATGGAGTGAAACTTGCTGAGGTTGTCCAGTCTATTCTGTGTGCGCTGCACTGTCAGAGCTGGAGAATACAGGATGAAGCTCTGTTGTGCAACCTGCTGCTGTCAGCCCAATTGGCAAAATGGCACTTTCTCTCTCACGCAGCGCGGCCTTCGTTTGTTCATGTCGAAACCCCACAGTGTGATCTCACCAATCTTCCAGTTCACCATATATCATGTTCACGAGATGTTCCTCTCAACCAGTTCGCGGTTCAAGTCATTTGAAGTGTTCTTGCATTGTTTAAAAAAAAAAAAATATATATATATATATCATTTCTATTAATTTCCAACTTGTATAGTAGTATGCAGGGTAGACTTCTAATATGTGTTATGTTGGTGGACCGTTTCACATTTTGTACTATTGTGAATCGGTCTTCAACCTGACCCTAGTTTATGGTTTTTGCCCGTGGAGAATGGCATCTGCACTCCGGCTCTCAGAGAAGTTACAGACACCGAGGGTGGCCGGTTGCCTAGGGACAGTCCTGTCTGTCTAAATACACTGTTTGAAACGCGTTACCTTTCTATAAATTCTGTGGCGCTGAAGGCTCGCGAGTATCAGGGAGCTGCCGACTGCTGGGCTTCTGTAAGCATCGGTCCTCATCTGCACAGCTGTTTAAACAGTGTCCATGTCAGCTCCTCTCTCTGCGAAGCTCTCCAGGCTCCTATTCAAATCATGGAAGACTATTTTACATGTAAATATTGAGGCTGCCCAGTTCTCAGGCTTGGACTGCCATAATTATGAAGCGATAAATGGTCACTCGTGTCACTTGCAGTGCAAGCTTAATTGCATATACATCTTTCACACATACAGTCGTTTATTTAGATTGGCTGTTCATAGTTATTATTAATAATAATAAAATGTTAAACATTTCATTTTTACATTTTAATTGTTGAAGCACCATCATGTCCACTAGAGATGGTAACTGGAAAATTATGCAAAAATGTGAAACTGTGAAGCCCGTATGGAATCATGTGCATTATAAGGCATTATCATAATGCATTATCATAATGCAAGCTGCGCTGTGGACTTAAAATGAACTACGGTATTTAAAACACGCCTATGTTGAGGTCATATAGAGTGCTCTCATAGTGCACTACTGCATCAGGAACTGAGACAAGTGTGCCTTTCCTAGTCTTTTTATATACCATTCAAATTCCTTTTGCTCTTTGGCACATAAGTGCTGTATATGAAATTAATACATTACATGATTTGAAATGTTAAAATGTACAATGATTGTTAATATCTCAGATTGTGATCCGCTTATGTAATGATAGATAAGTGATTTAAAACTATAATACCGGACAGAAGATCACTTCCTTCTGAGTTAAGATTCTGAAGTATTATGAAGGCTTGATTGTAATCCACTGAGCTTCAGTCAGTCAAGTTGAAGTTCTGCAGCCGTCTGTAGCTCACAGAAAGACCCGCAAGTACAGCAGCTTCACAATGCCATTCAAAGCTGTCACTGGGTGTTATTTGAACAGGTAAAACCCCTCCCAATGTTGGGTTCCATGTTGTTTTTACTGCCAGCCGCCTAAGCTAAGAGACGTGTGTGCATGTTTCACCAGCCGCACACGCTGTAAGCCTGCATCGGGCTACGAGACTGATGGGAAGTGACAAGATAAGTCCCGGCTCAAGTGCAGGGGCCCGTCTCCTCTCTCCACAGGGGAGAAATGCACGCTTCTGTGCCGGGGAAATAAAGGGGAGAAGAAAAATATTGGGACAGGATAGGTTTGGAGAGCCGTTGAGGGTTGTGAGGAAGGCAGCCTCCCCGAGAGCACGGGTGCGTGCGAGAAGCCATCATTGGGAATATTTTAATCTCTGTTGCTGGTTTATGTAACGGTCACGTGACAATGTCAGTGACGTGACATCACAGCTTGCCCTACTCTTGTTTTCACTCAATCGTTCACGAATCTTTCTATATGCACAAAGGCAGTATAGGAAGACAAGCGGAGACCGGACCACAGAGCTATATCCAGGTCTTGTGGTGGTGGTGGTTCAGCTTTTACGACTGCTGGAGAAGATAAAGGGAGGGAAACAGTGGCCATGCCTCTTTGTGGATGTGCACGTGTGTGTGTTTTTGAGTCGTGTGAGGAATAGAGGAGCAAGTTCTGCGTTTTGAAGGGCCGCTGATCGACATCAATGAGAGAAACGGTCCTCCCAGATCACGGCCGAGACGAAATGGCCATGAAGCTTTTGTTCTGGGAATTAGAGCAGCATTTGAAAAGGTAAAGTGTGTTTTACACTACCATATGTATTAAATGTGAGACAAGGCAGTTTACACAGCATTTTCTATTCACATGCTTTCCAATTCCTCCTTGGAAGATATTTTAAACCAAGATGCAAATGCATTTGACATTATGAATGAAAAGTGTGGAGATGGATTTGTTGGAGAGTCTCAGGAGGTCTTTGTTCCTCTGAGCATCACATGTGTGTCAGATTAATCTGGTCATTTTAATGAGGAAATCATGTTCAATCTGGTGATTTATGTGCAAAGAATATAAATCGAGAGAGTCAAAGTATATTGGTTTTAGTGCAAAATAATATTTGGTGCATTGAAATGCTTTTAAATGGCAATGCATGCCAAACGTCTCCAATATTTAGTTATTTCCTGCCAGGTGTCATTTGATCTGTTGAAATTAATTTACATTTACACACATGGCTATTATCCAAAGAAACTTGCATTGCATTCAACATTGTTTTTTGTTAATGCATTCCCTGGGTTTTGAACCCATGATGTTTCTAGAGCAATGATCTTCCGTTCGAGCTGCAATCAAACTTTAAGTGGAAAGGGTAGATGGATGATTTGTTCTGTTGACATCTTTATCAATGACAATATGTTCATTATGTTGAGTACACACTGTCCAGAGAACCTTCTACTGGTCCAATCAGGTGTTCATATAAATTGTGTATTCGCTTCAGGTACTTAGCTGGAGTAATAGTGTGTGTGTGTGTGCCATGACCTGTTTTTTAATTGTGACGTTTCAATGGTGAGATGGCGAGCTGTGATCGCCACACAAAGATGTCAATAATTAAGTAGGTGTCGTGTAGTTGAGCGCTGAATGGTGGTAGTGTCAGGTCATGGACAGCAGAGGTATATTTGGACTTCATAATTGCTTAAATCCACTTCCAGTCAAAGAGCCTGGAACAGCTAACAGCGTCCTGAGCAGCTTAGTTCGGGGCTTCATTTGGTGTGCACTTAATTAGGATAAGTGATCTATTTTTACTGGATGCAAGCGTACACTTGGTTTAAACATTACAGCAGTGCTAAATCCCACTGATGTTTACAAAGGTTTTTCATTAGTGGGCAGGACTTGTGCAACGTTTCAGAGGAACTGAGGATATCTGTTGTCATTTGGCGGGAAATGATCCTGCGAGCGCAATGAAGCATTCCTGTGAGCTTACCGGTTGGCTGTCACACCACCTTTATTATAGTTAATTATGTGGACGATAGAATACACCTTTACAGCAGACATGAACCAACCGAACCACAATCATGACTCAGGGTGACGGCGTGTTGAAACGGCAAAGCTGATGTAACTGTGGATTGTGAAATATCCACATCTTATATGCAAACTAAGGAATATTATTATTACACACCTTTGTTGTCAGATATTTTTGTATCATGACTGTTAACTATATATATATAGTTGACTGTTGTCCCCTACGATTTCCTACATATCTAGTTTCATCTCTCTTGTATCAGTCTTTGCTTAGCCTACATGTCCATTTGTTTATATTTTTAATCTGAATATATATATATATATATATCAAAAAAATTTAAAGTTTAAACTTTATGGTTATTGTTGGAGACTTTCACATTTTTCCACCTAGTCTCCATTATGCCTGTAAATACAACTTAGTCATGATATAACGGAAGTAGCGACAGATATGTTCTGCTATATTGTGGCACACATCCAAGAGAAATGGATTATCGGAAAACACAAAAATGTAGGGTGGGACTTGGATCTGTCCATCAGTTCTGCCTCCATTCCACGGCACTGGAAAAATGACATTTTGATTAAGAATTGCAGGTCAAAACATGCATGAATTGTTCACAATAAGATTAATAATGTGCATTTAGAAAATAGATTTTTAATTTCATGCTTTGAAAGCTGTATAATGTAGCTAAAGTGGTACACAGTTGGAACATCATGCTTGTTGGCGTTTAAAAAGGTAAAAAAAAAAAAAAGTACTTTTGAGATGTACCATAGTTTCATCACCATAGTGTGAGATGTATAACTGTCCTGTTGAATTGGTGCGTTTGGGTTTAGTTTGCTCATCTGTCTCTTCTGCTACGGAGTTGGCATCACACGTGCAGGCGCAGATAATATGAAGCACGCTGATGTGTAGTTAAACACGTTAATTAAAGCTCACATGAGATTAGTTAGCTGCGCGTCTAAAGCGTAGGAGACCGAGTTTTATCTAAACATGCTGTAGATGCTTTCTGCATTAAGACCTCAGCTTTCAGCCGTACCATACCAGATAGATGAACACAGGAAAAACAGGTACAAATAGTTTGTATATTTAGAAATGTTTTGCAACATGTGGTGCAGTATCTGTTAAATTGATAGTTCTCAAAGTTCAGTCGTTAATTTCTGACATGTCACAGTTTTAAGACACATTCAGGGCTTTTCAGTGAGGTGTCACCATGACAATAACTTTCACTTTTGTCTTTAAATATGACTGACATTAATTTAGTGATCAAATTTAGCACTCTTATGGAAATATCATATTTTGTAATTAACACTGAAATCTGACTACTGTAATTTTCAAGATGTTTGTCATAAATCCAACATCTCAGGGGAATGTTATGGGTTTTCTAATCAAAATTTGACTTGGAACAGGGCAAATAATTTATACATGTCCACTGTAGGGGTGGACACACCAGGACTTGAAGCATGTTTATTAGACATTTTGGGACATAAGTGAATAGGAAAATAAATTATATATCAATATTCCTATGAAATATTAGATGTAATAAAAAAGAAGTGTAGTAATTGGCAACATTTTTATAATATGTTGACATAAGAACATTAATATGTTACAAATCAGAAAGTGTATAGATGCATTGTATTGAAGGGGACTTCCCCATTTACCCACAAAAGTAAAATAGTATATTAATTAATTCCGTTATATCTTTCATAACATAGTTGAGAATAATTTTTTTTTAAACAGTTTGTATAAATTGAAAAAGTCCTGGTGACCACTACAATGGATATAGTATAACATGTGAATGAAATATCTTTAAAAAAAAAAAAACAACAACAAAAAAAAACATTTGTTTCTAATGCTCTAAAATATGTAATTACATGGCGGGGGCAAATACTAAATTCCAAAACTTTTTTTCTGGTTCTCAGGAAGATATGACGTTTTATCGATACAATGTTTCACTTTTCTTCTTGGGAGTCCCTGGGACGGGTGAAGGTCCTGATGGGGCTCCAGTGGTCTTTGTAAAGGTGGAAACCCCTGCTTTAGGGATTCACTCCACTGCAGTTCCGCTGGTTGCCGATAAGTGGCGGCATGTAAACGCGCTGCTCAAAGCATAGGCAATTGCCCTTCAAATATTGTTTTGCCCGTGTATTCAATTAAACTAAACAAACTGGAAAATATTAGAAATCAGTATATATATATAAAAAAAAATCACCCCCAAAATGACCGTGCAAATGTCATAACATGGATAAACGTTATTTCTGCCTGCGTTCTGTGGTCACATAGATGCTGAGTAATATAAATGTGCTGGTAAGAGCTGTTGGTGCCTTGAGACTTCTGATGGAAATAACATCAACTCGCTCCAACCGGATTGTTTGAATAAATTATCCAGAGCGAGTCGGAAGAGCGTCAAATAGGGACGTCGCTGCATAGATTAGTCAAATCCCCCCGCTCTCCGCCAATGGCGTGCTCCGCTGTGCTGGTGTAAAATATATTATGCAAATGAGCCAGGCTGCAGATATTCACCAGCGCAGAGATGAGCTGACCTTGGAGTTTCTTTGTGCTGCGGCACTGGATGTACGGTCTCTTGATAAAGCGAGTTTTTCTGCTGGGGAGTCACGGCATAATATCCCTGAAAACGCACACAAAGGATGTAATGCTCGAAAGGCGGTAGGAAGGACACGCGCTCGCTTCCCTGCCCGGTTTCATATGGACGCAATAGCATGAATTCTCCATGCTATTCCGTGGCGATGGATCTTGGTGTTTGTCAGCTTAGAAATTTCTCCATATCTTTTCTCTCGTCGTTGTTGGGGACTGAGACTTCGTCCGTCAAGCTCGACAATAGGTAAAATGTCAGACTTGATATTATGCTCGTAATAAAGGCTGAAGCTTGTCATGTTTTGTGCAAAATTAGAGTGGCGAAATTTAAAATATACGCGGTGCTGTTTTGTCTCATTTAACTTGACTTGTATCACGGCTGAGCGTTGTGTTGGCTGGTTTTGCTTTGGTCGGTAAAACCCTAAGCTGTAACGTTAAGCAGCTTGCCTGCTGTCTCGGTTCTCTCGCACTCAGTGCCTGAGAGATGGTGCTGAAGGCAGCTTTGAGTTTATAAGTGTATCTTTCTGAATATGCGACTGAATACAGCAGCGCTTGACGTGTTCTAGAGGTTTCTACAGAAAACATTGTAGTATGTGTAATATTACATGGTCTTGAAGCGATGATTTTCGACATTTTATGCGTTTAGGGTGATGTTGTTTTACTGTTGCCATAGTTTCTCGTGTAATTAAGCAGTGGAGTAACGTTTCTCTTTCTTTTTCCCCACAGCTCATCGGGTGCCAGTGTTGTGGCCATAGACAACAAAATTGAACAAGCGATGGTAAGTCATCTTGCTTTTCTCATCATGAATAGTGCATATTTAAACTGCTATTTTGTTTACATGCTTTATTCAGTCTATCGAGTGCATCATTGCCTGGGGAATGAATTATGTAATCATTATCAAATGATTGTTGTTCTGTCATTGTGACAGCGTCGATTTAGTGACGTTTTATTGTTTTGAACATGGTAAGCTTTCGCTCTAGACTAGTCCAGGTTTACTTTGTAGTGAAAAGCTGATAAGAAAACGAGTGAAGTGTTTGTTTGCTGACTTGCCTGGGGTTTTGCCTGCGTGCTCACGCGATCTGTGCGCCTTGTTACTGTTGCTAGGCAAACCCCAAAGCTTTTACACCTAGTTAAAAATATCTCTGCTTCTGATTGGCCTGACGCGGTGTGGGACGGCCATTTTGTCGGTTTGGTGACGCCGAGCAGCGGCATAAAGGGAGGGAGGAAGTGGGTAGTGGGAACTGTGGGTATCGAGTAGAAGCAGGTTAAAGGGATAGTTCACCCGAAAAAGAAAATTCTGTCATTTACTCACCCTCATGTTGTTACACACATGTATGAGTTTCTTTCTTCGGTTGAACATGAAAGAAGATATTTTGAAGAATGATGGTAAACCAGACAGTTGACGGTAGCCATTGACTTCCATAGTAGGGAAAAAAAAAAAACTATAGAAGTCAATGGCTACCATCAACTGTCATCAATCTTCAAAATATCTTCTTTTGTATTCAACCGAATAAAGAAAACTCAAACTGGTTTGGTGCAACATAAGGGCAAGTAAATTATTTTCAAGGCTTTAATCCAAACCTACCTAACCGTGAACAATGCACCTCAGAGGAGATTTGTGTTTCCACACAACAATATGATACATGTAAAAATATGAAGATGCTTTTGAACACGTGAATGAACACAAATGTTTTGGTTTGAATAAACAAAAAGAAAGATATGTAAATAACGCTTTGCTGTCCACTTTCAGGATCTTGTGAAGAGTCACTTGATGTATGCTGTCCGTGAGGAGGTGGAGGTGTTGAAAGAACAGATTAAAGAACTGATTGAGAGAAATTCTCAACTGGAGCAAGAAAACAACCTGCTGAAGAACCTGGCCAGCCCGGAGCAGCTCGCCCAGTTCCAGGCGCAAGTTCAGACCGGCTCGCCCCCGTCCTCCTCCACGCAAGCAGCGCAGCAGCCGCCCGCCCCGTCGGCCCAACTGGCAGCACAAAACTCGGGACCTTCGGCGTAGCACAGGATGAAAAGTCCTGTTGAAGGCGACAGAGTGGCTCGAACCGTAAAGGAAACGGACTGAAGCTTATGAACAAACATGCATCACTCACATGTTAAGACTGATGAAATTTGCACACCTTTCAAAACTTGACAAATGTCGTACTGAGGTGATTTATACACCGGTGACAATCCAGTTGGCTGAGGTTGGGACGTTGCCAAAATCCACAGAATGTGATTGTCAGGTGGAAGAAAATAATCGGAGAGGACACGATATAAAGAATCACTGTGCCTGTGTCTAAAGTCATGTTGGTTTTCAGTCATGTCTCCCTTACCTTTGTAGTGTAAATGCTGACGGCGGTCTTCTTAGACTGCGAGCTTCTAGCAAAGCAAGCACTTTTCTGGTGACGAATGTGATGAAACTTTGAAGATCTGCCAATCTGTGCCCCAGCTGGCATGGGGAAGGCAGACGCATCGATGACGCTCATAGTTGCATTGGGGTAATCATGATGCGCTTTTGAATGAAGAAAACGAGGAGGCATGATGCTTAAAATCTGCATTCGTTCTCCGCGCTGTGAGAATGACGAATGAGACGCAAGCTGAATTTCGAGGTGGACAGGCTGTATATTATTGTATGATTAGTGTAAGTATTTTGTAAAATAGCGATATCATGTGAAGCGGTTAAAGAGACACTATATAGGTTGTACATATTTAAAGGGTAGCGAGGTAGTTGGAGGAGACATCCTTTTTTTTTTTTTTATGCTATCAAGCAGGATCAAGTCTTACGATATTTATCTGACAAATGGAAAAAAACGACTCATCTAACACCCGCTGTACACTACTTTGTTCACTTGAGATGATTTTGAAGTATTACAACCATGTGATTTCTGTTTTCAGTTTGGACAGTGAAGTATTCTGGGTCAATCTATTAACTCACAGTTACTCTTGACTATCATATAGCTGACATGGATTTGCATTGTGTACAACTTGTATGCTTATGTTCTGTGCATGTTCTCAAACCAGGAGATAAGTTGTAAAATACTGTAATTGCACTTGCCAGTTGCACTTCACAACTCTCAATAAAGTCATGTTTGTGAGAAAAATCATTGAGACGCTTTAGCTTGTGTGGCATGCCAGGTGCATTCATTCAACCGCACTTCTGAATAAACTAGAAACGCTTGCCAGGGTTTATCATAGTGCGGGGACGCGGTGAGTTCTTCTGTTTTTCAGTTCAGATGTTAGTTGGCCGAGCAGCGGCAGTCAAGTTCAAATCATTGTTTCCTGAAGACGTTATGAAACGGAAGTATAGACCGATAGAGTGTAACAGATTATTGTAAAATAAAGTGTCAATCTAATGTCGTTTTCACTGGAAGATTGAGTTATATTTCCATTTAAAAATTGCGAGATCAAATAAAAAGTTTGAAAAATAAAACATGCATAGATTAATCGTTCACAATAAGATCAATAACATGGATTTAGAACATTTTGATTTTCATTTCATGCTGATTTCATAGTAAATGTCAAATTGCATTATTTTATTGGCCTTCATTGTACTGTGTATAATTTAATCGTTTACCTATACCATAAATAATGGCTATGTAACAGGAATTTAACAAGCTTCTTAACTAAATAAGTCCCTCTTTATAATGCTTGAAAAATGTAAACGATTGAATTTAAAATGATTCCTCCAGTTTATCCATGTTTTCTTAAGGACAAAACTGATGTTCAAAGAAAAAGGAGGAAGAGTCAAAAAAGGTTACAGTTTGAAATCCAGGAGACGCATAAACTTCAAGGGTAGTTCACCCAAAAAAAATTACGTTATTGTATCACCCTCATGTTGTTCCAAACATATATTATTTTTCTTCTGTTGAACACAAAAGAGGATATTTCGAAGAATGTTGTTAACCAAACAGTTGTTAAGAAAACTAAAAATACTATGGAAGTCAATGGCAACCGTCAACTGTCTGACAACAAACATTCTTCAAAATATATTTTCTTTTGTGTTCAGCAGAAGAAAGAAACAACTTGAGGGTGAGTAAATGACAGAATATTAATTTTTGGGTGAACTATCTCTTTCAAAAAGTGCTGTAAAATTACGTGAAAAATCATAATCTACTGTAAGTAACATTCATGACTGTTTACATTTATAAAAAAGATAAAATGACAAAAAGTTTTGAACTGCTTTTAAAAAAGCGAAATGTTTATGAGGCATTATCCAAATGTGTTTGACGTTTATTTGAAAAAGGCTCACGCAAACACGGTTAAATAGAGAAATAGATCATGGCAATCATCAATCACACATAAATATGACAAAAAAAATAAGATGCGTCAACAATGGTTCCGTAGAAAAGCACGTGTTCCCTTCATCCAGGGACACTGTAAACATGTGTGACAATGTCATGTAGTTCTGTACACTAGATCCAGCTCAGCATACAAGCCTCTGACCCACACAGAGGACGACGTCCACCTTCCAGTCTTCCTGCAGATTGTATCCAATCACACCAACAATCTCATTCAGGTGTAGGGCAGGGTGTGTGAAGAACACCGGGACTCACATTCCCATTCGGATACTTTGAATTATCTGAAAAATGGCTGAAACCGAGCAAGAAAAAAAATGACAGAATCAGACTATTATTACACAAACAGGAACCACAATCAACACATTTAATCTAAAAATAAAAATTCAAACTGTAATATTACCTGATCCACAGACAACAAATACAAAGAGTGCCAGAAGCCATGGCCCCACCGGATATCTCTCCTCCTGCGGTCGCTGAGACAGTGGAAGTTGAAGTGTTTAATAAATAAAAAAGATATATTTCAGAAACAAAACAAAGCTGTGGTATCTGTTTACACATGACACAAATGTCTACATAATGTCACAGTAACAAAAAGAAAAACACCTGAAGACTTGTTGATTTGTCCATACCGCTGATCGACATTGTCATTAATGTCATTATATGTTATATAGATCAGTGGTCCATACACACAATTATTTTTGTGCATCAAGATGTTTTGGGCATCATGCCAAAAAGCTTTATCTAATATCCATTTATCTTTACATACAGGGGTTGGAGAATGAAACTGAAACACCTGGTTTTAGGCCACAATAATGTATTCGTATGGTGTAGGGCCTCCTTTTGGGCCCAATACAGCATCAATTCGTCCTGAGAATGACAGATTCAAGTCCTTCACAGTGGCCAGAGGGATTTTGAGCCGTTCCTCTTCCAGAACAGTGGCCAGGCTCATATGTGATGCTAGTGGAGGAAAAAGTTTCCAGACAAAATATCCCAAAGTGGCTCAAAAATATTTCGATCTGGTGCCTGTGTAGGCCACGGGAGATGTTCAACATCACTTTCATGTTCATCAAAGCATTCTGTCACATGCTGTGTGTATTGGTGCTTTATCACACTGATACATGTACAATGTTTGAAACATTAGGTGCACATTGTCCTCCAGAATGGTTTGATAGTCCTTGGCAGAACAGAAGGAAATGCCATCATGATATTGCAGGCCAAACCATCACTGATCCAGCATGTGCTTCACTCTGGGCAGCAACAGTCCAGGTGTTGAGCCTCTCTGGATCTTCTCCACACCGTAACACACGGATGTGAGAAAGACAGTGAAGGTGGACTCATCAGAGAACAATACATGTTTCTGTCCACAGCCCTAAATCTGCAGTTGGCAGCATTGAAACCAAGGTTTGACTATAGCAGCCCGACCTTGAATATTGACTCTGGTGAACAGTTTTGGCGTCGAGTCGAGACACATTTAATTCTGCAGTGAGTTGGACAGCTGTGGTTTTATGTTTTTTTGAATATGTGTTAGTACCTGGACTTCTCTTTCAGAGAGCTTCCTCTTGAGTCGACAGTTACTCCTGTTGGATGTGGGTCGTCCTGTATGTTAGTATCCCGACATTACCCTGGATCCCACAGCTCTCGATAACCCACAAAGAGTTGCTGTCCTGGTCACAGATGAGCCAGCGAGACGCGGACACCATCACATGTATCCTCTTTTGAACTCTGATGTGTCTCCCATTATGTTGTGTGGATTGCAATATTTGATCTACAGCTCTGCTATTGCTCTGCTAATTCAATCTTCACACTCGGCTCTTACTGATGAAACGTAAAATCAGTGAAGATTGTATGTAGCCGTGAAACCGCCAAACACAATATTGGCCAGTGTTTCAGTTTCACTGATAAACCCCTGTATGTATTTATATATGAACACATAATTCAGTTCTCTTTCTTGTCTTTTTTGAACGGACACGTACGCAAAATTATGTCTCTGCAAGTATCCTTGTAAACAAAGTCGCTTGTAAACTGATCCACATAACTTAAGACATGTTAAAGGGATAGTATTAAGGGTGAACTATCCCTTTAATAATCACTATCATATTCTGTCATTATGGCCGAAACACTCATTAACATACTTCATCATGGATCTTCATCAAGCATTAACCCATGCCACATTCTCACAGTAAATACAGCTTGCCATACGGGTCAAAATTATTTCATTGATGCCTATGACAGATGCAGTGACCCGGTTAAACTGCACCTTTACAAGGGAGGGTCACCAATGGTCAGATTAGTTATGTGCATCTGTCATCAGTTTGTAGGCTACAACTGTAGCCATGGCAACAACACAGGCGTCAACGTTAACTAAATCTGGTTAGCATCATATAGTGACTCAATAAAGCTTATTGAGCAGATTGTGATTATGTAAAACAATAGCACGTTTACGCTGCATGCTAATTAAGCCTAATTTCAGATGATCCCCGATACTGAAAATATTACTAGGTGAAGAAGAATTAGACTTGCACTCGCCTATGTTTGAATAAAACCATCGATAAAACAGATAATGGCTTCGAAATGAGTCATGATAACCCCAAATCATGCACATTAAAAACGAAATCCATACATAAATGACACGAGCATCATTCGTTTACGTTTACACAGACGACAAGCGACCGTCTTACCAGGGTCTTCGCCACGTTCCCCCTCTGAGTGATGTTTTTGCTGTGCTTCTCGTTTGCCATACGGATTCTTTGTTTTGCTACCATCTTCCGAGCCAGCGTATATGTATAAATTAACCGCTACAGTAAATCAAATATATTGCTTTATCTGAGGTGATGCTTCAGTCCCCTTCCCTGCACCTGCTCCCCTATACCGATTTATGCGGGACGGAAGTGCGCCTCCATGTAGACTAATAACGTCTGGAGGGACGCGCTCGCGCTTTAGCCCAGCTCCATCTCTCCATTGAACTGCACACATTTATGCTTTTCCTTGATATTTTTTATTCACAAGTGAACTTAAAACCTTGATTTGTCACACTCTAACGGTTAGTTTGATGAGAATTATGAATAATAGGCTACTAATTATTATTATTAATAATAATAATAACAATAATAGCCTATATGAGAACTAAATAAACATGTTATTCCCTGCTGGGAAATCCAGCTGAAACTGGTATTTGTTTTGGAACATGGTTGCATCTAGCTGTTTATTAGCTGTACCAGTCAAACTGGTCACTGGCTGGTCTAAGTTATTAGCAGGTATAAGCTCCCTAGCCCAAGCTGGTCACTAGATGGACCATGCTGGTCATAGTCGAAAATTATTAGCCGGTCTAAGATAATCACTAGCTGGGCCAAGCTGGTCAATGCTTAGGATGGTCACTAGCTGGTCCAAAACGGTTATAGCTATTTTTAGGATGGTCATGGCTGGTTAAAGTTGGTCACACATCATATAAGCTGGTCACTGGATCATAGCTGTTCCTGAATGGTCATTATTAGCTAGTCCAAGATGGTCACAACTGAACAAAGCTGGTTATGAGCAGGTCCAAGACGGCCACTAGCTGGATCAAGCTGGTTAATGCTTATCTAGGATGGTCACTAGCTGGTCTACAATGAGTTTAGCTGTTTTTAGGATGGCCAAAGCTGGTCCAAGTTGGATGTTGTCTGTTATTAGTGGATTGAAGCTGTTTATTCTCTGTTCTAAGCATGTAGATTTCCTTCAAGTCTTCCAAAAATGTTATTCCCAAAGTAACTTTAAGTTGCAGTGGACTTTTCCATGTCTTTTTCATTCTTTAGGGAGTACAGTGCTTTCCTGAGTTTCCCCACAACTGTCAATGTGAATAATGCCCTATTCTTGCAGTATTTTTGAGTTGGTGCCAGTTAGTCAGATACGAGGTTGCCACGGGCACAGGTCCTACAAGGCGATAAAGTGGTTGCTTAGCAACTGCATCAAGGGGGTTGTGCACAGCAGCGCACACCTTCAATGCAAAGAGCTCAGGCGTTCGCTGGGCTCACATTTCACATTACAACGCATGTTGTGAAGCGGGTCCACGGTGCACTTTCCATTTCTGCTGTGTTCAAGACTCAGCCAGCCGTGCAAAATGCCACATTGTGCAAATAGCTGCGCAGTATTGTGCCTGACATTCTTTTGAGATGTTCTGACGCACACATATTTGCTTTATCTCTTGTGTAATTAATCTCCAAGTCCCTCAGAGCATAAACACTACATCTTTTTAACACAGTAAATAGTAATCAGTATATTCTTAAGCTTTGAGCAATGATTATTTTGAGTTTATATTTATTCTTATATGTTACATGTTATATATCACAAATGTTCTCAAGGGCATGCTGAGTCACAACCGTGTTTCACAGCTGCACTGCACTGACTTTCTGCATTCCTTCACCTTTTAATGTGACCGTAGCACATACCACAACACAGGAGAACCGAGGTGCATACTAATAACGAAACTGATCCATAAAATATAAACACTGCTGGCAAATAGCACACCCATTCACCAGAAATTTGATAACAGCAGACAGCATTCATAAGAAGTCTTTTCATTTGATTTTAAGGACGGAAGATGCATTGCTGTTCTGATTTTCAGACGAGTGATGGTTAAAAAGTCAAGAAAAGAGGACGTAGTGAGTCCTGTTGTGTGACCATAGCAAAAAGGTTAAGGAAGTAAAGCTTTAACCATGTCACCTCAATGGCTGGTTTAACTCCATCTGTTTGAGCTTGAAATACTATTTATTTTTTTCTACCACAAGGGTTTCTCTTTCCCTCTCCTTTGCTTTCCCTCACACACATTTGTACATACAAATTGGCACATTCACTCTCTAATTCACAAGTGGGCATCCTCTTTTCCCTCCTCCTCACGTATCCTCAGCACAGTGTCCCTCTGTGTCAGGTGCCAGAACAATGTACTATAAGACGGGTTTGCGTTTTCAAATATTAACCATCACGAGAAACACAAAAGTCTTTGTTTATTTTATTTATTTATTTTTAACACTCCAAGCAAACTCCTGAGAGTCAGTGCCGGCGCAGCCGCATTTTAAATCCCTGAGCCAAAAAAGTGCGAGGAAATGTCTGACCTAGATTCAGATCTTATTACTCCTAAATTACTCGTCCAATTATTCTCTAACTAAATCTGTGTGGGGAAGACAGTGTATTCACCGAATAATATTAGGGTATGGAAAACAGGAGGAGAGATAATCATCATGGATAGCTTGAGTCATATACATGTGTCATAATTTACATAGAATCAGATGGATATGCTATTAAAATGAATGGTGGATATAAACAACACTGAGGTAATGAACAGTACTTTATACGCCTGTATGGGCTTGGCACACCATCTCAATTTACATTATTGCAAATATCCTTCAACAACCTTCAGTTCACCGAAAAATGAAAACTCAACCTTGTGTCCTTCCAACCCTGTTTGACTTTCTTTCTTCTGTGGAAAATACAAATGAAATTCAATGGCGTCCAAATGGTTCAAGATTAATTAAGGACATAAAGGTATAGCATGAAATAAATCCATACCACTCAACTAGTATATTTAAAGTCTTCTGAAGCACAAATGATACACAATCTATTTGTACTGTGAACAGATTGAAATTTAAAGACCCTGATTTTTAAAGAATGAATGGGTGTAATGTCCTTTCAAACAATATATATCAGAAATGATTAGTCCTCACCTGCTCCCAGTTACGTTGATCAGCTTCCTGTGTAAATTTTAAGGGTTAGTTCACCCAAAAATGAAAAATCAGTCATTAATTACTCACCCTAATGTTGTTCCAAACCCATAAGACATTTGTTCATCATTGGGACACAAATAAAGATATTTTTGATGAAATCTGAGAGCTTTCTGTTAATCCATTGACAGCCACGCAACTACCACTTAAACGCTTCAAAAAGTCCATAAAGAGATTGTGAAACTAATTGGTTCTTTGCGGAAGAGAACAAACGTGCTGCGTAACACGAGAATGAACCTCATTGGTTCTTGCAGAAGCTCAAACGTGCTGCGTAATACGAGAATGAACCTCTTTGGTACTTGCAGAAGAACAAACGTAATACAAGAATGAAGCTCATTGGTTCTTGCAGAAGCTCAAACGTGCTGTGTAACACGAGAATGAACCTCATTGGTTCTTCGCGGAAGCTCAAACGTGCTGCGTAATACGATAATGAACCTCATTGGTTCTTTGCGGAAGATCAAACGTGCTGCGTAACACAAGAATGAACCTCATTGGTTCTTTGCGGAAGAACAAACGTGCTGCGTAACACAAGAATGAACCTCATTGGTTCTTTGCGGAAGAACAAACGTGCTGCGTAACACGAGAATGAACCTCATTGGTTCTTGCAGAAGAACAAACGTGCTGCGTAATACGAGAATGAACCTCTTTGGTACTTGCTGAAGCTCAAACGTGCTGCGTAATACGAGAATGAACCTCATTGATTCTTTGCGGAAGAACAAACGTGCTGCGTAACACGAGAATGAACCTCATTGTTTCTTGCAGAAGAACAAACGTGCTGCGTAACACGAGAATGAACCTTATTGGTTCTTTGCGGAAGAACAAACGTGCTGCGTAACACAAGAATGAACCTCATTGGTTCTTTGCGGAAGAACAAACGTGCTGCGTAACACGAGAATGAACCTCATTGGTTCTTTGCGGAAGAACAAACGTGCTGCGTAACACGAGAATGAACCTCATTGGTTCTTGCAGAAGAACAAACGTGCTGCGTAATACGAGAATGAACCTCTTTGGTACTTGCAGAAGCTCAAACGTGCTGCGTAACACGAGAATGAACCTCATTGGTTCTTGCAGAAGAACAAACGTGCTGCGTAACACGAGAATGAACCTCATTGGTTCTTGCAGAAGATCAAATGTGCTGCGTAATACGAGAATGAACCTCATTGGTTCTTTGCGGAAGAGAACAAACGTGCTGCGTAACACGAGAATGAACCTCATTGGTTCTTGCAGAAGCTCAAACGTGCTGCGTAACACGAGAATGAACCTCATTGGTTCTTTGCGGAAGAACAAACGTGCTGCGTAATACGAGAATGTATCTCATTGGTTCTTGCAGAAGCTCAAACGTGCTGCGTAACACGAGAATGAACCTCATTGGTTCTTGCAGAAGCTCAAACGTGCTGCGTAACATGTGAATGAACCTCATTGGTTCTTTGCGGAAGATCAAACGTGCTGCGTAACACGAGAATGAACCTCATTGGTTCTTGCAGAAGTTCAAACGTGCAGCGTAACACAAGAATGAACCTCATTGGTTCTTTGCGGAAGATCAAACGTGCTGCGTAACACGAGAATGAACCTCATTGGTTCTTGCTGAAGCTCAAACGTGCTGCGTAACACGAGAATAAACCTCATTGGTTCTTTGCGGAAGATCAAACGTGCTGCGTAACACGAGAATAAACCTCATTGGTTCTTTGCGGAGGATCAAACGTGCTGCGTAACACAAGAATGAACCTCATTGGTTCTTGCTGAAGCTCAAACGTGCTGCGTAACACGAGAATAAACCTCATTGGTTCTTTGCGGAAGATCAAACGTGCTGCGTAACACGAGAATGAACCTCATTGGTTCTTGTAGAATCTCAAACGTGCTGCGTAACACGAGAATAAACCTCATTGGTTCTTTGCGGAAGATCAAACGTGCTGCGTAACACAAGAATGAACCTCATTGGTTCTTGCTGAAGCTCAAACGTGCTGCGTAACACGAGAATAAACCTCATTGGTTCTTTGCGGAAGATCAAACGTGCTGCGTAACACGAGAATGAACCTCATTGGTTCTTGCTGAATCTCAAACGTGCTGCTTAACACAGGAATGAACCTCATTGGTTCTTTGCGGAAGATCAAACGTGCTGCGTAACACGAGAATGAAACTCATTGGTTCTTTGCGGAAGATCAAACGTGCTGCTTAACACAGGAATGAACCTCATTGGTTCTTTGCAGAAGATCAAACGTGCTGCGTAACAAGAATGAACCTCATTGGTTCTTGCAGAAGATCAAATGTGCTGCGTAACAGAAGAATGAACCTCATTGGTTCTTTGCGGAAGATCAAACGTGCTGCGTAACACAAGAATGAACCTCATTGGTTCTTTGCGGAAGATCAAACGTGCTGCGTAACAAAAATGAACCTCATTGGTTCTTGCAGAAGGTCAAATGTGCTGCGTAACAGAAGAATGAACCTCATTGGTTCTTTGCGGAAGATCAAACGTGCTGCGTAACACAATAATGAACCTCATTGGTTCTTGAAGAAGCTCAAATGTGCTGCGTAACACGAGAATGAACCTCATTGGTTCTTGCAGAAGATCAAATGTGCTGCGTAACACGATAATGAACCTCATTGGTTCCTGCAGAAGAACAAACGTGCTGCGTAACACAAGAATGAACCTCATTGGTTCTTGTAGAATCTCAAACGTGCTGCGTAACACGAGAATGAACCTCATTGGTTCTTTGCGGAAGATCAAACGTGCTGCGTAACACAAGAATGAACCTCATTGGTTCTTTGCGGAAGATCAAACGTGCTGCGTAACACAAGAATGAACCTCATTAGTTCTTTGCGGAAGATCAAACGTGCTGCATAACACAAGAATGAACCTCATTGGTTCTTGCTGAAGCTCAAACGTGCTGCGTAACACGAGAATAAACCTCATTGGTTCTTTGCGGAAGATCAAACGTGCTGCGTAACACGAGAATGAACCTCATTGGTTCTTGTAGAATCTCAAACGTGCTGCTTAACACAGGAATGAACCTCATTGGTTCTTTGCGGAAGATCAAACGTGCTGCGTAACACGAGAATGAAACTCATTGGTTCTTTGCGGAAGATCAAACGTGCTGCTTAACACAGGAATGAACCTCATTGGTTCTTTGCAGAAGATCAAACGTGCTGCGTAACAAGAATGAACCTCATTGGTTCTTGCAGAAGATCAAATGTGCTGCGTAACAGAAGAATGAACCTCATTGGTTCTTTGCGGAAGATCAAACGTGCTGCGTAACACAAGAATGAACCTCATTGGTTCTTTGCGGAAGATCAAACGTGCTGCGTAACACAAGAATGAACCTCATTGGTTCTTTGCGGAAGATCAAATGTGCTGCGTAACAGAAGAATGAACCTCATTGGTTCTTTGCGGAAGATCAAACGTGCTGCGTAACACAATAATGAACCTCATTGGTTCTTGAAGAAGCTCAAATGTGCTGCGTAACACGAGAATGAACCTCATTGGTTCTTGCAGAAGATCAAACGTGCTGCGTAACAAGATAATGAACCTCATTGGTTCTTGCAGAAGAACAAACGTGCTGCGTAACACAAGAATGAACCTCATTGGTTCTTGTAGAATCTCAAACGTGCTGCGTAACACGAGAATGAACCTCATTGGTTCTTTGCGGAAGATCAAACGTGCTGCGTAACACAAGAATGAACCTCATTGGTTCTTTGCGGAAGATCAAACGTGCTGCATAACACAAGAATGAACCTCATTGGTTCTTGCTGAAGCTCAAACGTGCTGCGTAACACGAGAATAAACCTCATTGGTTCTTTGCGGAAGATCAAACGTGCTGCGTAACACGAGAATGAACCTCATTGGTTCTTGTAGAATCTCAAACGTGCTGCTTAACACAGGAATGAACCTCATTGGTTCTTTGCGGAAGATCAAACGTGCTGCGTAACACGAGAATGAAACTCATTGGTTCTTTGCGGAAGATCAAACGTGCTGCTTAACACAGGAATGAACCTCATTGGTTCTTTGCAGAAGATCAAACGTGCTGCGTAACAAGAATGAACCTCATTGGTTCTTGCAGAAGATCAAATGTGCTGTGTAACAGAAGAATGAACCTCATTGGTTCTTTGCGGAAGATCAAACGTGCTGCGTAACACAAGAATGAACCTCATTGGTTCTTTGCGGAAGATCAAACGTGCTGCGTAACACAAGAATGAACCTCATTGGTTCTTTGCGGAAGATCAAATGTGCTGCGTAACACGAGAATGAACCTCATTGGTTCTTGCAGAAGATCAAACGTGCTGCGTAACACGATAATGAACCTCATTGGTTCTTGCTGAAGATCAAACGTGCTGCGTAACACGAGAATGAACCTCATTGGTTCTTGTAGAATCTCAAACGTGCTGCGTAACACGAGAATGAACCTCATTGGTTCTTTGCAGAAGATCAAACGTGCTGCGTAACACGATAATGAACCTCATTGTTCTTGCAGAAGATCAAACGTGCTGCGTAACACAAGAATGAACCTCATTGGTTCTTTGCGGAAGAACAAACGTGCTGCGTAACACGAGAATGAACCTCATTGTTTCTTGCAGAAGAACAAACGTGCTGCGTAACACGAGAATGAACCTTATTGGTTCTTTGCGGAAGAACAAACGTGCTGCGTAACACAAGAATGAACCTCATTGGTTCTTTGCGGAAGAACAAACGTGCTGCGTAACACGAGAATGAACCTCATTGGTTCTTTGCGGAAGAACAAACGTGCTGCGTAACACAAGAATGAACCTCATTGGTTCTTGCAGAAGAACAAACGTGCTGCGTAATACGAGAATGAACCTCTTTGGTACTTGCAGAAGCTCAAACGTGCTGCGTAACACGAGAATGAACCTCATTGGTTCTTGCAGAAGAACAAACGTGCTGCGTAACACGAGAATGAACCTCATTGGTTCTTGCAGAAGATCAAATGTGCTGCGTAATACGAGAATGAACCTCATTGGTTCTTTGCGGAAGAGAACAAACGTGCTGCGTAACACGAGAATGAACCTCATTGGTTCTTGCAGAAGCTCAAACGTGCTGCGTAACACGAGAATGAACCTCATTGGTTCTTTGCGGAAGAACAAACGTGCTGCGTAATACGAGAATGTATCTCATTGGTTCTTGCAGAAGCTCAAACGTGCTGCGTAACACGAGAATGAACCTCATTGGTTCTTGCAGAAGCTCAAACGTGCTGCGTAACATGTGAATGAACCTCATTGGTTCTTTGCGGAAGATCAAACGTGCTGCGTAACACGAGAATGAACCTCATTGGTTCTTGCAGAAGTTCAAACGTGCAGCGTAACACAAGAATGAACCTCATTGGTTCTTTGCGGAAGATCAAACGTGCTGCGTAACACGAGAATGAACCTCATTGGTTCTTGCTGAAGCTCAAACGTGCTGCGTAACACGAGAATAAACCTCATTGGTTCTTTGCGGAAGATCAAACGTGCTGCGTAACACGAGAATAAACCTCATTGGTTCTTTGCGGAAGATCAAACGTGCTGCGTAACACAAGAATGAACCTCATTGGTTCTTGCTGAAGCTCAAACGTGCTGCGTAACACGAGAATAAACCTCATTGGTTCTTTGCGGAAGATCAAACGTGCTGCGTAACACGAGAATGAACCTCATTGGTTCTTGTAGAATCTCAAACGTGCTGCGTAACATGTGAATGAACCTCATTGGTTCTTTGCGGAAGATCAAACGTGCTGCGTAACACGAGAATAAACCTCATTGGTTCTTTGCGGAAGATCAAACGTGCTGCGTAACACAAGAATGAACCTCATTGGTTCTTGCTGAAGATCAAACGTGCTGCGTAACACGAGAATAAACCTCATTGGTTCTTTGCGGAAGATCAAACGTGTTGCGTAACACGAGAATGAACCTCATTGGTTCTTGTAGAATCTCAAACGTGCTGCGTAACACGAGAATGAAACTCATTGGTTCTTTGCGGAAGATCAAACATGCTGCGTAACACAAGAATGAACCTCATTGGTTCTTGCTGAAGCTCAAACGTGCTGCGTAACACGAGAATAAACCTCATTGGTTCTTTGCGGAAGATCAAACGTGCTGCGTAACACGAGAATGAACCTCATTGGTTCTTGTAGAATCTCAAACGTGCTGCTTAACACAGGAATGAACCTCATTGGTTCTTTGCGGAAGATCAAACGTGCTGCGTAACACGAGAATGAAACTCATTGGTTCTTTGCGGAAGATCAAACGTGCTGCTTAACACAGGAATGAACCTCATTGGTTCTTTGCAGAAGATCAAACGTGCTGCGTAACAAGAATGAACCTCATTGGTTCTTGCAGAAGATCAAATGTGCTGCGTAACAGAAGAATGAACCTCATTGGTTCTTTGCGGAAGATCAAACGTGCTGCGTAACACAAGAATGAACCTCATTGGTTCTTTGCGGAAGATCAAACGTGCTGCGTAACAAGAATGAACCTCATTGGTTCTTGCAGAAGGTCAAATGTGCTGCGTAACAGAAGAATGAACCTCATTGGTTCTTTGTGGAAGATCAAACGTGCTGCGTAACACAATAATGAACCTCATTGGTTCTTGAAGAAGCTCAAATGTGCTGCGTAACACGAGAATGAACCTCATTGGTTCTTGCAGAAGATCAAATGTGCTGCGTAACACGATAATGAACCTCATTGGTTCTTGCAGAAGAACAAACGTGCTGCGTAACACAAGAATGAACCTCATTGGTTCTTGTAGAATCTCAAACGTGCTGCGTAACACGAGAATGAACCTCATTGGTTCTTTGCGGAAGATCAAACGTGCTGCGTAACACAAGAATGAACCTCATTGGTTCTTTGCGGAAGATCAAACGTGCTGCGTAACACAAGAATGAACCTCATTGGTTCTTTGCGGAAGATCAAACGTGCTGTGTAACACAAGAATGAACCTCATTGGTTCTTGCGGAAGATCAAACGTGCTGGGTAACAAGAATGAACCTCATTGGTTCTTGCAGAAGATCAAACGTGCTGCGTAACAGAAGAATGAACCTCATTGGTTCTTGCAGAAGATCAAATGTGCTGCGTAACACGAGAATGAACCTCATTGGTTCTTGCAGAAGATCAAACGTGCTGCGTAACACGAGAATGAACCTCATTGGTTCTTGCAGAAGAGCAAACGTGCTGCGTAACACAAGAATGAACCTCATTGGTTCTTTGCGGAAGATCAAACGTGCTGCGTAACACGATAATGAACCTCATTGGTTCTTGCAGAAGATCAAACGTGCTGCGTAACACAAGAATGAACCTCATTAGTTCTTTGCGGAAGATCAAACGTGCTGCGTAACACAAGAATGAACCTCATTGGTTCTTTGCGGAAGATCAAACGTGCTGCGTAACACAAGAATGAACCTCATTGGTTCTTGCAGAAGATCAAACGTGCTGCGTAGCACAAGAATGAACCTCATTGGTTCTTCGCGGAAGATCAAACGTGCTGCGTAACACAAGAATGAACCTCATTGGTTCTTGCAGAAGATCAAACGTGCTGCGTAACACAAGAATGAACCTCATTGGTTCTTCGCGGAAGATCAAACGTGCTGCGTAACACTAGAATGAACCTCATAGGTTCTTGCTGAAGCTCAAACGTGCAGTGTAACACAAGAATGAACCTCAAACGTGCAGTGTAACAAGAATGAACCTCATTGGTTCTTTGCGGAAGATCAAACGTGCTGCGTAACACGAGAATGAACCTCATTGGTTCTTGTAGAAGATCAAACGTGCTGCGTAACAAGACTTAACCTCATTGGTTCTTGCGGAAGCTCAAATGTGCTGCGTAACACAAGAATGAACGTCATTGGTTCTTGAAGAATCTCAAACGTGCTTTGTAACACAATAATGAACGTCATTGGTTCTTGAAGAATCTCAAACGTGCTGCGTAACACGAGAATGAACCTCATTGGTTCTTGCAGAAGATCAAACGTGCTGCGTAACACGATAATTAACTTCATTGGTTCTTGCTCAAGATCAAACGTGCTGCGTAACACGAGAATGAACCTAATTGGTTCTTGCTGAAGATCAAACGTGCTGCGTAACACGAGAATGAACCTCATTGGTTCTTGCAGAAGATCAAATGTGCTGTGTAACAGAAGAATGAACCTCATTGGTTCTTTGCGGAAGATCAAACGTGCTGCGTAACACAAGAATGAACCTCATTGGTTCTTTGCGGAAGATCAAACGTGCTGCGTAACACAAGAATGAACCTCATTGGTTCTTTGCGGAAGATCAAATGTGCTGCGTAACACGAGAATGAACCTCATTGGTTCTTGCAGAAGATCAAACGTGCTGCGTAACACGATAATGAACCTCATTGGTTCTTGCTGAAGATCAAACGTGCTGCGTAACACGAGAATGAACCTCATTGGTTCTTGTAGAATCTCAAACGTGCTGCGTAACACGAGAATGAACCTCATTGGTTCTTTGCAGAAGATCAAACGTGCTGCGTAACACGATAATGAACCTCATTGTTCTTGCAGAAGATCAAACGTGCTGCGTAACACAAGAATGAACCTCATTGGTTCTTTGCGGAAGAACAAACGTGCTGCGTAACACGAGAATGAACCTCATTGTTTCTTGCAGAAGAACAAACGTGCTGCGTAACACGAGAATGAACCTTATTGGTTCTTTGCGGAAGAACAAACGTGCTGCGTAACACAAGAATGAACCTCATTGGTTCTTTGCGGAAGAACAAACGTGCTGCGTAACACGAGAATGAACCTCATTGGTTCTTTGCGGAAGAACAAACGTGCTGCGTAACACAAGAATGAACCTCATTGGTTCTTGCAGAAGAACAAACGTGCTGCGTAATACGAGAATGAACCTCTTTGGTACTTGCAGAAGCTCAAACGTGCTGCGTAACACGAGAATGAACCTCATTGGTTCTTGCAGAAGAACAAACGTGCTGCGTAACACGAGAATGAACCTCATTGGTTCTTGCAGAAGATCAAATGTGCTGCGTAATACGAGAATGAACCTTATTGGTTCTTTGCGGAAGAGAACAAACGTGCTGCGTAACACGAGAATGAACCTCATTGGTTCTTGCAGAAGCTCAAACGTGCTGCGTAACACGAGAATGAACCTCATTGGTTCTTTGCGGAAGAACAAACGTGCTGCGTAATACGAGAATGTATCTCATTGGTTCTTGCAGAAGCTCAAACGTGCTGCGTAACACGAGAATGAACCTCATTGGTTCTTGCAGAAGCTCAAACGTGCTGCGTAACATGTGAATGAACCTCATTGGTTCTTTGCGGAAGATCAAACGTGCTGCGTAACACGAGAATGAACCTCATTGGTTCTTGCAGAAGTTCAAACGTGCAGCGTAACACAAGAATGAACCTCATTGGTTCTTTGCGGAAGATCAAACGTGCTGCGTAACACGAGAATGAACCTCATTGGTTCTTGCTGAAGCTCAAACGTGCTGCGTAACACGAGAATAAACCTCATTGGTTCTTTGCGGAAGATCAAACGTGCTGCGTAACACGAGAATAAACCTCATTGGTTCTTTGCGGAAGATCAAACGTGCTGCGTAACACAAGAATGAACCTCATTGGTTCTTGCTGAAGCTCAAACGTGCTGCGTAACACGAGAATAAACCTCATTGGTTCTTTGCGGAAGATCAAACGTGCTGCGTAACACGAGAATGAACCTCATTGGTTCTTGTAGAATCTCAAACGTGCTGCGTAACATGTGAATGAACCTCATTGGTTCTTTGCGGAAGATCAAACGTGCTGCGTAACACGAGAATAAACCTCATTGGTTCTTTGCGGAAGATCAAACGTGCTGCGTAACACAAGAATGAACCTCATTGGTTCTTGCTGAAGATCAAACGTGCTGCGTAACACGAGAATAAACCTCATTGGTTCTTTGCGGAAGATCAAACGTGCTGCGTAACACGAGAATGAACCTCATTGGTTCTTGTAGAATCTCAAACGTGCTGCGTAACACGAGAATGAAACTCATTGGTTCTTTGCGGAAGATCAAACATGCTGCGTAACACAAGAATGAACCTCATTGGTTCTTGCTGAAGCTCAAACGTGCTGCGTAACACGAGAATAAACCTCATTGGTTCTTTGCGGAAGATCAAACGTGCTGCGTAACACGAGAATGAACCTCATTGGTTCTTGTAGAATCTCAAACGTGCTGCTTAACACAGGAATGAACCTCATTGGTTCTTTGCGGAAGATCAAACGTGCTGCGTAACACGAGAATGAAACTCATTGGTTCTTTGCGGAAGATCAAACGTGCTGCTTAACACAGGAATGAACCTCATTGGTTCTTTGCAGAAGATCAAACGTGCTGCGTAACAAGAATGAACCTCATTGGTTCTTGCAGAAGATCAAATGTGCTGCGTAACAGAAGAATGAACCTCATTGGTTCTTTGCGGAAGATCAAACGTGCTGCGTAACACAAGAATGAACCTCATTGGTTCTTTGCGGAAGATCAAACGTGCTGCGTAACAAGAATGAACCTCATTGGTTCTTGCAGAAGGTCAAATGTGCTGCGTAACAGAAGAATGAACCTCATTGGTTCTTTGTGGAAGATCAAACGTGCTGCGTAACACAATAATGAACCTCATTGGTTCTTGAAGAAGCTCAAATGTGCTGCGTAACACGAGAATGAACCTCATTGGTTCTTGCAGAAGATCAAATGTGCTGCGTAACACGATAATGAACCTCATTGGTTCTTGCAGAAGAACAAACGTGCTGCGTAACACAAGAATGAACCTCATTGGTTCTTGTAGAATCTCAAACGTGCTGCGTAACACGAGAATGAACCTCATTGGTTCTTTGCGGAAGATCAAACGTGCTGCGTAACACAAGAATGAACCTCATTGGTTCTTTGCGGAAGATCAAACGTGCTGCGTAACACAAGAATGAACCTCATTGGTTCTTTGCGGAAGATCAAACGTGCTGCGTAACACAAGAATGAACCTCATTGGTTCTTGCGGAAGATCAAACGTGCTGGGTAACAAGAATGAACCTCATTGGTTCTTGCAGAAGATCAAACGTGCTGCGTAACAGAAGAATGAACCTCATTGGTTCTTGCAGAAGATCAAATGTGCTGCGTAACACGAGAATGAACCTCATTGGTTCTTGCAGAAGATCAAACGTGCTGCGTAACACGAGAATGAACCTCATTGGTTCTTGCAGAAGAGCAAACGTGCTGCGTAACACAAGAATGAACCTCATTGGTTCTTTGCGGAAGATCAAACGTGCTGCGTAACACGATAATGAACCTCATTGGTTCTTGCAGAAGATCAAACGTGCTGCGTAACACAAGAATGAACCTCATTAGTTCTTTGCGGAAGATCAAACGTGCTGCGTAACACAAGAATGAACCTCATTGGTTCTTTGCGGAAGATCAAACGTGCTGCGTAACACAAGAATGAACCTCATTGGTTCTTGCAGAAGATCAAACGTGCTGCGTAGCACAAGAATGAACCTCATTGGTTCTTCGCGGAAGATCAAACGTGCTGCGTAACACAAGAATGAACCTCATTGGTTCTTGCAGAAGATCAAACGTGCTGCGTAACACAAGAATGAACCTCATTGGTTCTTCGCGGAAGATCAAACGTGCTGCGTAACACTAGAATGAACCTCATAGGTTCTTGCTGAAGCTCAAACGTGCAGTGTAACACAAGAATGAACCTCAAACGTGCAGTGTAACAAGAATGAACCTCATTGGTTCTTTGCGGAAGATCAAACGTGCTGCGTAACACGAGAATGAACCTCATTGGTTCTTGTAGAAGATCAAACGTGCTGCGTAACAAGACTTAACCTCATTGGTTCTTGCGGAAGCTCAAATGTGCTGCGTAACACAAGAATGAACGTCATTGGTTCTTGAAGAATCTCAAACGTGCTTTGTAACACAATAATGAACGTCATTGGTTCTTGAAGAATCTCAAACGTGCTGCGTAACACGAGAATGAACCTCATTGGTTCTTGCAGAAGATCAAACGTGCTGCGTAACACGATAATTAACTTCATTGGTTCTTGCTCAAGATCAAACGTGCTGCGTAACACGAGAATGAACCTAATTGGTTCTTGCTGAAGATCAAACGTGCTGCGTAACACGAGAATGAACCTCATTGGTTCTTGCAGAAGATCAAATGTGCTGTGTAACAGAAGAATGAACCTCATTGGTTCTTTGCGGAAGATCAAACGTGCTGCGTAACACAAGAATGAACCTCATTGGTTCTTTGCGGAAGATCAAACGTGCTGCGTAACACAAGAATGAACCTCATTGGTTCTTTGCGGAAGATCAAATGTGCTGCGTAACACGAGAATGAACCTCATTGGTTCTTGCAGAAGATCAAACGTGCTGCGTAACACGATAATGAACCTCATTGGTTCTTGCTGAAGATCAAACGTGCTGCGTAACACGAGAATGAACCTCAATGGTTCTTGTAGAATCTCAAACGTGCTGCGTAACACGAGAATGAACCTCATTGGTTCTTTGCAGAAGATCAAACGTGCTGCGTAACACGATAATGAACCTCATTGTTCTTGCAGAAGATCAAACGTGCTGCGTAACACAAGAATGAACCTCATTGGTTCTTTGCGGAAGAACAAACGTGCTGCGTAACACGAGAATGAACCTCATTGTTTCTTGCAGAAGAACAAACGTGCTGCGTAACACGAGAATGAACCTTATTGGTTCTTTGCGGAAGAACAAACGTGCTGCGTAACACAAGAATGAACCTCATTGGTTCTTTGCGGAAGAACAAACGTGCTGCGTAACACGAGAATGAACCTCATTGGTTCTTTGCGGAAGAACAAACGTGCTGCGTAACACAAGAATGAACCTCATTGGTTCTTGCAGAAGAACAAACGTGCTGCGTAATACGAGAATGAACCTCTTTGGTACTTGCAGAAGCTCAAACGTGCTGCGTAACACGAGAATGAACCTCATTGGTTCTTGCAGAAGAACAAACGTGCTGCGTAACACGAGAATGAACCTCATTGGTTCTTGCAGAAGATCAAATGTGCTGCGTAATACGAGAATGAACCTCATTGGTTCTTTGCGGAAGAGAACAAACGTGCTGCGTAACACGAGAATGAACCTCATTGGTTCTTGCAGAAGCTCAAACGTGCTGCGTAACACGAGAATGAACCTCATTGGTTCTTTGCGGAAGAACAAACGTGCTGCGTAATACGAGAATGTATCTCATTGGTTCTTGCAGAAGCTCAAACGTGCTGCGTAACACGAGAATGAACCTCTTCTTTGCGGAAGATCAAACGTGCTGCGTAACACGAGAATGAACCTCATTGGTTCTTGCAGAAGTTCAAACGTGCAGCGTAACACAAGAATGTATCTCATTGGTTCTTGCAGAAGCTCAAACGTGCTGCGTAACACGAGAATGAACCTCATTGGTTCTTGCAGAAGCTCAAACGTGCTGCGTAACATGTGAATGAACCTCATTGGTTCTTTGCGGAAGATCAAACGTGCTGCGTAACACGAGAATGAACCTCATTGGTTCTTGCAGAAGTTCAAACGTGCAGCGTAACACAAGAATGAACCTCATTGGTTCTTTGCGGAAGATCAAACGTGCTGCGTAACACGAGAATGAACCTCATTGGTTCTTGCTGAAGCTCAAACGTGCTGCGTAACACGAGAATAAACCTCATTGGTTCTTTGCGGAAGATCAAACGTGCTGCGTAACACAAGAATGAACCTCATTGGTTCTTGCTGAAGCTCAAACGTGCTGCGTAACACGAGAATAAACCTCATTGGTTCTTTGCGGAAGACCAAACGTGCTGCGTAACACGAGAATGAACCTCATTGGTTCTTGCAGAAGTTCAAACGTGCAGCGTAACACAAGAATGAACCTCATTGGTTCTTTGCGGAAGATCAAACGTGCTGCGTAACACGAGAATGAACCTCATTGGTTCTTGCTGAAGCTCAAACGTGCTGCGTAACACGAGAATAAACCTCATTGGTTCTTTGCGGAAGATCAAACGTGCTGCGTAACACAAGAATGAACCTCATTGGTTCTTGCTGAAGCTCAAACGTGCTGCGTAACACGAGAATAAACCTCATTGGTTCTTTGCGGAAGATCAAACGTGCTGCGTAACACGAGAATGAACCTCATTGGTTCTTGTAGAATCTCAAACGTGCTGCGTAACATGTGAATGAACCTCATTGGTTCTTTGCGGAAGATCAAACGTGCTGCGTAACACGAGAATAAACCTCATTGGTTCTTTGCGGAAGATCAAACGTGCTGCGTAACACAAGATTGAACCTCATTGGTTCTTGCTGAAGATCAAACGTGCTGCGTAACACGAGAATAAACCTCATTGGTTCTTTGCGGAAGATCAAACGTGCTGCGTAACACGAGAATGAACCTCATTGGTTCTTGTAGAATCTCAAACGTGCTGCGTAACACGAGAATGAAACTCATTGGTTCTTTGCGGAAGATCAAACATGCTGCGTAACACAAGAATGAACCTCATTGGTTCTTGCTGAAGCTCAAACGTGCTGCGTAACACGAGAATAAACCTCATTGGTTCTTTGCGGAAGATCAAACGTGCTGCGTAACACGAGAATGAACCTCATTGGTTCTTGTAGAATCTCAAACGTGCTGCTTAACACAGGAATGAACCTCATTGGTTCTTTGCGGAAGATCAAACGTGCTGCGTAACACGAGAATGAAACTCATTGGTTCTTTGCGGAAGATCAAACGTGCTGCTTAACACAGGAATGAACCTCATTGGTTCTTTGCAGAAGATCAAACGTGCTGCGTAACAAGAATGAACCTCATTGGTTCTTGCAGAAGATCAAATGTGCTGCGTAACAGAAGAATGAACCTCATTGGTTCTTTGCGGAAGATCAAACGTGCTGCGTAACACAAGAATGAACCTCATTGGTTCTTTGCGGAAGATCAAACGTGCTGCGTAACAAGAATGAACCTCATTGGTTCTTGCAGAAGGTCAAATGTGCTGCGTAACAGAAGAATGAACCTCATTGGTTCTTTGTGGAAGATCAAACGTGCTGCGTAACACAATAATGAACCTCATTGGTTCTTGAAGAAGCTCAAATGTGCTGCGTAACACGAGAATGAACCTCATTGGTTCTTGCAGAAGATCAAATGTGCTGCGTAACACGATAATGAACCTCATTGGTTCTTGCAGAAGAACAAACGTGCTGCGTAACACAAGAATGAACCTCATTGGTTCTTGTAGAATCTCAAACGTGCTGCGTAACACGAGAATGAACCTCATTGGTTCTTTGCGGAAGATCAAACGTGCTGCGTAACACAAGAATGAACCTCATTGGTTCTTTGCGGAAGATCAAACGTGCTGCGTAACACAAGAATGAACCTCATTGGTTCTTTGCGGAAGATCAAACGTGCTGCGTAACACAAGAATGAACCTCATTGGTTCTTGCGGAAGATCAAACGTGCTGGGTAACAAGAATGAACCTCATTGGTTCTTGCAGAAGATCAAACGTGCTGCGTAACAGAAGAATGAACCTCATTGGTTCTTGCAGAAGATCAAATGTGCTGCGTAACACGAGAATGAACCTCATTGGTTCTTGCAGAAGATCAAACGTGCTGCGTAACACGAGAATGAACCTCATTGGTTCTTGCAGAAGAGCAAACGTGCTGCGTAACACAAGAATGAACCTCATTGGTTCTTTGCGGAAGATCAAACGTGCTGCGTAACACGATAATGAACCTCATTGGTTCTTGCAGAAGATCAAACGTGCTGCGTAACACAAGAATGAACCTCATTAGTTCTTTGCGGAAGATCAAACGTGCTGCGTAACACAAGAATGAACCTCATTGGTTCTTTGCGGAAGATCAAACGTGCTGCGTAACACAAGAATGAACCTCATTGGTTCTTGCAGAAGATCAAACGTGCTGCGTAGCACAAGAATGAACCTCATTGGTTCTTCGCGGAAGATCAAACGTGCTGCGTAACACAAGAATGAACCTCATTGGTTCTTGCAGAAGATCAAACGTGCTGCGTAACACAAGAATGAACCTCATTGGTTCTTCGCGGAAGATCAAACGTGCTGCGTAACACTAGAATGAACCTCATAGGTTCTTGCTGAAGCTCAAACCTGCAGTGTAACAAGAATGAACCTCATTGGTTCTTTGCGGAAGATCAAACGTGCTGCGTAACACGAGAATGAACCTCATTGGTTCTTGTAGAAGATCAAACGTGCTGCGTAACAAGACTTAACCTCATTGGTTCTTGCGGAAGCTCAAATGTGCTGCGTAACACAAGAATGAACGTCATTGGTTCTTGAAGAATCTCAAACGTGCTTTGTAACACAATAATGAACGTCATTGGTTCTTGAAGAATCTCAAACGTGCTGCGTAACACGAGAATGAACCTCATTGGTTCTTGCAGAAGATCAAACGTGCTGCGTAACACGATAATTAACTTCATTGGTTCTTGCTCAAGATCAAACGTGCTGCGTAACACGAGAATGAACCTAATTGGTTCTTGCTGAAGATCAAACGTGCTGCGTAACACGAGAATGAACCTCATTGGTTCTTGCTGAAGATCAAACGTGCTGCGTAACACGAGAATGAACCTCATTGGTTCTTGCTGAAGATCAAACGTGCTGCGTAACACGAGAATGAACCTCATTGGTTCTTGCCGAAGATCAAACGTGCTGCGTAACAGAAGAATGAACCTCATTGGTTCTTGCTGAAGATCAAACGTGCTGCGTAACACGAGAATGAACCTCATTGGTTCTTGCCGAAGATCAAACGTGCTGCGTAACACGAGAATGAACCTCATTGGTTCTTGCTGAAGATCAAACGTGCTGCGTAACACGAGAATGAACCTCATTGGTTCTTGCCGAAGATCAAACGTGCTGCGTAACACGAGAATGAACCTCATTGGTTCTTGTAGAATCTCAAACGTGCTGCGTAACACGAGAATGAACCTCATTGGTTCTTGCGGAAGATCAAACGTGCTGCGTAACACAAGAATGAACCTCATTGGTTCTTGCAGAAGATCAAACGTGCTGCGTAACACGATAATTAACTTCATTGGTTCTTGCTCAAGATCAAACGTGCTGCGTAACACGAGAATGAACCTAATTGGTTCTTGCTGAAGATCAAACGTGCTGCGTAACACGAGAATGAACGTCATTGGTTCTTGCCGAAGATCAAACGTGCTGCGTAACACGAGAATGAACCTCATTGGTTCTTGCCGAAGATCAAACGTGCTGCGTAACACGAGAATGAACCTCATTGGTTCTTGCTGAAGATCAAACGTGCTGCGTAACACGAGAATGAACCTCATTGGTTCTTGCCGAAGATCAAACGTGCTGCGTAACACGAGAATGAACCTCATTGGTTCTTGCTGAAGATCAAACGTGCTGCGTAACACGAGAATGAACCTCATTGGTTCTTGTAGAATCTCAAACGTGCTGCGTAACACGAGAATGAACCTCATTGGTTCTTGCTGAAGATCAAACGTGCTGCGTAACACGGGAATTAACTTCATTGGTTCTTGTGGAAGCTCAAACTGTTATGATTCTGGAGATGAACCCAAGCGCAGATAGGATGCTAGACACAGTTTATGTACAGACAGAAAAGCAAGGAAAACAAAACCCACGAGGGGGCAAAACATAGACTGGGGAAGATATAAGAGTAACAAAACTAGACTATCACTAGACAACATACAAGATAAATCTTCACAGAGAATGCACAAGGCAAGACTTACTCACAGGATGATACAAGACACAATGTATGAAAATGAACCAGCACAGGACAGCAAACATAAGGGGATTAAATAGGGAGAAACTAATAATGACAACAGGTTACACAGATGAAACAATAATGACTAACGAGGAGAACAAGGGGGCGGGGTTGAGTAACGAGACAACACAAGCACATGGCCCAAACAAAAGGCCATGTGCTTGCACACAAAACATGGGTCTGTCATAATCCTGCCTCAAGACCAGAGAAAATCAAGGACAAGGCAGCAGAATCATGACACAAATGTGCTGCGTAATACGAGAATGAACCTCATTTTTTCTTGCTGAAGATCAAACGTGCTGCGTAACACGAGAATGAACCTCATTGATTCTTGAAGAAGATCAAACGTGCTGCGTAACACGAGAATGAACCTCATTGGTTCTTGAAGAATCTCAAACGTGCTGCGTAACACGAGAATGAACCTCATTGATTCTTGAAGAAGATCAAACGTGCTGCGTAACACGAGAATGAACGTCATTGATTCTTGAAGAAGATCAAACGTGCTGCGTAACACGAGAATGAACGTCATTGGTTCTTGAAGAATCTCAAACGTGCTGCGTAACACGAGAATGAACCTCATTGGTTCTTGAAGAAGCTCAAACGTGCTGCGTAACACGAGAATGAACGTCATTGGTTCTTGAAGAAGCTCAAACGTGCTGCGTAACACGAGAATGAACCTCATTGATTCTTGAAGAAGATCAAACGTGCTGCGTAACACGAGAATGAACGTCATTGGTTCTTGAAGAATCTCAAACGTGCTGCGTAACACGAGAATGAACCTCATTGATTCTTGAAGAATCTCAAACGTGCTGCGTAACACGAGAATGAACCTCATTGATTCTTGAAGAAGATCAAACGTGCTGCGTAACACGAGAATGAACGTCATTGGTTCTTGAAGAATCTCAAACGTGCTGCGTAACACGAGAATGAACCTCATTGGTTCTTGAAGAAGCTCAAACGTGCTGCGTAACACGAGAATGAACGTCATTGGTTCTTGAAGAAGCTCAAACGTGCTGCGTAACACGAGAATGAACCTCATTGGTTCTTGCAGAAGATCAAACGTGCTGCGTAACACGAGAATGAACCTCATTGATTCTTATAGAAGAACAAACGTGCTGCGTAACACGAGAATGAACCTCATTGGTTCTTGCAGAAGATCAAACGTACTGCATAACACGAGAATGAACCTCATTGGTTCTTGAAGAATCTCAAACGTGCTGCGTAACACGAGAATGAACCTTATTGGTTCTTGCAGAAGCTCAAACGTGCTGCGTAACACGAGAATGAACCTCATTGGTTCTTGCAGAAGATCAAACGTGCTGCGTAACACGAGAATGAACCTCATTGGTTCTTGCAGAAGATCAAACGTGCTGCGTAACACGAGAATGAACCTCATTGGTTCTTGCGGAAGATCAAACGTGCTGCGTAACACGAGAATGAACCTCATTGGTTCTTGCGGAAGATCAAACGTGCTGCATAACACGAGAATGAACCTCATTGGTTCTTGAAGAATCTCAAACGTGCTGCGTAACACGAGAATGAACCTCATTGGTTCTCGCAGAAGATCAAACGTGCTGCGTAACACGAGAATGAACCTCATTGGTTCTTGCGGAAGATCAAACGTGCTGCGTAACACGAGAATGAACCTCATTGGTTCTTGCTGAAGATCAAACGTGCTGCGTAACACGAGAATGAACCTCATTGGTTCTTGTAGAATCTCAAACGTGCTGCGTAACACGAGAATGAACCTCATTGGTTCTTGCTGAAGATCAAACGTGCTGCGTAACACGGGAATTAACTTCATTGGTTCTTGTGGAAGCTCAAACTGTTATGATTCTGGAGATGAACCCAAGCGCAGATAGGATGCTAGACACAGTTTATGTACAGACAGAAAAGCAAGGAAAACAAAACCCACGAGGGGGCAAAACATAGACTGGGGAAGATATAAGAGTAACAAAACTAGACTATCACTAGACAACATACAAGATAAATCTTCACAGAGAATGCACAAGGCAAGACTTACTCACAGGATGATACAAGACACAATGTATGAAAATGAACCAGCACAGGACAGCAAACATAAGGGGATTAAATAGGGAGAAACTAATAATGACAACAGGTTACACAGATGAAACAATAATGACTAACGAGGAGAACAAGGGGGCGGGGTTGAGTAACGAGACAACACAAGCACATGGCCCAAACAAAAGGCCATGTGCTTGCACACAAAACATGGGTCTGTCATAATCCTGCCTCAAGACCAGAGAAAATCAAGGACAAGGCAGCAGAATCATGACACAAATGTGCTGCGTAATACGAGAATGAACCTCATTTTTTCTTGCTGAAGATCAAACGTGCTGCGTAACACGAGAATGAACCTCATTGATTCTTGAAGAAGATCAAACGTGCTGCGTAACACGAGAATGAACCTCATTGGTTCTTGAAGAATCTCAAACGTGCTGCGTAACACGAGAATGAACCTCATTGATTCTTGAAGAAGATCAAACGTGCTGCGTAACACGAGAATGAACGTCATTGATTCTTGAAGAAGATCAAACGTGCTGCGTAACACGAGAATGAACGTCATTGGTTCTTGAAGAATCTCAAACGTGCTGCGTAACACGAGAATGAACCTCATTGGTTCTTGAAGAAGCTCAAACGTGCTGCGTAACACGAGAATGAACGTCATTGGTTCTTGAAGAAGCTCAAACGTGCTGCGTAACACGAGAATGAACCTCATTGATTCTTGAAGAAGATCAAACGTGCTGCGTAACACGAGAATGAACGTCATTGGTTCTTGAAGAATCTCAAACGTGCTGCGTAACACGAGAATGAACCTCATTGATTCTTGAAGAATCTCAAACGTGCTGCGTAACACGAGAATGAACCTCATTGATTCTTGAAGAAGATCAAACGTGCTGCGTAACACGAGAATGAACGTCATTGGTTCTTGAAGAATCTCAAACGTGCTGCGTAACACGAGAATGAACCTCATTGGTTCTTGAAGAAGCTCAAACGTGCTGCGTAACACGAGAATGAACGTCATTGGTTCTTGAAGAAGCTCAAACGTGCTGCGTAACACGAGAATGAACCTCATTGGTTCTTGCAGAAGATCAAACGTGCTGCGTAACACGAGAATGAACCTCATTGATTCTTATAGAAGAACAAACGTGCTGCGTAACACGAGAATGAACCTCATTGGTTCTTGCAGAAGATCAAACGTACTGCATAACACGAGAATGAACCTCATTGGTTCTTGAAGAATCTCAAACGTGCTGCGTAACACGAGAATGAACCTTATTGGTTCTTGCAGAAGCTCAAACGTGCTGCGTAACACGAGAATGAACCTCATTGGTTCTTGCAGAAGATCAAACGTGCTGCGTAACACGAGAATGAACCTCATTGGTTCTTGCAGAAGATCAAACGTGCTGCGTAACACGAGAATGAACCTCATTGGTTCTTGCGGAAGATCAAACGTGCTGCGTAACACGAGAATGAACCTCATTGGTTCTTGCGGAAGATCAAACGTGCTGCGTAACACGAGAATGAACCTCATTGGTTCTTGAAGAATCTCAAACGTGCTGCGTAACACGAGAATGAACCTCATTGGTTCTCGCAGAAGATCAAACGTGCTGCGTAACACGAGAATGAACCTCATTGGTTCTTGCGGAAGATCAAACGTGCTGCGTAACACGAGAATGAACCTCATTGGTTCTTGCGGAAGATCAAATGTGCTGCGTAACACGAGAATGAACCTCATTGGTTCTTGCAGAAGATCAAACGTGCTGCGTAACACGAGAATGAACCTCATTGGTTCTTGCAGAAGATCAAACGTGCTGCGTAACACGAGAATGAACCTCATCGGTTCTTGCAGAAGATCAAACGTGCTGCGTAACACGAGAATGAACCTCATTGGTTCTTTGCGGAAGATCAAACGTGCTGCGTAACACAAGAATGGACCTCATTGGTTCTCGCACGTCAAGCGATCATCCTCGAGCACAACTGATGTGTGTGTTGATGAATGTTTGTGAATTAAAGGCTAAATTAAATCTGTTCATCATATAAAGCGATCTTGTGTTTTCAGAAAATTTGGACTAACCTGCTCAAGTCATATGGATTCATTTTACGATCTCTATATGAACTTTTTGAACCATCAAAGTGGTATTTGCGTAACTGTCAATGAATCATTAAAAGATCTTCATTTGTGTTCTGAAGATGAACGAAAGTCTCACAGGTTTGGAACGACATGAGAGTGAGTAACTAATGATAGAATTAAAATGTTTGGGTGAACTGATCATTTAAGCCCTTAGTTCTCCTTTGTTCATTATCTTGTGTTAACGTCACATTGTTTTGTGTAAGCTAGTGTTCATGTTCATTAAAAGTCTATTACTATCAGTGGAATAAAAAACTTCTACTCTGAACTGCCACAGTACATATAACAACTATAAAACTATTATCAACTAACATCAAACCTCAAAGGTCATGACACTATATTAGTCACTGAGAAAATCACTGAGACATTTAGGAACAGAACTGTACATATTCAGATTCAGTTTAATATCATTAGCACAATCTTTTTGTGTAAAATCTGCTATTAAAGCAAAAGCATGTGAGATCCACTGAGATGAAGATCAAGCACCATCCCCCTCCAGCAGCGCATGAGCTAGAGGCACGCATGTCTCAGACGGAGCTGCAGCAGATATGTAGGTCATCACCGTGAAAAGTACTTCCGTTCACCCCGACGCACCTCCTCAAAAGTCACATCCCAGGGCTTTGTCTGCCCAGCTTTGTGCCGGTGGATCTGACACTGCAGATGCGTCCCTCAGGAGCAGACTGAACAAGAGGGGCCTATCAGAGACCCTTTACATCTCTGTGGAGCTTTTTGTGGAAGGCTGTGCCGTCTCCGGTTTTTGGAGCCAGGGCCGCCTCTCTGGGACAGTCAGATTACAGGTGACCTGTTTGGCCAGGGTGGAAGAACAAACAGTGATGTCCTCCTTTCAGCTCCATTAACCCTGTGAAGCCGGACACAAGTGTGTGTTTTTTGTTGAGTAAATATACTGGCATGATATATCTCCCAATATGTCTAAAATGCTTAGTTCTACAATCAAAGCTTTGTAGATATTGTGCGGGCAAAACATATAATGCAATAAACAATGATGAATGAGAGATGTACAAATAAAACATTCATCATAAGCCTGATGTATCATATTTGATATTCACATTTTAATAGGATGTTCATAAAAAAACTATGCAAATACAGTAATTCTACAGCAGTCACTGCTAAATCACAGTGATACGAAGTCACAGTATACAGCTGTCAGTTCACAATTATTTACTGTAAAAATTATACAGTAACTTACTATGAAAGTCATGCAACTGGTAACCAATAATTTACTGTAAAAAAATGACAAATAATTAACAGCGTACATACAATGCATATATATCAACTGTCACGATATATCTCCAAATAATGTCTTAAATGCTTAGTTTTACAATAAAAGCTTTGTTAAGATAAAAGATATTATTGTGGGGGCAAAACATATAATGCAATAAATGATGAATGAGAGATAAACATTCCTCATAAACCTGATGTATCATATTTGATATTCACATTTTAATATGATGTTTATAAAAAACAATGCATGGATAATCAAGTAAACTTAAGTTGCTTAAGTAAACTGAGTCCAGTATGTTCATCTTGAAATATTAGGTTACACTATATTTTAAGGTGTCATTGTTACAGTGTAATTAAGAACTGAGTCATAAAAATTAACAACATGTAATTACTATGATTATGGTAGGATTATGTTTTGGTTGAGGGTTAATTGCATGTAATTATGCATAATTTACTGTTATTACTATAGTAAGAACACAGTAAAATAAAGTCCTTTGAAATGTGCGTATCAATTGTGATACAGAAGGCTTTATAAGTTTATCTGCGTCATCTGACTTTTGTAAAGTAAGTTTGTTAATATAGTAGGCTCCAAAAGTCTGAGAGCAATTCAAAGTATTTTACTACAAATGAAATGATTAAAACATGAAAAGATGTAAAGTAAATGTGTTTGTCTTTTGTTTCTGTCTTACTTTAATGACATGAACTCCACAAGTCAGTGTAAAACCTGATGATCATGTTCTCCAGCATGATTTGAGAGGATCCAGATTCAATGGAAGTGTGAAACTTCAGTCCATCTCTACAAAAGAGTCACATGACGAATGTCACAGAATTATCTATTTGATCAGTGACCATGAAAATAGTGCAACTTTTCTTTATCTCCCACATTTTACATTAAAAATCTCAAATATGAAATGTGGCCTCAAGCTTTTGGAGCCCAATATATGATATAAATTGTTAGAAATGAAAGTAAAGGTTAGTGGAGGGATGCCAGAAGAATTGCCACATGACTGAGGTAAGCACTTCTTTATCCTTGTGTTGTGACGGGAATACATGACCAAGCTGCATTTACAGTAATGTATAAACTCTATGCATGAACATTCACGACCATTTAAATGCTCAGGATAGGTATGACTTTGTAAGATTTTAGTTATACTAAGGCTGCATTTTATTTGATAAAAAACACAGTAAAAACAGTATTGTAGTGAAATATTACAATTTAAAATAACAGTTTTCTATTGTGATACATTTTAAAATGTAATTTCTTTCTGTATTTCAGCATCATTACTCCAGTCTTCAGTGTCACATGATCCTTCAGAAACCATTCTAATACGCCGATCTGATGCTCAAGAATTTTCAATTATTATCAATGTTGAAAACTGCTGATTAATATTTTTTTTGTGAATCCGTTATACTTTTTATCAGTACTCTTTGTTGAATACAAAGTTCAAAAGAACAACATTTATTTGCAAAATATATCTTTTGTAACACTGTAAATGTCTTGATCAGTTTAATGCATTCTTGCACAATAAAAATAATTAATTTCCATCAAAGAAGAAAGAAAAACTAACCTCATAAGTTTGAATGGAAGTGTATTTTGCTCAAACAAGCCTAAAAAAAACAGCAATAATGGAGTCAATATTGTATTTTGTCTCTTTCCCGGAAAAAGAAAAACATATGCGTGCGTGTGTGTGTGTGTGTGTGTGCATGTTACACTATGTTCGGTTTCCTCAAGCCCTGCCTTCATTTGTCCTTAATGCATTTGTTTTGCAGCGGTCACAGACCAGTGGAATGTTTCTGTGGTTGACTGGTGAATGCTTCAGTGCCTCCAGATGTTTAGTCTGGGAGTCCCGCTGCAGGACACAAACAAGGCCAGAGAGAGCTGATACACACTGGACAGGGACACAGAGTTCACTTGTAAGCCTTCAGGTATTTCAGGTGCTTTGAATGAATGAACTGAGAGAATGTCAGAAATGAAACATGCTTCACTGAAGCTGTTAAAAACACCAGTTACTGGTTTACAAGCAGAAGACTAGTACAGCATCGGAATCACAGGCTATGAAACAGGATAGCAACTCATATCAACAATCAACAATCAACTTGGAAACGGTGCCTTGATGACCAATCACATTATAGCTTTGAACTGCTGTCAGAGTTGGAGAAAATGTATCAATACAGAAGGAATTTTTAATGGCAAACATGATTAGCAGACAGGCTGTCGAAAATAAGAGTGCTATGAAATTATACTATTACAAACATAGACAATGCCATCTCTTATGCCGTGTCTGAAATCGCATACTATATAGTATGCACTACATTTGGTTAGAAAGTTAATTTGCAACCTTTAAAAAGTATGTTCTATGAATGTGTGTAGTATGAATGAAATTTGAAGATATACCTCCGCCATGTTGTCATTGTCATGTGACCTATACAGCGTCGGTTACGTTGCTTCACCGAGGATTCAGAAATCCTCTCCCGTGGCCTCATGGGACAGTAAAGTGTCCATCGAATGAACATTTCCCAATCTCACTAGAAGTAGTAGATCATCCAGTTACTTTTCACCTACTGAATTCGGACATACTGTACTACTCCGCTCACATACTGTTTTTTGAAGTACTGTAAACATATTCAGATGCATCCTTAGCCTTTTAACCAAACTTCTTAAATCAGTTTATCTTGGTAACAGACAGGTGTTTTCTAGGCTAAATATATCTGCTTGAACAGTGAAAGACTGAAATTAATAAAAGCAACAAATGTGACAAAAATAAAGAATAAAATGTGACAAAAAAAAAAATCATACTTTTAGCTTTAGTATGCTAATGCGAGCTATTGCGACTCTTTAAATGTCTCGTTACCATCTGAATACTAATTATGAAAGACTAATATACTAAGTATACTTGTGTTATCTGCATTTTTTGAGGTAAAATAGCCTCAGACTCAGTGGCTATGAATAAACAGAGTGAAAACACTGGACTATAGCATATAACACACAGGTGCAGACTGAGTGCTGTTCTCACAGAAATGTATTATTGTTAACTCTCTGTTGACTGCTGTGCTGGTGTTCTTCTGTCCATCTGAGAAGAAGTTAGTTGACCTACACACACACACACACACACACACACACACACACACACACACACACACACACACACACACACACACACACACACACACACACACACACACACACACACACACACACACACACACACACACACACACACACACACACACACACACACACACACACACACACACACACACACACACACACACACACACACACACACACAGTTCTAGCTCACTGTACGCTCTGTGGGTCAAACGACAGGACCACGCTCTGCTCAAAGGTCATTCATAATTGATTTGCTGAACTGAATCCAGGCGTGGAGAGAAACGCATGCGACTGAGTTCTCACGCTAACACTCAGTCACACCCTTCCGAGAGCCTGACGGGTTACCGTTAGGGAACACAATACGGCACGTCTCAGACCAAAACATTACTAATGCCCTTCACAGTAGCATCTGATTAAAGGATCTTTGTAATGTAAGAGACAACACAAAGCAGAGCCAGTCAGAAGTGCTTCAGTCAAATCCTAATCATATTCTGGGACAACAGAATATTCAGAGCAGAGACGTAACCTATTCATATTTAATGGTGTAGTAAGGGACATTGTGTGAGCTAATGATGAGGTACAAGCCAACGTTGCTAACACGGCAAAATAATTTTCCTAAAATCATTTATATTTTTCTCTCTTGTTTTTAGGTAAAAATATCTAAGATTGAGACTTGTTTTCAGAGAATATATTGCTGTTGTTTTTCTAAATTTTAATATTAATCTTCAGAATAAAGTTAATATTTGTATATTTATATATATTAGCCTAACACTATTATATTTAAATATAACCACGTTTCCCTCTTGTTTTATGGTAAAAATATCTTCAGTTTTAAGAAATTTGTAATAAAATGGTAAATGGACTGCATTTATATAGCGCTTTCACAGACCCAATGGCCACCAAAGCGCTTTACAATATTGCCTCACATTCACCCATTCATACACCGACAGCGGATACAATTTGTAATACATGTAATACAATGTAATACAATTTGGAATAAAAAAATACTTGTTTTCAGAGAATATATAGAAATAAAAATTCAAGGTATATATATATATTATATATATATAGACATCAGTATATGTTTTATTGTTATATTAAATATTTATTAAAATATTTATTATAATTACTAATTCATAATGAATCAGCAAGAGTCCTCTCTATAACACCCTGTTTTGTTTTTGCATGTTGGTTGCACAACATAATTTAATAATAATAATAATAATAATTATTATTTTCTCATTATTATTTGAGGACAGTTTTATCACCCTGATAATTTTTAAATGATGCCCCAAAAAACTCAAAACTAATTTGAATTTAAAAATAAAAACATCAATAATAAATGAATAGATCAAATCACTGATCAATAAAAAAAGAAATGTGATTTATGTCTAGCAAAAAAAAAAAAACTCAAATCAAGATTTCAAAGATATTTTTGCAGTGAACTATTTCAACCACAAAATACGACATACTTGGGAGTTTCTTAGTGGATAGTAATTGAGGGAGTGTCGTATAGATTTAATGATTGCTAGCAAATCTTAGGATTACAGAGAGTTTGTATTGCACACAAAAGCCTGGTAAGCCCATGGGTGTTGTTATTGTGGATGAAGAGGTGTGTGTGGGACAGGAGGAGGGTCTGTTTAGAGAGAGATGTATTCGGCTGGTCACTGAAGTGTATGAAGCATGGAGAGAACATGAAATCGGGCCGCATCGGTGGGGGGCTCAGTCGCGTTACTCGGCCCGTATTGTTTCAGCCCTGCGTGCGATTAGCGCTGCCATTTTCTTCTTTGTCAAACACTTCTAGTGCTTCTGTAAGCTTGCCACTAGCCATATTGTTAATGCTGCTGGCCCACACAAAACTATGAGCACGCCTGCGCCGTTTAAGCAATCAACCCATTAGAGGAACAAAGCGCTCAACCACAAAAGGGACACAAAGCGAGCCGGCCTGACCCCTGAAAACCGCCGTCAGTGAAGTGCATGAATTCAGCAAGATGGGTTGGATATGGATTCTGCTGGTACATGGAAATGAAAACAAACATCATGTCATGTGGGCTGGACGTGACCCATGTCATGTACGTGGGGAGGAATACACAGCGGCATATGACAACAGATTTTACTGTGCAGAATACAGTTTTTCAGCTTTGAGGATGATCAGTTTGGGAAAGTTATGACATGTGACATCTGAGGTTTGTAAGCAAATCTTCTGCAAAATCATTTGCAGATTTTCATAATTGTGCAACATTGGAAAACTGTAAACAGCGAAACATAAATCATGAAAATGTCATATATAACCGCATATTCTGGTTTGGGAGGAAAAATAGAGTTTAACTAACGGCCTAAAAAGTCTTAGGAACCACCTAAGCAACGCCCTAGAAACCACCCAAAACAACATAGCACCCACTATAGCAACTCCCTGGCAACAACCTGGAGTTTTGCACAGGAAAGCACCAGATTCAATTCTACTATGATAAAATAAATTATAATAAAATCATGCAACAATATTTGAAAGTCTCTTATGCTCACCAAGGCTGCCTTTATTCGATAAAAATACAGCAAAAATAGCAATACTGTGTAATATTATTACAGTTTAATAACTTTTTTTTTCTATTTGTATATATATTGTAAAATATAATTTATTCCTGTGATGCAAAGCTGCATTTTCAGCATTATTACTACCCCAGTCGTCAGTGTCACATGACCCTTCAGAGATCATTCTGATATGCTGATCTGGAAACATTTATTATTATTATTATCAAGGTTGAAAACTGTTGTGCTGCTTGATATTTTAGTGGAAACCGAAAGTACATTTACAAATAAAGAATAAAGTAGCCTATATTAATTAGAATAACATTTTTTGTAAGATTATAAATGTCTTCACTGTCACTTTTGATCAATTTAAGGCATCCTTGCTGAATAAAAGTATACATTTATCGAATTATATAAATATTATATTAATAAAAAAGTAATAATATAGAATATTTAACCCCGATTTAACTTCAAAATATTATGGTTTTATATTGTCACATTTTCTAGCTTTCCCTCTTTCTCTCACTGCTGGTCTAATGACTTTGCAGAGGCCTCTGATTTACAGCCGTCGTGAATATTAAATGGCTCATCCGCTCTCCGGCGCGTCCTTGCAGTGCTTATTGTGCGTCTCCATACGGTCACGCTGGAGCTGTTATGACTGTGCAAGCGTGTGCGTGTGTTTGTGCTGTCTGTTCTTCTCAATGACCCTCGCATACAAAACACACATATTCCCGTTCTCCATCACAGCTGGCCAAACAGAAGCTGAGGGACAGAACTTAAAGTGACAGTTCACCCAAAAAATGAAAACGTTATCATTTGTTCGCCCTCATGTTGTTCCAAACCGGTATGAGTTTGGTAAACAAGTCGACGGTAGCCATTGACTTCCATAGCAGTAGAAAAAAATTAAATACTATGGAAATCAATGGCTACCGTCAACTTTCTGGTTAACAACATTCTTCAAAAGACACATTCCTGTTCGGAAATACCAATATTTATACACTTGGTTTTCCCTCACACCCTTACCACAATCAAAGGAGATTTTATTTAAATAAACATGCTTGAAAACTGCTGCCTTTCAGACTCTCCACAGCCATTCAATTATTTTCAAAGTAGCCCAGCTGGCCTCCTGACCAAAAGTCAGGTTTCCTTACACTCGCTCAACCAAGTCTTTAAAAAACCCAAACTGAGCCACACAAAAGTTTAGAAGTATGACCTGAAACGCCAGCCGTCTATGCCAACCTGTGCCACAGTGGAAAGCGGGTCAATTCATGACAAGCCGAATGCTTTCTGAATAAAAGAGAGCAGCAAAAGCAGTCGCTCTTTGAGTCAAGCTCCCTCAAACATGTCATTGAGACTAGAGACCGCTGAACCACAATTAGTTTATTACGGCCCTGCCTATAAAAACAAACAGTCTGGGTTTACAGGTCTCCACGCACGGCTGCTCGCATGCGGAGCGCTGGAGTTGGAGTTTCATGTGAAACCCCAGCGCTGGTGTTTTGAAAACATCGCCATGGTGACCTTATCTTTCTAGGAAGTGACACGTCAGCTCTGTGATGTCACGGGTCTGATACTCCACTGCCAGGTGAAGCCAGTCTCGGTCTACTTTTAGGCTTTATTTGGGTGTGTGGGTGTGGTGGAGTTCCCTGACTGTGGAGTGATCTGAATGTAAACTGCAGTCTGGAGAATGACTGTGCTGTGGCAAAAACACACAGACAAAAACTCTGTTTAGGGACGCCTTCATGTGAGACTTGCACTGCACATGAATTCCAGGAGAAGGCAAAATAGGACCTAAACTAAAGAAAATCTCTTTCTTTCAAGCAACTGGTCTGATAACCTCAGTATTTGAGTTGATTTATTTTCTAGACTTGCAACTTTTGTAAGTTTGTTACTAAAAATGTTGGTAAATACAGGCAAGATTTTTCATAAGCGGCAAGCCATATAACAGTTAATCAACATATAACAGTTCTCATAATAATAATAATTAGCAGGAGCATTTTCTTCTACACTCTATAACGCTAGGTTATTTTTCTCTACCCAAACACTAGGTTTAATTTCCAACCTATTTTGGGTTAATTTTATTCCAGCAATATAGTCATTACTAAACAGCTGAATTTGATAAACCAGTGTAAGAGGTTCTATAGTTTCTGTCAGGCACTTCATAGATTATTTTATAGGGGTTCCTCTCATGGGATTATTTTATGGATTTAGTTTTTAAAAAGTTATTTTGTTTTAATTCAGCTTTTATTTTGATTACATTTTATGAATTAAACAGCGCATAAACATACTTTATCACTACAATAACCTTTTAAACATCAAAGAGTTTTTAAAATTTGAGTCAAGAACCCATAGGGTTCTATATAGAATCCCACGGAAACTTTTATTACATGAGTGTACAAAATACGCAGGATTTTTTAAAAGTAATGTGACACCCAAGTGTACACTGTTAATGGGAATAAGCAGGAATCTACAGGACAGGTCAGGTGTATTTTAGTGATTTTATTGTTTGTGTCTGTGCAGGAGCTTGACATTTTGTCCCTTCGTGCCAAATCCTGAACACACACAGCTGAGCAGTTCATCCATATCTGGCAGCTGGTATTCTTAGCCTGTCACCAATGATGTAATGTTTGAGGCGGGCATTCCCCATGGAAGCGTTAGTGAAGCGCTCCTCAGTAAGTGACAGGGTGAAGGGCAGGTTTCACACACGCATGCGACAGACATTGTCTCTGAGTCAGTGCAGGAATGCAGGTGAAAGTCAACAGCAGATTACATTAAGTAGAAAAACTCCCAGACACGCTGCGCTCCCGTAATGGTTTAGATGTAATGGTTAGTGCTGGAAGTGTTTTGGCAAGCAGGTCATTCCAAACTGATGTCAGCTAAATGTATCGGCCAACATGATTGACGGGCTAAGAGCATTTCTGATTGGCTAGGGTTCAGCCGCTCATTTGAGTTGTTGTTTTTTGGCTAAGGCGGTCGCAGGTGTGATTTCTCACACATATTATAATGAAATCTGTTAGTTAGAAGAGATGTGTTCAACTCAGTATTTAAATAATGCTTACAGCTGCTTAAAGCTGATTTGCATGTTATAAATTCTGATTAGTATTGTTTTAGTTTATATATATATATAATTTAATGGTAAATTATTATTAATAATAAATAAAATAGAAATAAAATTAATTTTAAATTTTAAATTAAAAACATTTATATATAAATATATACACTGAAACAATTTATAAACGCAACACTTTTTTTTGCCCCCATTTTTCGTGAGCTGATCTCAAAGATCTAAGACTTTTTATATGTACACAAAAGGCCTATTTCTCTCAAATATTGTTCACAAATCTAAATCTGTATTAGTGAGGACTTCTTCTTTGCCGAAATAATCCATCCACCTCACAGGTGTGGCATATCAAGATGCTGATTAGTCAGCTTGATTATTGCACAGGTGTGCCTTAGGCTGGCCACAGTAAAAGGCCACTCTAAAATGTGCAGTTTTATTACACAGCACAATGCCACAGATGTCGCAAGTTTTGAGGAAGTGTGCAATTGGCATGCTGACTGCAGGAATGTCCACCAGAGCTGTTGCCCGTGAATTGAATGTTCATTTCTCTACCATAAGCCGTCTCCAAAGGCGTTTCAGAGAATTTGGCAGTACATCCAACCGGCCTCACAACACAGACCACGTGTAACCACACCAGCCTAGAAGGACCTCAGTCCTCATCCAGCATCTTCACCTCCAAGATCGTCTGAGACCCGCCACCCGGACAGCGGCTGCAGCAATCGGTTTGCATAACACATTCAATGGCGCCTGGCACTTTGGAGAGGTGTTCTCTTCATGGATTAATCCCGGTTTTCACTGTACAGGGCCGATGGCAGCGTGTAAGGCGTTGTGTGGGTGAGCGGTTTGCGGATATCAACGTTGTGGATCATGGCATTTTGAATGCACAGAGATACCGTGACGAGATCCTGAGGCCCATTGTTGTGCCATTCATCCACGACCATCACCTCATGTTGCACATGATAACGCACGGACCTATGTTGCAACGATCTGTACACAATTCATGGAAGCTGAAAACATCCCAGTTCTTGCATGGCCAGCGTACTCACCGGACATGTCACCCATTGAGCATGTTTGGGATGCTCTGGATCGGCGTATACGACAGCGTGTTCCAGGTCCTGCCAATATCCAGCAGCTTTACACAGCCATTGCAGAGGAGTGGACCAACACAGGCCACAATCAACAACCTGATCAACTCTAAGCAAAGGAGATGTGTTGCATTGCGTGAGGGCGAGGCAAATGGTGGACACACCCGATATGACTGGTTTTCAGACACCAACCCAACCCCGTTAACGATAACAACACTGATTCTGATTACATTCAGTGACCTCTGAAGACATTGTCTTTGTCCCTTTTTATACAGGAATATCCTTAATATTAATACACTGCACTGACACTATTTGAGGAGCTGAAAACCAAAGAGAAGAGCTGCTTTATAGCTGATTTGACTTTGTTTCAACATTGAATTGACTTTTCAGCTGAATAATGACACTAATGTCTTCTGCAGATCTGCTCAAGCTGAATTGAACTCAATTCGTAATTTATGAAGTTGATGAAGCTGAATAATGACACTATTGTCTTTTTTTAGAGCCGTTACAGAATAATTTGATTCTGTTTCCATCATTGACCATTATTGTCCTGTTTATCAATATGATGCTAGAATGGAAATAAACTGAAAGTTTTAGAACATTTTTAAAACATTATGATATGAAATTAACATATTGTAGAATTTAGAATTTAGATATTGTATTTACATAGCCAGTTATATCATTTGTAATATAAAAATGCACCACAAACCAAACTTTTCTACCTCACTTTATATCCAGTTGTGTGTCTACAGAATAAGACATTTGAAGCCCTTCAGAGTTTCTCACTCATCCCGAGTTCCTCTGCTAAACCTGATAGTTTCACTATTGCACATAATAGGCACCTTGTCACGCAAGCACATATAAGGCCGTGTTATGTCACGCCAGAGTTATTCAGTCGTATGGGTGACAGCCACAGCTCAGAGCAAACACGCAGGCTGAGGTCTTTGTGGGATTGTGTTTGTTTTGCCTCCAGTACCCTAAACCCTGCGTCTCTGTCTCTGATGTGTCACCTGACACCGTCACCGATCTGAGAGCGTAACCAGAGTCTTGCGTGGGAAGCCATGATGGTTCAGTCCGCACAATTTCATCTTCCAGGCCACATTCCTGTTCACAATGATCCGTTTGTTTTGAAAACCAGCACAAGTCGAGACTCAAAGTGTGCCAATTTGTACATAGGCATTGTAAAGGCAAGAGACAAGGGTTTGTGGAAGTCCGAGACATCCGCGTAAGGTTATATCATGTGGGCTTTTTGTTAATGAGTGAGGATAGAGTGAATCTTCCTGGCTACACGCTCAACAGGTTTCAAGGTGTCCATGGTAATTACTCACACTACTGGATTAATTACTCGGAGATCTATGAGACCTGTGCATTCTGGGTAAATCATTTCCGAGAACCATTTCAAACATTCAAACCTCAGGACTATCTGAGCCTGGCCTGGACAAACTGCGTCACCACATGTGGCCAATAACACATAAGCTACATCTTCACATGGCTATCTCTTCATTTGGGACGACTGCTGATTTGATCAAATATTGAAATGCTTTCTCTCTCTTTCAGGTGGGCCACAATGACTGATGGGTAAATGAAATTTCCCTGCCCACTTCCTGTGAGGTGACATCGGCGCACGCTTGTGAAAGTCTGCGCTTCAGACTGAGCATATATACGCTCCCTATGATTTGGAATTTTTTGTTTACTTTCATGTAATCATAATTATTGTTAAAGACCCCCTGAAATCAAAATGTAGGTTTTTTAGCTTTTAGTATGAATATGTTAGCCTTAAGGTTATGCATAAGCTTGTGTGTTTCAAAACAATGACAAAATTCTCATTTAGGAGATATAAGCATTCAAAATGTACAGTCTCGCACTTCTGCTAAAATGGATAATTTTTATGACATTACCGCGGACTTCAACTTCTCATCACATCTTCTGTCCAATCAAATGCTCTCTAGAATCTAAAGCTCCGCCCCTGTGCTATAAACACCACCAGGCCAAAGCGGCCGTTGACGCGTCACAGAGTAATATGTCAACTGTATGTTGGTTAAGAATGAAATGGCTAGAATTTATTCACAACTCTACTATTGAATCCAACATATCATCAGCGCTAAGGTTCGCTTCCATGGCGCTGTCAAGTACGACTTGCAGTCTGTGAGGTAAACTAAACACTATTGGCTATTTGAAAAGGGGGAGGAGCCATTCAATATGTCCCGCCTTAGCTTCCTGTTTCAGTGGAAATTACATCAACGCCTCACACAACGCTGCACTTCAGTGGGCCTTTAAAAACATCTGATATTTTAAATGCATCTGAGCATGCTGTTTTAGACTCTCTATAGTGCTGTAAGCATTTCCGGGGACGATTAGAGATCCAAGCAACAAATATTTCTTGAAAAGAATCAATTCTGCAAGCCTGTCTTTGCAAAGTAAGTTGCTCAGGCGATGAGCGGCTCGTCCTCAGCGGTGGTTTGAGACGAGGAGATTCCAGTGCGGCCAAACCAAACAGGGCTGTTTAAACAGCCGACAACACACCATTTCGGTCTCCCAAACACACCTCTCTCTTTCCCTCTGCGGGCCCCGCTTTTTTTCCCACAGTCCATATGTACACATGTATACACTCCTCCACATGTGAGGAAAATATTTGAGCAAATGGTTGGCAGCTGTAAAGCAGAGAGGCCTCTCGGAGGGTGGAGGCCCAGCCGGCTTCGTGAACACAGGGCTCAGGCGCTCTCCAGGGATATGGGTCAAGCTGTGGCAGGTTAAGAGATCCTCACCATGGGCTACCGAATCTGCTGAATGTGAGGGAATAAAAACATCCCCCGGCTTGTTTGCACTCTTTATAGATTCAGAGCTGCGACTGACGTGAATAACAGACAGTCTATTCAGCTCATCTGCTGAGATCACCTGCGTACAACTGGCACTTCCTTCAACCTCGCCAGGAAAAAACATATATACTCCCTCTAAAACAGCTGGCTGGCTCTACTAGGCTCACTTCCTGTCAAGACGCGGCAAACTAGATCAGACCGGTTTCTTTGACAGATTCCAAAGAAGTCTTTCAAAGCTGTTTTCATCTGAGATTATAAACGGTTTCAGATTTATTTACCTTTTTTTTTTGGGAGGGGCTGTTGATGAGAACTGATTTTTCTATTCACTTCTGATGTAATTCCTAAAATACATAACTTTATTGTGACGCGTGTATTCTGCTATGTTCTGTTTGGTTAAATTTTTTAACCAATTTCCCTATTTGTTAATCAGTGTCCGTAGCTCCTAATTCCTCACACCTGTTCTATGTCTCTTTGATCACATTCCTTATGTATTGAGCACTGTGCTTCACTCTTCTTTTGTCGGTTCACGTTAATCTAAAGTCTGGATAAAGACTACTATTTATTCCAGGGTTATGAGTGATTTTATTGAATTATGAATTAATGCCTATTTGAATATATCTCCTTCACCGTGCTATTTGACCAGCGTAACGTGACATTTATACCACTGTATTTATATAATTAAGCAATACAGCAAGAGATGGCTCACTGACATAATGTTATTTATTTTGCCCAAACATAATTGATTGAAAAATACTTTAAAAGTGTAATTAATATATGGAAATATATAAATACACCTCTTTTTGAATAAAAATAAAATAAAATAATAATATATTTCCATATATTAATAACACTTTTAAAGTATACTTTTCAATCAATTATAGGTTTGGGCAAAATAAATAACATTATGTCATTGAGCCATCTCTTGCTGTATATATATATATAATTTTATGGGGGGTAAAAAATATTATTTTTAATCTTAATTAAAAATAATAATTCAACTTGTATAATTCTGGAAAATAAAATAATCTAGCTTTGCATAATCTTTTTTTTATTTTTATTTATTTATTATTTCTTACAAAAAAGCAGTGGAGTAAACCAACCATAATTAATTATTTGGAGAGAAAAAAAAAGTCTGATAAATCACAGTCATGTGATCTAACCAATGTGCAGAAACACGCAGCACAAAAAATATTATACCAATTATGTACTTTTTTTATATTATATAATTGTAATAATAAGAAAAACAGTTATATAAAAATACAAATGAAATCCTTTAATATTTAATGGGTTTATGGAACTGCTTGTATTTGCATATTGTTGTTGTTGTATATTTGTAACCTAAACACCGTATACATTATTGCATTCAATGTGTGTATTTTGTCCAATGTTAAACATAATGTGCATATTTTGTTTATTTATTGTTGAAACACTTTCCCTCTCCCATTACACAACTAAGCCCGCCCAAACACATTTGCGCTGTTCGTTTGCTCCCAACCTGTCACACACACATTGGTTCACTATCAGCTGAACATTTTCTCTATTACCCTCTTCTCAGACATACACTAACAATAAATTTACAAATGATTTCTCAGTGTTGTATTTTTGGACTGACTTGAAGAACGGCTATTTTCTAAAGCAGCTCATAATTTCATAATTAAAATGCCAATCAGATGAACAGGCTGAAGGATCTAGAGGTCCAAAATAACCAAGCCAAAGATGGAAAGGATGTTTCTCACAGTCATTACTGTCACAGCAGATTAAACTACAGTTGCTCTATGATGAGCTGGATTAGGTACAAATAACCTAAAATGTACTTAATGTGCGTCAAATAATCCGTCAAAATATAGTATGACTGAATCAACCTGATACCTGTGATCACACCAACATGTAATTTTAATGACATTATGCTAGCTATTCACTTTTTTTGCCTTATACCTGTATAGAGACATCAGAAATGTGTTTCTATTAAGTCATATTTCACTGGATATATTTTAGCATTATGGGACAGACTTAGTTTAGCGAAGCCTGCAGTCTATTAGCGATGCCATTAAAATGATTGGGGCTCATTAATGACGTCTTTAGACACTGAAGCACTTTTCCCTCTGGGAGAGGAACTCAATCACATTAAGGCTGTATTTATCACTCGGGTCCGCTCGAAGACGTGAAAGGATGTGGAACAGTGGGTCATCTGGCAGCAGGGCACTGCGGCTGATCTCTTGCAGTGAGAAATGAGAGGCTCTTACTAACTGTCTCTCCCTCTCGTGTGTTTTAGGGTGGCCAGACGAAACTCTGCCACCCAAGATGAAGGGGACAGTCAGCATTACCCCGGGACTGTGGCCAGAAGGAGAAAAGAGCCAAAGGAAGCTTTTATTCACTCTAAGATGAAGTTAAGCAACCACAGGAGGAAACTGTAACAACAGTCTGCTTAAATGTAAAAGATCAACGTGCTGTGCTAGTTTCAGTCATAGCAAGATGCTTTAAACTGTCCAGAGCTCTTGGTAATCTGGGCAGAATCTCAGAGGCGGGGAGACCAAACGGAGAGATTAGAGAAGAGAGGGCATCATGTTTCAAAAACAGAGAGAGGGTGAAGGTCAATCCGGGGACAACAGTCCTTGTTAACATGATGAAAGCTTTCTCAGTGGCATGCAGAGATGCAGTCGAGCCTCTGTGGCCCAGAAACATACTTCCGCAATACTGTGAAAAAACTCTGAGCAAAACTGCTTTATCTTGAGTTTTTTTTGTGTTCATTTTTTAACACCCCCGTTTTATGTTTCTTGTATAATGTATAAAATATATTTACCGGTATACATATATAAGATTAATTTATAAATATATATTTTTTTATAATGTATACAAATATATACTCAAAACAAGATTGCTTTCATTTTCAAATATTTGCCAAGGACTAAGAAAAATAAATAAGTCCAAATATCTTGTGCATTTTTTCCTAAATGTAAATAAAATGTACAAAATGTAAAAAAACAAAAAAAAACTTTTGCAGTGAAGGACTCAAACCCAGATGTGACGACATATGAATTTAAACTTGTAGTTAGAAGCTTTTGCATTCATGTACACTACCGTTCAAGATGTTTGGAATCATTATGATTTTTGGTAACACTTTACTTAAAGTCTTTATGTACAATGTATTATAAAGGTATTCATAATATACGTTATAATGCTCTAAATCTTTTTTCCTAAATAAGTGTGACCAAAGTTTAAATGCATTTTAAGATTTGTTTAATATTTTTTGTTACATCTGAAATTGGTTGTTGTCATGTGTTTTAATGAATTATACTTGCTGAGTATTATAATGTATTGTGGTTACAATTATTCATGAGACAATACACTGCATTATATAAGGTGCATTACAGGGCATGATTAATGCATTCAAATAATTTTATGCATTATATATTAAAGTAAAGAGTTTTATTTAATAATTATTTTGTAAGAAGTCTCTTATGCTCACCAAAAGCTGCATTTATTTGATTAAAAATAGATAAAACCATACTATTGTTACATTTCTAAAATAAATGTAAATGTATAATAACATATTTTTATTTTTATTAATTTGAAAATGCCATTTATTCCTGTGATGGCAGAGCTGAATTTTCAGCATCATTACTCCAGTCTTCAGTGTCACATGATCCTTCAGAAATCATTAATATTTTGATTTGCTGCTCAAGAAACATTTCTGATTATTATCAATGTTGAAAACAGTTGTGCTGCTTAATATTTTTATGGAAACCATGACACATTCTCAGGAATCTTTGACAAATAGAAAATTAAAAAGAACAGCATTCACTTGAAATACAAAGTTCTGTAATTAAACTCTAGTTGGCTGATGTTCTGCTCGCAATCACATGATCCTCTATAGGACGCAGCTGATTGGTTCCTGCTGTTTCCAAGGCCAATGAGCTTCAAATACTCTGTCAGCATTTTCTGTAGCAGCATTTGCTTTCAGAAACCCTCCACCTTCCCCAGCTCCACCTGTATAGATCTGCTACGGGTAATTCATGTACGTTATATTGTGCAGCAGCAGCATGTCTTGCTCACAGTGTGTTGTTGTGTGTGTATTGGCAGTAGCAAGTCCTGTACTTACTCAGCAGCAGCAAAAACAGCAGCAGTGTATAGCAGATATATTCTGCCAAGACAAAACATATCAACATAGTCTTATCCATCATCACCGCACCAAACACTCCAAGGGCCCTATCTTGCACCCAGCGCAATTGACTTTGAACACCGACGCATGTATCATTCCTATTTTGCACCCGCGCACAGCGGACTTTTCCCTCCACAGACGCACGTCGGTAAATTAGGGAATGAACTTGCGCTCGCCGGGGCGGTTCAGCGCAAAGAGGAGGCGTGTTCCGGCGCAAAACTGCCCTGGTGCTATTTTCCAGTTTTAGAAAGCAATAGCGCCACAGACCAGGAAAAAAACAGTCTAAAGACAGTGGCGCGTTGCGCGTTAGTGATATGGTATTTTAAGGGCGCGTGCTTGGCCATAATGCAGTGTGTTAACGCGCATACACTTTGATTCTCTAATATAAACAGATGCAGCAGTTTTCATTTTTGCAAATCATACATTATTACAAGGAAAAATATTAACACACGAGGGAGGTTGTGTCCGTGAAGATGTGAAAAAGATCTATCTAGATTTTTTTTTTTTTAAATCTAGATTAGGCTACACATTTACCCAAATTATACGCCTGTTTAACCGAAGCTAATTTGGGTGGGTTTCTCCCATCATCCCCAATGTCACTTCTCTGTGTTTTACGCCCTGACGAGAACGTCGGCCTCTTTGGCTGTGAACTGCTGCTGGCGTGCGCTGGCAAATCCGCCGTTATAATAGCGATCCGCCGTGGAACAAGCGCGTCTGCTCTTAAAGGGAATGTAAGAGGACGCTCTGATTGGTTTATGTCACGTTACGCCCAAACCACACCTATGAATAATGAAGCTACTTCAGACCAACCCCTTTTAGATTTGCGCTGGGCGCAAGAGTCATTTATCCGCCGGGAAAATAGCAACAGCGCCGAGATCCGCCCACAAAGTTACTTGCGCTTTGCGCTTTGACACTTGCGTTTCAGATCGTTAAAATAGGGCCCCAAGAGTTGTCATGACAGAAATTGAAATCCTTTGTAACATTATAAATGTCTCTTTTGATCCATTTAATGCATCCTTGGCTCAAGAAAAGTATTAATTTCTGTAAAAAAAATTAATGGTACTGACCCCAAACTACAAACAGTAGTGTATGTTCACTATGTTGGTAGCGTATATTCCAGGCTCATTGCTGGTGGCCGTGTGCTGACAGCAGTGGGTGGACGGTGCCAGGAATCAGCAGGCCTGCATCTGCAGGTGAGAGAAAGCTGCAGCGTCAGCATTAACATGTGCAGTGCAATCCGTACTGCTCTCCAGCCAACACTGCAGACCTGCACTGGCTCCGGGATCACCCTTGGGCTCGGAGCCTCCTCTGACTCAGCTGTGGCAGACAGAGGAAGAGTAATGCAAATAGTGTTATGCCACAGGGCCCAGTAATTGGCATTTGCTAATGTTACTTTATAATTAGCAAAAATGACAGTGCTAAAATGTAATCGCATTTGCTTTGAAAACTGTGAGACTTTGTTGAACCCAGGGTGCTGCAGTGGATGGCACACCTGCAGTGGTGCTCATGCCAGTGAAGCAGATTCAAATGTGGCTCGCAACATCACATTACACCTCTCTCTCCCATAGAATCGAATCCCACTCTCTATAAGGAAGCCTCTTTCTAAGTAATCCGAACAAACATCAAGCAACATTTACGAATGGCATTTCAATAATGTGGTTTATTTAAGATAAACGCTTTAGATAAGAAAATAGTAAACCATCTGGAACAACCGCATAGCAATGCCCTGGCAACACTTCACCCACCCTAACAACCACAGATCAACGTCCTAACAATCACTCTAAACACCATAGGAACCACATAGCAACACTCTACCAATCACTCAAAACACCCAAGCAACTGCATACATAGCAACACACTAACAACCACACAGAACACCCTAGCAACTGAATACAACTGCTGCATCCCAATTCGTCTACTTATACTATGCCCTAAAAGTGCTGTTTTTGTGAAGAAGAAAAAAAGAAGAGTATACTTGTTTTGAGTGTGTAGCAGAATAGGCAAGCTTTGGGACACACTACATCATAATTGCATCTTTAACGGACAGCTCTATTGCTTAGTTACGAGCATTATGTCATTGTTTAAACTCCCAGACCCCCAAAACACCCTCTACCAACTGTATGTCAACACACTAAAACCACTCAGAACACTGAACTGTAACAACCGCATGGCCTGGCAACCACCCAAACACCCTAGTAACCATATATAAATGTCTTAACAAGCACTTACACTCTGAACACTGCAGCAAATAGGAAACAAACTGCATATTAATGTGCAAACAACCATTCAGAACACTGTAGCAACTGCATGGCAACGCCCTGGCAACCACCGCACACCATAGCAACCACATAACACCTTAACAAGCACTCTGAACACCATAGCATAGCAACTGCATAGAAATACTCTGGCAATCACCCAGAACACCCAAAAACCTTCATATTAATGTGCTAACAATCAACAAGAGCAATGTAGGAATTGTAAAGAAACGCCCTGGCAACCACCCACACACCCTAGCAACCATATATCAACACCTTAACAAGAACTCTGAACACCATATCAACTGCACAGCAACATTCTGGCAACCAACCATAACACCCAAAAAACTGCATATTAATGTGCTAACAATAATTTAGAACACTGTTACTTAACTGCATAGCAACGCCCTGGAAACCATCCGCACACCCTAGCCAACAATATATAAATGTCTTTTCAGGCACTCTGAACACTACAACAAATGGGAAACAAATGCATATAATGTGCTAACTACCATTCAGAACACTGCTGCAACTGCATGGCAATGCCCTGGCAACAACCGCACACCCTAGCAACCATCAACACCTTAACAAGGTGCACACTATTGTACAAACAACCACTCACACCATAGAAACCTGAATAGTGAAACCCTGGTAATCACTCAAAACATAGCATTGTGCCAGTAAGTTCTGCATGGGAAAGTACCATTTTCTTCTAAATTCAACATAAAAGTGTATTGCTCATAGTGGCCATAAACTCAAACAGGGAGAGCTCGATGAAAATATGAAGGCAGTTCTCCTTATGACTGAGTCATATACAGTGATATATTGCATCAGTAAAATGTATTATCATGCCCTGAGCTGTAGGAGGGAGACCCAAACCACATAAAACACAAAGGAAGGGCCGTCTGAACTGTAGATCCGGATGGAACCGGATTTTGACTCGCCCTCAGACAGATTTTTGTTGCTAGCTATCCCTTTCCATTTAAGATGTTACTCAAGGTAATGTTTGCAGACATGACTAAGGACAGCCAGAGACCATCCACACCCAAAACCTCTTGTATTTTGAGCAAGCCCCTGTTTTCATATCCACAGAGCATTCGTGACAAAGCAAACCAAGCCGCCCACATCAAAGATGAGAAGAGAGCGGGTGGAGCGGGTGGGGGTGCATGGCTCATGAAGCATGAAAAAGCTCTCGCCTCAAGCGGCAGCTAATATTTAGATATTAGCATGTCTTTAATAAGACAATATTTCAGTATCTTTGGGATTAAGGCTCATTGTAAACTTATCTGAAAGGGATCTGTAATGTTTACGGTGCTTTTAAAGTTAAACATGTTCTTCTTTCTTATCTGTGTACAGACAGGATATGTTTTTATATAGTGGATCCTGCTTCAGTGACAGCTGATAAACACTCATGTTTATACAGAATGCAAAAAAAGTGGAAGACAGGGGTGGAAAGGGTCATCGCCGGCACAGTTACATAAGCAGCTCGAAATCTAACTTAGGAAAGACTTAATCTCAACTCTGATCCAATATAGTGTGGCGTCCCAAAGACTGAGACCACATTCAAATCTGTGTGAAAAACAAAAAAAGATATTTTTTAAATGCTGTCATGGTAAATGGCGAACTTTTGTATTATATATACTGCATATAATGCAAGGGTCCAAGTCTCTTAATTTCAAGAAGACAAATAACAATTATATTTTGGTTGTTTTATATTAAATACATTATTAAATGAATGATATTTGACATTGACTGAAAGAACGTCCGATATCTCGCGTGCGTCCTGACGCGGAATATTTAGAAAGGCCAGGAAGCCTATTTACAGTAAATCACTACTGTAAAATAACTGCGGCCTGACAGGGCTACGTGCAGACGCGGATGCTGGTCGTCAGGACAGATTTTTTCCATAACAAAAGGTTTGCATATCTGTATTTTGGAAGCTCTTTAAGCCATGTTCCCTCATTGAAGCAAATCGAACAGGTCAAACACACACGGTCATCATTTAAAGCTTTTGGTTTAGTACTTCAAAGAATCTCAAGGACTAGTGTGACTACAGTCAAGTCCAGTTCACACCAATAATGATAACTATAAAGATAATTATAACAAATAATATTAGCATCCATGCATTCTTTTCATTATAAGCACGCGCTGCAGTTTTGTCATCTGTAGTTTTAAATGCTCAAGGTGGATTCCAACCTGGTATCAAGCTGTACCTAATAAAGTGGCCAGTGAGTGTATATACAGTATATTTTGAGCGAGGAGAGACTAACTCATATACAGTGCTTCATGGGAGTGTGCTATTTTCTTCAAAAGCACATATGTGACCCTGGATCACAAAACCAGTCATAAGTCGCACGGCTATATTTGTGGCAAAAGCCAACAATACATTGTTTGGGTTAAAATTATAGATTTTTCTTTTATGCCCAAAATCATTAGGATATTAAGGAAAGATCATGTTCAATTAAGATATTTTGTAGATTTCCTACCGTAAATATATAAAACATTTATTTTTGTGAGTGAACGCAGCACAATCGAGAACATAAATACACAACTTTAAAGGCGATTTTCTCAATGTTTTGATTTTTTTGCACCCTCAGATTCCAGATTTTCAAGTTGTATCTCGGCCAAATATTGTCCTATCCTAACAAACCATACATCAATGGAAAGCTTATTTATTCAGATTTCGTGTGATGTATAAATCTCAATGTAAAAAAAAAAATTACCCATGTGACTGGTCTTGTGGTCCAGGGTCACATATACCATTGACTAACAACCTCCTAGTAGGTCAGTCATGAAATGTTTATAAGTTAGTTTTAAAATCAATTCCCCTATGAAGAAAATTTATCGTCATTATTATCATCGCAACCGTATACACACCCATTCTCCGATTATACAGCGCCTTACATCTACACTTTTATGGTCAGATCACGTGATTTCCAGTAAGGCTGGCTTGATGGTGTTGTGTTTGCTCATTGTAAATGTAGATTAAGTTGGAATTCAGGTTAATAAAACAAACTACGGCACAGGAGTTGCCCATGCCAAGCTAGTGCATCTGGTTCCCAGATGAGTTCTGCAATACCATTGGACCAGGTACCACGTTTATATACCGTTTCCTAAATGCGATTTACCTTATTTGTTTACAAGTCTGCACAGTGCACACACAGTTTCTTCTGAAGTTACAGTGTTTCCTCGAGCACAAAGGATATGCGAGTCGGGTACTTTAATAAGTTACAGGAAAGCTGAGGCATGATCGGAAGCTTTTTTCGCATGATCCACATAAAAGCACTTTATTAATCTGAGGTTTGACTTCATAGGAAAGTCTTTGTGCTGCATGTAAATCTATATTTAAATATAGGACGGAGACCCAGTTAAGATGATGCAAGTTCATGGCTCACGTAAATACTTGACCTGCTCTATTAATCTCTAATGCCAGCTGAAGGCACAAAGAAGGTAGTGAGTGAGTGTGAGAATAAATAGCAGACAGATGGATTTGTTCTAATGGTGTCATGAAGGGCAGGGACAATGCAAATAATAACAGTAACCCGTATTACTGTGCAAGTATAAACAAGATGCTTATAAACTTTTAAGACTAGAAACCTCCACATCCGTTGTTATTTAGGTCAAAGGATAGGCCTGTGTCAAATCAAACACTAGCCTACATCAACTCCAATTCATGTCCCTTATTAAATGGCTAATACATTCAATATTTACCACAGTGTTTGTTTAATATGATAATCCCACTGTTGTTTATAAATCTAAAGCTAAATAGGATATGTAACTTTTGTCCCACTACCGGTTAAAAATTAAAACTGCATGCCATGAGTCAGTCTTGTGGAAATATTTTGTTTTGGTTCTCCTCTGGGGTTCGAGGCACCAATGTAAACAGGACTTCTTATAAGAGCGGATGGACAAATAAATAACGGCTTCTTTGTTTTTACAACCGGTGATTCCCGGAGGTTTTGTCGTTTCTAATGGTCCATGGTTACTTTTTCTCGTTCGTTGTGACAACACACTTGCAGCTTCGCGCTACAGACAGTCGGAAATATTTTTCTCTACAGACGTGACGTGACGTGACAAGCACTTCGCGCGAAATCCATCCCGACAGCTTTAAAAAAAAAGATAAAATAAAGCATTATAAAACAACACAACAGAATAGACTAAGTATATTTGGGTAAAGTAGAGATATAAGATTATTTGCACTCTATCATTAGCCTACTAATATATATATTTTAAATCAAAAAGTTACATTTGTACATTTTCCTGTTTAATACTTTTCCATATTGGAAGGCCTATGCAGTTCATGTTTACTTTTGTATTAAACAATTTTGGTACAGTTCCACATAACATCCGATGTAAAATTAGGTGCATGTGTTGGCAATTTTTTAGTAGGTCAGTGTTGAGGTATTGTCACATAGGTTGGTTTACCACAGTCATTTTCTGTAAACACGGAAAACTCACATTTAACGTTATACTTGCACGCTGCTGCTCGTCTTGTGTAAAACTGACAAGGGTCTTTTAAAGTGTGCTGGTAAAAACATCTCGTCCCTCTTGGACATCTCCTCCTCTAACGACTTAATGTCATTTCAGCAGGCTAGCACGCGATAGGGAATAGCTGAGCTGTTCTTGTGACATTGCAAAAGCGCTGTTGGAGACCAAGCCTGCCTGTGATGCTGCCGAAGGGCTCTTGGCCACCAGCCAACAACAATCAGCGTCTCTCAATCACAAAAACAAAAAAACAAACGCGCGCACGCAGCGTAAAGTAACAGCAAAGACGCGAGCGCCATCTAGTGTCGCATCTTCGAATAAACACTCAACAGATGTGACGTTAAACGCATTTGCCTGGTTTCACAGACAGGATTAGGCTTTAGGTCAGTTTTGACATTTAAGTTGCTTTTATAAATGTGCCTTAGGGGAAAGAAATATATTACTGGTGTGCATCTTGAGACAAAACAATGGCACTGACATATTTTAAGATATGCTTGATTTCAGTTAAAACAGCTCACATGCATTAAGTCTGGGACAGGGCTTAAGGCTTGTCTGTGAAACCGGGGGTAAATATATGTGTACACATGATTTTACACATATTGTACTATTAATTTTACTTTACATAATTATTTACATAATACAATAAAAAATAGGCTATGTGATCCCTCATTTTCAAGCTTAAAGCCTTAGGTTTGGCATAATGACAAGATGGAGGTGATATGATTTTATTTTTTACAGATTTTATTTTTAGTAGTATTTCATTCATAAGATAGACTAATGGTCACGCTAAGACGAAATAAATCAAACGATTAGCTCCCTCTGGTGTACATTCACAGTATATTTTTAAACCCTCAACATAGTTCATTAAAATAGATTGTGCATATAAAAACATCAAATTTACAAAATACAAATCACCCTCATACTGACGGATATCAAAATACAGTTCGTGAATGACATATTTTACGGAGGTTTCTTTCAGCAGCTTCCAATAACTGGTTGTGGACATCATGACATGTCATTTACTGCACTCATTGAAAAGGGCCATTTCTCTTTCCTTATATTTTTAGAAATTGTCTAGACAGCACAGAACACAGATTTTACAATGTGGAAATTGTCCTCTGATGTACAACTATATCCCTTAGTTTCAACATTAACATTATATATATATATATATATATATATATATATATATATATATATATAACTATTTAAAGGGGTCATAAAATCACTGGTAATTACTTTATTTAAAGTCTTTATAACTTTGCCACCATTTATTGAGTCCTGAAGAGTGACAAAATCTAATCTACAATCTCTTGAAAATGTTGCCAAGCAGGACATGAACGGGAAGTAAGCCTTCAAGGAATTTTTAAAAAGGGAAGTTTTACATCCAGCTATTAATAGATGTGTATCATTTATGTGAAGCTACTTCCTCAGTCATGTGGTGTGATGCATCCATATTATTGCAAGAGAGATTACCAGCATTAATAAACATAGTTAATATGCAGCATAAGAAAAGAACATGTCAAAATAGTTTTAAATAGGCTGGGTGGAATATTTATATATATTTTTTATTCATTTGTCACACTACAGGACTATAGAAACGAACTGGCAAAAAAGTTGATCAAAAGTGGTGGAAACACTGACCAGATGGTCAAAACACTTTCCAACAAACACACACAAACAAACAAACAAACAAACAAACAAACAAACAAACAAACAAACAAACAAACAAACAAACAAATACTTTCTCTTATTAAAATGATTTTAGATAAAATCTTGATGTTGAAAAAAAAATCCAGGTCCATTTGTGAACATACCAAGTGAAAATGTTCATAGCTGGGTCATATTTGAGTTTAGCACAAGTGGTGGTAATCCCATACAAATTAACTTATTATATTAGTAAATTTATGTACTGGCTTTTAGATGCATTTCTTGGTTGTAATGTTTCTGCACTATCAATCAAAGCTCGGTGAATGCAGGATTATTTGATCCACACAAAGCCAATTTGTGTCCCAAAGTTGAGTCCATCTCTTACATGGGAGAAGAATAATTCCGGATGGCAGGAAGTGCACAGTGTGGATTCAGACTGATGTGGGATCCTGATGTCCTCGATGTGTGCAGGTTTAATCCCACCTCTCTCCAGCAGGATTCTAAAAGACAAAGCATGATTGGTTGGTTGACATGATGCAGTTTAATAGATGCAAGATAAAGTAACGTTCTTAGAATCGTCTTAAAGAAAAATAGTACTTTTTTTTTAAATAATTTTTTGAAATTATAATAAGCTTAAATTTAATAGCGCAAGCTACTTAAAGTGCTTTGCAAAGTTAAAACAACCTTGACAGTGTTATTTTAGTATTATTGAGATCACAGACAGCAACACCGATTCGGCCCAGAAGTTTTGACCATTTCGTTTACATCCATTTCCCCGTGAGGAACTAAATCAGGCTTGATAATCTTAAGAATATCTTGTAGTGTGTGATGATGTGCCACGATTTTCAACTCTTGTTGTGTGTGCAGGTTTGAGATCCGAAAGAAGAAAACCTGTGAAGATTCTCCTTATATGTGCATGATGCAATGCAACCAGATTTAACAACCGGTTTAAGATTGAAAAACTCCTGTAGTCTGAGCCCGGCTTTAGTCTGCATGCGTGTGTACGTCCACTTTCCCCTGGGAAATCATCAGTATATGTTTCTGCTAATATTCTTACAGAGATATATTGCCTTTTACATAAATCAGCTTCCTCCTAGAGGTGTTCATTACTGTGAGTCACTTCAGGGAATGACTTGACCTACGTGAGTGACGCAGAGGACTGAGGGATCAATAAAACAGTCTCTGGAGAACAGTTGAAGTCAAACCAGGATTCCGCTGGTTGACCTTTGACCTTTACCTGGTTGCGAGTCTGATGTCGACATAAGGTGTAGATGAGTCCATGTTTCTAACGCAGTCTGGGTGTATGGCATGAAACTCTCTGGCCGAGTCTTCCTCCAGAGTAAAGCAGCACGGCCCGACTGAAGGCCCGATCACACACACAACGTCTGCGGGACTGCTGCCAAACTCCGACACCATGGCTTTCACTGTTGCCATGGCAATTCCCATTAGGGTCCCCTTCCAGCCTGGGACACACACAAGAAAATGCCAGATAAACAATTGTCACATCATTTCTGGCATAGATGTTATGTATAAACACAGAAAATGATTATACTCTATGTATCTCTGAAATAGCATGAACACGGATTATAAGCACAGCACCGAGGAAAACTCAATTACATTAACCCTTCACGGAGAACTCCAATAACTGAATTTCAGATAAAACACTTTGATTTATGTCTGTCAGTCATGCATTTCTGATTGAAAATGCTCTCATTTGGAACAGTCTGCAATGCATCACGCAGACGAAACTGGAGTCGCGCTTATTACAGTTCGAGCGAGGTATAAAGACATAATATACTTCTGTAAATAATGTACTTTCCTTTAATATATGCGTGTACTGTATATAGCGTGTGTTTATTTAAATATTAAATTGTTATTCATTTAAATCATGTAAATTTGGATTTTGGAAAGCACTAAACTGAGTGATGTCTGTTCGGATGTCTAATATGAAAATAACGCAATTTGGTTAGATATGTATTTTTATCTTGTTTTAACCATAATCATGATACTGTAACGGTCACATCTCATGCACTTTACACCCCTCAAACAACCATGTTCAAAACTATGGAAGCCTGTTTCCGCCACGGAATAAAATATATATATTTGTATGTAATTGTGACTTGTGACAATTTTAACTTTTTTTCTTGCAATTGCGAGTTATAAAGCCCAAAATGTGTAATAGAAACTCACAATTGTGAGAAAAAAAGAAAAATTTTGTCACAATTGTGACTTTTTTTTGTGTTTATATCTCTGAATTCTGACTTTATAACTCGCAGAAAAAAAGAATTGCGAGATGTAAACATAATTGTGAGAAAAAAAGTCAGAATTGGAAGTTTATATCTCGCAATTCTGACTTTAGAACTCGCAATTGCAAGTTTTTATCTCACAATTCTGAGAACAAAAGATTTGTGAGATAAAAAGTCGCAATTGCTTTTTTTATTCAGTGGCGGAAACAAGCTTCCATACAAAACACACCTGGGACTAAATACAATACAGTTAAAACAATTCAGTGAATTTATGATTCTTATGATCTTTAAAACTTTTGTTGTTGTAAATGCTTATGCTTAAATGCTTGAAATTAGTTTAGTGCACAAATATGAATTGCCTACATAAGAATTTATTATTTTTATTTACAAAACTTTAAATAAATACAAATTATTTAAATTATAAAAAAATAGTATTATTATTAAAGCTGTAAAGCCTGACATATGAAATAATAGTACGAAAAATATATATTTTAAATGGAACCGTTTATATTATATATAAAAATTAACATTTTAACTCAGCCTTGTGAACTACAGAGACGAAAGTCTCACCTCCAAATCAGCAAACCACCTCCTTTCTATCACCAAAACTCACACAAGAATATATGGTTTAATGTGAATGATTATCATCGAGTATTATACATGTTTAGTATCATTTGAAATGTCTCAGGGCGACTGGTACAAATGTCTCATTCCCAAATAACTGACACACAAAGGAAGGTAGGCAAATGGTCTCCTATTCTCAAAAGGTGTAAACTCAATGCAAATTTTGCCATGTAAATCAACTTCTGCCCCCAGCGGTGATTAATGTAAATTTCCATTGTTAGCACATGTTTCCATGTGAAAGAGGTTCTGTCTATATAATGAAATGCAGCAATGAGTTCGAGTTCCTGTATCTCAGATCAGCCGGTGAAGGTTGAGAGCCGCCGAGACTCTCACCATCATATATTTCATAATGTTGGGTTCGCATCTCTTCTCTTTATTCCAGAGCATTCGATGTTTTGTATCGATTATCTTTGAATTGATTATGTAATTGGCATGATACATTTACCTGACGTAATAAATTGTTACATTTGATTATTCTAACGGCATTATTTTTTAAATTTTAGAGTTAAAAATAATAGTCAAACATTCGCTCACATTTAATGGCGCACGGATATCATTAAAACCTTTTCATTTATGGAGTCAGATGAAATAACGAGAAAATACATATGAGAAAATGTGTTCCATTTAATTTTGTTGTGTAAGATACTGTTAAAGACAGTAACACGTAGAGACCTTCCTCGCTGGTCGGATGCCGGACTTTGGGCCGATCGAGCGCGAGTTTACACCTCTGTATGATATAACACAATATTGAGCTCATATTGAGGAGGAAAGAACACATCACTTTTATTCAGACTCATGCATATGCATTTTATTCAAGCTACTTTAGTACTGGAGTGAAGTGCAATGACCGGTGGGTAAATTCCCTTCTCCACTTCCTGTGAAGTGATATTATTCCCGTTATGGTGTTCGCAGTGCCATAAAAACGAGAACATCTGGTCGAATGGAACGCACCTTTTGATTCAGATTATATGAACACACACGTCCCACAGAACTCACTGCAAAGCTTGAATTGAATCACTATAATGTTATGCAGACCTAACCATAATATATTAATTACATTAATTGAAACCTATCAAGAAAATGACCTATTTCACATATATTTGTAAGAAAATCAAGTCTATTTATAGGAGCATTAAGATTGTTTTTGGCATTGTGCTGAGACTAACCTGCATGTGCCACTCCAGTGACCTTTCTCACGGGGTCAGTGAAGAGCAGCGGCATGCAATCGGCCCCTGGAGCTGCTATGACGACTCCAACCTGATCGGTCACCATCCCGTCGTAACTGTCCGGGGCCGGTTTGCCCATCACCCACACATCACTGGCATGGTTGCACTGAAGTCAAGAAGTTTAGTGTGAAAGATCAAAGAGTGAGCCAGTTTTTGAAAGAACTTCGGCAGAATGTAGAAAGGCAGTGGTATGTGTTATGATATGATATGCTGCTCGCTCTTAGACTGACTCCCTCATATTTCCTCTGTGGTGAAGTACCTTTATGAGGTTGAACTGCGGAGGGGTGAAGCCAGCCTGCAGGCCGAGCCGGCGCAGGTTCTCGGACACCACCGCTCTGGGGTCTTTGCGCCGAGGGTTACAGAAGAGGTTCAGGGAGCTCAGGGTGCTGATGTAGGAGATTCCTCCAGCACGAGTGGTGAAGCCGTGACCAAAGCAGTCTGTGAACGAGAAGGAAATAGATGTATTAGCTGCTTCTCTGTCTCTGCTTACTCACACAGTCAACACTCGCTGTTTCCTTCACTGTTCCAATTATCCATTCATCTCACAAAGCCTAACTGATTATATTTAATACATATTTAATACATGAATTCCTCTAAATGATCAACATTATCAAAACTTTGCTGGGAAACCTGTTGTACACAATTACTACTTCTGCCCACTAGTTTATGCTTTTTCAGGAAAAATGTCAAAAATGTAAAAATGTCCCCCTTCAGGTTGAGTTACACGTGTCTTTTTGCAGTGAAATATTGAATTTTTATATTGTTAAATATTTCAGAATGAACACTTACTGGACTGAAGCAACTTAGGTTTACTTGATTATACATACATGTTTTTTTTTTATCTTAAAATGTATGTATCAAATATGATACAACAGGCTTTTGTTCATCTGTCAATCATCATCGTATTGCATTGCATTATATATTTAGCATACACTGATTTTATCACAAAACTATTTAAATATCTTCTTAAAATAAAGTATAGATATCAGTGACAACTGATATAGTGACAATCTGTTAAAGTGTTATAAAAATCTCATTTATTTAAATTACAAGGTACATTTCATTTGACTTTTTGGCCATAAAAATAACAATATCTCCACCAAACTGCATATTTTTGCTTCTTTCCTCCTCAATATGAGCTCCATATTCTGCTACAAGGGCCATAAAACATACAACAAAACATAAAACACATCCACAAACTTTGTTTAGATTTATTTTAGATTTTTTTCTATTTTTGTAGATTTTTAATGAACGGTTCCATTAGAAAATATTGTTTTTCTTACTATTATTTTATATGTCAAGATTTACAGCTTTAATAATAATAATAATTGTATCAATAATTACATTTATTATACTATGAAATAATAGTACAATTTCTTTTTAATTTTTAATAAACGGTTCCATTTAAAAAAAAATCTTACTATTATTTAATATGTCAGGCTTTACAGCTTTAATAATAATAATAATTGTATTAATAATTTAAATAGCATTTTATTTATTTAAAGTTGTATAAATAAAAAATGATAAATTCATTCGTATGTAGAAAATGTATATGTGTGCACTAAACTAATTTTAAACATTTAAGCATAAGCATTTACAGCAAAAGTTTTAAAGATCATAATAATAATAAATTCACTGAATATGTGTAACTGTATTACTGCATATTTATAATTCCAAATTAAATTATGCCAACACTCAATCTCATATAGCCTAGTTCCTGTTTTGAAGACAGTGAACATAACTTTCAAATTTTTACTATATTACTAGTTCAATAAAAAACATGCAAAGTAAATAATAATGAATAGTACATATATATTATAAGTATAACCTCAAAGGTAAAATACGCGTATAATGAGATCATGAAGAAGACGAACACCGCCAACCTGATATTACAGAAGACCTGAGAAGTGTAATGTCTCCTTTGACCGCTGGGAGGCGCTGTAGAAACGCGCAGAGCTCGTGTCTGGCGTCAGCTGCCTGCTGAGTGCTGATGATGTCTGTGTGTGTGCAGGGACCCAGGGGACACGAGTCACAGGACACACTGTCATATATCACACTGTACTCAAAACGATATGCAGAAGTGAAGAGGAGCTCCTGGTAAACCTGAAACAATGCTCTCCCGTGGCTCGAGGTCACGATCTTCACACTACTAATGTCCTCTTTGTCTATAGCCTGTTTGAATGAATATAACGAGGCTGAAAGAGAGCTTTTGCACAGGACCTGTGGGGAATTGCTGAAACCGATAAACATCTCCAGAACAGAGCTTCTTGGAAATCTGTCAGTCCCCACGGAGCTCTCTGGATCCGCTATGACGAAGACCGGTTCCTGTGAGCCATTCCCGGTCAGTGCACAAAACTTGCTGATGCGCCTTTTCACACAGATGTCGTATTCGGAACTGCGGATACGTGTGAGATCCACAAGAGTAACTGCAGCCATTATCGCACACACACACGCTTGCTTCGCTCTCTCTGGGATGGAAGTTATGTGGACGTTTAGACATACCACACCTGGTTATATGAGTTACAAACGAGGAACTTTTTTTTTTTTTTTTACCACGAACATAAAATTTCTTATGTCTCGATCACTTCCTGAAAATGCGTAGCGCCGCCCTCAGTGGAAACTCCTCACCAGACGAGCGCCTCATGTACAGTACATCCATGGGTTTATTTCTCACGCGACGTAGCTATGATTGACACTTCTCAGATACAAAATTTCCAGTCAGTTTCTACAGTTTGTTGCGTTTTCATTTTACCCGTTGGCTGGCTGTTTTTATACAGTTTTTTTTTAGACATACAAGCTGTCAGATGAGATTTCCTCATAAACTTCCACATTAAAGAGTGTTCTGAGACTTAACTGACATTGTCAATGTGCCCATAAGAGTATAATACACACACACACACACAAATATATCCATATTTATAAACTTTATTAACTATAATCACTGGCTTCTGGTAACGGCTGTACGCGACGCAAGGCTAGGTCTAGTTCGGAAGAGTCAAGTCACCTTCATTTATATAGCGCTTTTAACAATATTGTTTCAAAGTAGCTTTACAGTGATAATAGGAAATTAAAGTAACAGCAATTGTTTTGGCTTTACAGCAGCTCTAGAATAAAGTTATTCTCCAGCTAAAGTTAGTTTGATTGATTCACTTCCTCGCAACGATCATTAGTTGATCGTTACTTACCTAACTTAACAAGACACCGTTCTAACAGAAAACCCCAAATGCGATCCGGCCGCTCATTTGCACAAAACAGTGCCTGGTGTCTCGGACGCAAACCATGAAATATGTTCCAAGGTACAAACCTTGAAAAATGTATAATACAGAATTTTTTATCGCTTCCATAGCCCTGTGAACCGGAATGATCCCAACAACGTTTTATCTGTACAGAGATAAAGGGAAGGGAGGAAGGCCTTCACAGGGGAGAGACTAGTTGACACTTACTGTACGTTCACACCGCCGCCGGCGAGAGCGGCAAAATTCGCTTTCGCCGCCCTGCCATCGACGCCGCGAGATTCGGGGACTCTCTGGCGCTCTGACGTAGATTTTAGAATGCGTGATTTTTTTAAAACTTTGTTTAAAGGAGCCGCAAATCAAATAAGAACTGAACATAAATCAGTATCCTATGTTGTGCATACTGGCCACACGTAGGGTATAAGTTAACCTATTAAAATATTTTAAATGTGAAAGTAACAAAACACCAACAATTTCAGACACCTTTTACATTCGTCGTTCTTTTTATTAATGTCCCTGTATGTAAACAGGGACACGTCGTACAATAACGGGAAACCCGCAACAGAAATAATTAACTTTTCCTTCATTTTGCTTAGGAACTAATGTGGTCGGAACCAAAGTTTACAGGATTGTGTTCTCTGGTATCCTCTCAGGCGGAGGACTTCTACATTCCGATTGGTTGCCGCTGGTTGCCGCCGAACCGCGTCATAGCTTATTACCATAAAGTTGACTTGATTTCAACTCTTCTCGCCGCCCTCGCCGTCCAAGACGCGCCGCGCCGCTCTCGCCGGAGCTCGCCGCCGGCTCTCATTGAAAATGAATGGCTTCCGGCCAATTTGACGCTCTCGCCGCCTGCGGTGTGAACGCACAGTTAGGCGCAGGTCCTTCAGCAGATCCGGATACGGCCTGGATCCGGCGGACTGCGGTAAACCTTGGGATAAACAGAGAGACTAATATTAGCGTAGACGCCATCCTTCTTATGATGTAACGAGTACATCAGGATTTAAGGGAAGAGTTCCCAGTTCCGGCTGACCTAATCTATGCAGCCTAACATTGAGTTATAGAAGTCTATAATGTGTTATGTGAATGCTAGGTCAAAGAGATGTGTCTTTAGTCTCGATTTGAACTGACAGAGTGTGTCTGCTTCCCGGACAATGGTAGGAAGACTGTTCCAGAGTTTTGGAGCTAAATAGGAAAAGGATTTACCGCCAGCAGCCGATTTTGATATTCTAGGTATTATTAACTGGCCGGAATTTTGAGATCGCAGTAGACGTGAAGGACTATAATGTGTTAAGAGCTCGCTCAAGTACTGCGGAGCTAAACCATTTAGTGCTTTGTAAGTAATCAGCAATATTTTAAAATGTATACGATATTTAATAGGGAGCCAATGCAGTGTTGACAGAACCGGGCTAATATGGTCATACTTCCTGGTTCTGGTAAGAACTCGAGCTGCTGCGTTTTAAACTAGCTGTAGTTTGTTTATTATGTGTGCAGGGCAACCACCCATAATAGCATTACAATAATCTAGCCTTGATGTCATGAACGCATTAACTAATTGTTCTGCATTTTTCATTTAGAGCATATGACGTAATTTTGATATATTTTTAAGATGAAAAAATGCGGTTTTACAGATAATAGACACTAGCCTGGAAATCCAGACCTAAATCTGAAAAATTAATGGTCTGGCGTCGACTAATGAAAATTGGACAGCTTGAGGGGCAACACCAAGCATGCATTTGAATATCTCACTGCACGCAATTGGATAACGCTACGACCAATCAAAAAACAAACTGCAACTTGAAACACAACATTATGAAATACCGTGCAGTGCAGCCTTTCAAATTTGCCGGGACAGTGACAAGCGCCTCTGACTGATCTCCTTGTCCGTTTCTGCTGGTTTCAGTCACGTGACGCTGGCTCTAAACGAAAACGTGTTGTGGAAACGCGTTGAGGTAGGCTAGTGCTTTTTGTCCCTCTCTGCTTTTATAGGTTTTCAAAATGGCGGAACGACATGGAAGCCTCCTTACCCGTCCAATGTAAATAAAGATAAGAAATTCTTCACTTACAAGGATAAGTCAGATCAATGGCAGAGGTCATTTTACACCAATGAGGACATATTTATCAATAAAGACATTGATTTTAGCTAATAAAAAACTTAAAAAACTTCACAGTGTATCTTTAACAAATAATCCATAATAACCCTCACCCATAACACACAGGCAGAACCAGGTGTCCGGTCACAGGACACATTAAGGGCCCAATTTAACGATCTGAGCGCATGGTCTAAAGCGCAGGGCGCAAATGCACTTAGGGCAAGTCCGAATCAACTTTTGCTAGTTTTATGACGGGGAAAATGGTCAGCGCGCCTGGTGCATGGTTTAAAAGGGTTGTCTCTATTCTCTTAATGAGTAATGGGTGTGTCTTGGTCTTAACGTGCAATAAATCAATCAGAGTCTCATCTCCCATACCCTTTAAAAGCCAGTTGCGCTCGTGCCATGGTGGATTGCTATTTACCGTATATGGCAGACTTTGCAAGCGGAAAGACTGAACGCGTCTCCAGAGAGGAAACGGATCTGCTCGTGCGCGAGGTTAAAGTGCGCAAGCAGACCATCTACGGGACAAGCCGGATTCCACCATACCTTTATGTACACAATAATAATCTTTTACATTGTAATCCTTTTATTTTTAATATTTGGCATGTTTGTGTGCTGCTTTGCGCCCCTGTGTGTGTAATAAGCAGAGTGTACTCGCCTATAGGCGCATATTATCAATGTGCCCTTTAAAAATATCAAGGCGCCAACAATGCGCATTAACACACCTCATGTGTTGCAACAGATGGGTGAAAATGCATTTGCTATTTAAACAACGTGGCGCAGGACGTGAAAATTATAACTGAGTCGAGCTGAAAATAGCAAAAAAACATGCACCGGATTGCGCCCGGATGTATGATAGGGCCCTGAGACTGTTTTAGACCCAGTCTAAAATGTCTAAAAGTCTAAAATTGCGTACCATGTAGTCAGGCTCCGAGTCCGACCACAGTCTGAGCTTCTCATATAATGAGAGCAGCTGATCACGGGGTCCCCAAGCGAGCGCCCCTAAGCTGACGGCTCGAAAAACGGCTTCCCATTTAAACGATTTCCAAACGTTTTCCAAAGTCTGCTATAGCCTGTCAGAGATTAGTAATTACGTGATGATTATTGTTAGGAGTTATATTGTTGTACTGTGCTGCACTGATCCCAAGAGAAATACCCCAGGAAATAACTAAAGAAGTTATCGTATTTTTCCTATTTCACAGAAACTCCTGCATCATTTCACCATTTGAATAGAATGTCATTTATGGAGAACAATGCGCATTGCACAGGGGCACAAATGCTTGTTTTCTCTAGCAGTGGATGTTGGTTACAAACACCTATAGTTAAAAACTAAAATTACAATATCATTATATTTCTGTAGCGGTTGGGAAACAAGTGAAAACAATATAACCACACTGAAGTACATTCAGGCCAGTTTCAGGTAATAACTGAAACACTGAATTGAATTAAACTGTTAATACAATTTCCCGAAAAGCCTTTAAGGATAGGCCTACCATTTACCAATATGTGTTGGGTGAAATGTCTTTTTATTACTTAGTAGTAAATTTCACATTTCCCCAAAAGGTATAATACAGTAGATCTATCAATAAACAGCAGGTTTCCACTTTCCACATATAGAGTGACAACATACAGTTAAATTAACTACATTTGATTCATACAATGAGCACTATGGTTCAGAAATGCTACCACCAGAAGAGTCTCATGTCTGAGCTTACATTAGGCTTTAATAGAGTGCCGAAGTTACGACGTCACTTTAGGCCAAAACGCGGAAGTGAGTTAGCATTTTAGCACTTCCGGTTCCCTCGCCCTAAAGTCTATGGGTTTTTTGAATGGGTTTTTGCTAAATCGCCTGAAATAAGGTCTGTGGTTAACAAGGCCTCTAAATATTTTCACGTTTTGATCTATGACATAAAACACACCAGTTATAACCTGCTTGTGATTTTTTAAAAACTTTATTGTGACTTAAAAACGGTGGTTGCTAACAAGTTGCTAAAAGGGACTACATCCTTTGGCGGGGACTTTAGACGTCATCATGACAAACAGGAAATCTCTCACTACTAACCCGCGTTTCAGCCTCACGTTCTTTATTTCTGTGGAGAGACTGTTCGACTGTTCGGTGTTTTGTTTTGTCCCGAGATGCAACCACAAGTCGTTGAATGAAAGATGCTCGTTTTTTTCTGGCGATAGCAAATGGTATGCAAACATACAATCAAACATAATACAGTGAAAGGTAATCTTTATTAAAGTTTATTTGGGGCACAATGATCCGGCATAATAAAGAAAGAAAATAATATTAAGGTTTATATAAACTAACAAAATAATAAACTAATAAATAACACATTAACAAAAGATAAAAAAATCTCAGAGAGGCACGCATAAACAAAATTATTTTCTAACATTTTTGGAAAAAACGAATGGGCAATATTTCTCATGAAAAAGTGGATAAGTTCATACCATAGGGTTCATACACAGCGCAGATCATAATGAACGCTTGATGATGACGTTGATCCGTGACCATGGTCAGAGTGGTGTGCTGTAGTCCGTTTATAGCCTACCGTTAGCATTTTATATCTGACGGCTTTATTTAGGCTTCAAAATGTATACATTTTGGACTAACTTGTAAATATTGTCTTGATAGACAAAACGTGTAAGGGTCACAACTCTTTGTTGAACACAGATCTTATTTTTGGCGATTTTCCAAAAGTCTATGGGGAAAATGCATAGCTTTTCGATCGAGGGAACCCATGCGCCGCTAACTTCCGGGTTGGCCTACAAAGTTACGTCATAACTTCGGCACTCTATTGAAATAGCCAGTCCAGACTATTGCATGACATGGTTCATGTTAGTTCATAATTGGCTCCACCAGATCTACAGACTCCACCCACTCGTTCACTCTCCCCTGATTACTAATCACCACACCTGTACCTCGTCACCTGTTCACTAATGCACTATACATTCACTTGCACCACTCTTCATAGTCTTATCTTGTCTCTCCATGGACACACAGACTCTACCTCGATCCTTACCTGTTCCACTCACCTGCCATCCTCGTCGTTCCAAGAGCCTTCTACCATCTTCAGTGACTCACATCTGTGTTTACCATCAGCGTTCTGATCTCGATCTGTAAAGGACAATACTGTATTTCATCAGCCAAGGCCCATTCATCTATCTTCATTGTGTTCAACTCACCATTTACATCTGCTGGTTTCTGTGCTTCTGTTCAAAATAAACTCACCTGTCTGCTTCATCACTGTCCGACAATAATATGATAACTATGAGCATGTAAACAGTTTTTAAACATGTCCTGCCACTTTACCTGAAACTATTTACCGTAAATTGTCAATTGTAAAGACAATATAGCCTAATGTAGGTTATCGTAATTGCGATTAAAGGTTTAATGTTGTTGAGTTATATTCTCTATGAGGCTTAAGAAGGGCTTTCATATATTCGTGAAATTCAGTGAAATTAGTGTATTTTCTTAGATCAGTTATGGCTATTTGATCAAATCCACCATACTGATGTCATGCAAATTAAAACATTTTCAGAATGACAATTGGATATTTAAAGACTAATTAGGCAGGAAGCTTTTTTTCTTTTTTCTTTCCCGCTTTACCTTACATCATGGTTCAATCTCTTCCTCGTAATTTTATGACGTGTCATAGTTGATAATTTCATAGGCTAACTAAAACATTTAGCAAATACCGACGTGTGTAGCTGTGGCCAACAGAGGGAGTACAATAACCAGATGATGTTGCCTTTACACACTGATCAGCCCGGCAATAACCTCTCTGTTAAAAATCACTCACACTCTATCTGTGATCTTGAGCTTTGTGTATTTAATTTAAAATGAATATAAGCACTTAACGGATCACAGCAACTAATTATATACGTGCATCATATTAATGGTAACTTAAGTCACGACTAGATCTTGAAACGTTTCTGAATGCATACAGCAAATTTAGGTTTAGACTCCTAAAAAAAATCACACAATTACACTTTCAGTAATTTTAGTAGTAAGTCATGCAGTGAATATTGTCATGCATGCGTGATAATATGATCTGACTCGCACTATTACTGATGACCCCCATCACTAGTACTAGTGCGAGTCAGACTGTAGTAGGCCTACTAATATCTTAACACGCATGAATGACAATATTCCCTGCATGACTTAGGCTACTACTGAAATTACTGTATAAAAAAGCTTAAAGAAAAAAACATTCTGCTGTAACAACTTTGTTATTTTTCCTGACAAACAGACCGGGCACATAACACGTCAGAAAACTGACTCAATCGTAACTTTAGATTATTTGTCAGTTTTTAGAAGAAAATAAATAAATATAGGCCTATATATATATATAAAAAAAATGCATCAGTTTTATCAAAACGCACATGAACTGTTCAGTGGAGGCAGTTCGCTGTGGACTCGTGCACGCTGATCCGTGTCGCGCGCGCCTCGGTCTCAGTTAGTCTCTCGCTCTCAGCGCGTGGAAGCAGCAGCAGCTGTGCCGTCAGATGCAGCAGCACTGAAGAGCAACGACGGCCAGGGTTTCGCCATTCAGCTTCATTCACCTTTATTTTGCAGGATTATTCCGCCGAATCGCACCGAAGCTCGGAAGAGGCTTGATTCAGACCGGTAAGAGTCGGTCTTCATTCTTCAGTGTTGCTGTTGTCTGTATTCGCTCCTTGTGTCCGTCCCAGTCCTCATAGCGTCTGCTAGTTCCCATTCTTCTCATTTCATCAGACTGAGCTGAGCTCCATCACACTGTTTCCCCCTATCGAAGCATCAATAACATTTACGAGCCGCGTGTTTACTACATTTGGTCAACGTTCTCTATACATTTTCTAAATTGCGCGCGTTTCACTTGAGACGGAATTCAAATTATTACTTGTTGAAATACTTGTTGAGACAGACTGATTATTAAGCGGTTTTGTGTTGAATATTATATCAGTTTTGAAAGTTCAACGCGCAAATGTTTTGTTTTGGATACAGAGTCCACTGGAAAGAAAGCTACACAGACTCAATGAAGGACCTTATTTAGTGATAAGAAACGAAAGACAGTCACAGACAACAAGTTTCTCGGCTTTGCTATGTTTTGAAGTTGGCTGAAGACTATATACGTTGGTTGAATTCTGTTGAGAAGTGTTTAATGTCGTGACATTTGTGTAGTTTGTGTATGAATCGCTGGGGTTTCGCGAGCGTCAGATGGTTCTCTGTAGAAACGCCGATGCCCTTGATATCGTCATGTCACCTGGGCAACCGCTTCAGCACCATGGAGAGAGTTCGCGGCTCAACGCTACAAGAAACCAAAGTTATTTACTCTCATCTGCTCGATCTCTCAGCGAGCTGATGATCAACTTTTGTATTATGTTTGTTCTTTGTTTATAAGTACGTTTCATATGACACTACCCGTATTCCAAACAAACAAAAACATTTTTTAAATTCATTTTTACTTTGAAATCAGAATGGACAATACTTATTTTTTTATGGAATATAGCAGTTTATTATAAATGTTTTAGCTGTGCACATCATCATTTTTTTTTCAATTCATGTGCCCTTTTAATCTTTAAACAAATAACTTCCCCTCCCTCTTGCAGTCTCTTTTTGTCTTCTCTTCTCTTCTCTTCTCTTCTCTTCTCTTCTCTTCTCTTCTCTTCTCTTCTCTTCTCTTCTCTTCTCTTCTGACGTGTATACTGGTGCATGGGCGGGGCAACCTGTCACTCACATGACATCACAGCAATAGCAAAACACAACGATCCAATCAATTCCTGATGGACAAAATCAAGTCCCGCCCTAGGCCTACATCTTTTCTTGTTCGAGAAGCCGTTTCACTCATATATACATCACACAATAGAGAAGAAACGACTATCACAACTTCTGTTTCGTGCTGACTTTAGATTAACAGTCTAAATATGTGGCTAATGATTTCTTTTAAATTACACGTGGTTTCGGTTCTCCGATTTGGTTGGCTCAATGAGCTGAGTAAAGGTGCTGTCACATTTATTTACCTTTACACAGTGAAAGCAGCAAGTATAATTCTAAGTGCGTGTAGTGTGTATGTGTGTTATGTTTATATCGTTTCGCGATCACTGCGCTGCGCTTCTCTCACTATTGTGCGCTGAGCAGAAACCAGGAGTGGATTTTGATGGCCAAATATATGTCTCTCCGCTCCACTCATATACGCTGCTCCAGTCCGTATTTCAGCCTGTGCACTGCTGAGTTACGTGCAAAGCTTGATGCTTTCATTGGCTTCTTTTGGAAGCATTTTTGTTGACCGATAAGAAATACAAACCAGCTGGACAATTTCTGTCCAAAATGTAAATTGCTTGATTTTAATTACTTGCATGTTTAACCTTTGTGTAAAAGCAGTTGTGTAAGCACATGGCGCAATGGTTTCCACTGAACAATTAATGCAACTGTAGTAATACAGCATGTTATATTACAAAGAAGCCAGTCTTCTGTTGAAATTGAGGATTAGAAATGGTTTGATTTCATTCAGATTGGAACGTAAACAAAAGTCAGCCTGCACATTTCTGTTGACCTATTAGTTACAGTGGGGGAAAGTGCTAAGGGGCCGTCATTGTTATGAGGCACTGAACTTGGAATGTGTTATAATTATAACATTATTTTCCATTCTGGGTCAGTGAAGTACCTCGACAAGAACCGGTTTTTGAAACGATAGCAAATTAGTTCTTTATGGATGGATGGCCAAGCAAAATCAGGGCAAAATAACCAAATCCACACTTTAATCAGAGCTGGCAGTTGGACCTACAGTAAAAAGCTGTGAAGACGAAAGAAATAATAATATTTAATACTGACTTTATGAATGCTCGGCCAGTAGGCCTAAAACTTGTAGGGGTGCAAAAAGCACAATAGATTTGACTCCGGGGTCCGGGCCCAAATCTGGTTCTGTCATCCCCTTTTTTGAGGGATATAATGCACAATAAAATTGATATAATGTGAAGAAGACTGATTTTATTTATTTATAAGTGGACATATTTTAAAAATGTGTTGTTTTTAGTCTTACCAGGGCCTAAATCCCATGGATGAAGGTGATAATAGGTATAAATGTAAACATGCTGTCTGATTAATCCAAACAAAACCAAAATTGACTGATGCATAAGGTGAAGAAAATACATCTCAGACGGATCTCTAGAAGGAGATCCTTGAGTGAGATCCTTAAGTGTCCCATAAGGATGATGCCGTTGGCTGTTTTAAACAATCTTCTTCCTCAAAGCCTCTGGTGATAGTCATAGTCGTGTGTCCATATGCTCCACGTGTTCTGTGTACCCCGTATTTGCTCCGTTTTTAGTTGCTTTTACTTAAAAAGATTTCACATGTTTCTCTGAAAGTAATTCATGGTAATAAGCATTCCCATCTGTATTGACTTCATTGCAAATTCATGGAAATGAAGGAAAGCCTCACTTTGTGATGATCATAATAGCATCATGCCAATACTAGAATTGAGATCTGAAAGCTATTACAAAGCGTAAGAAAAACCTGGGAACATTCCCTCACACATTTATATTGTTTATGCAGTCATACTATACAGAATGCCATACTGTCTTCCCTCTCCAATTAAGTAACTTTCAATAATGGAATTGGCATTGCAGTGTCCAATACTTTCCACAGGCTCTGTTTTTCAAATGGGTTGAGAGTGAAAGGTCTCACTGCTGGCCAGCATTTTTGCGTCTTGTTGTGTTTTTTTCCATCTATCAAAAGTGAGTCCAATTAGGCTCATGTGCAGATAATTCTTCTGCAGTCGTTTTTCTCATTATCCTTTACTTGTAGCGGAGCAAAACAGAGATTGTAAAGATCAACTGAGGAAAATTATAGTCACAAGGTGTCCGTGTTGCACATGGCTGATATATTCTATATGTCGGCTGTTAAAGACATTCTGAATGCAAGCCGAGCCGTCCCAAGCATGGGGTGGTCGCACCAATCGCACGGACGGCCCTGCAGACACGCAATCTGTTTGACTGTGTGTTCTGCTAAATCTTTTCTCCTCTCATATGTTGTCACACTTTCACTTACAGATTTAGAACACTGTGACGTTAATGCATGCTTTTCCTCAGCTGGCCCCCATGCCAGCTGTCTCCTCAGTTTAGCAATACTAAGCGTTTTTAGCACATCTAACCTAGACCCCCTGTACATTAACATATGATCATGGCCGCCGTTGACGAGACGGTAATTGGCCCAACGTGGCGTGTCCGAATGGCGGCGGTCATACTTGTCTTCTGAAGCCACTGTGCATCTCAATAGTTATGAAAGCCTCCTTTGATGTTAGGATGTTTTTCTGGGACGGCTTTTCTGCCACAATAAGCTGCGTTATCCTTTGGAGGGTGGGCTGTGAGCCCCGAAGTAAGGCTTGGCAATAAATCAAGTTATAATTTAATTTATATGGAGATCCATGGAATAAAGCGAGCAGGAAATGCAATTTGCTGCCTTTCAGATCTCTGAATAAACATGGTCGGGTTAGTGCAGGACATGAGGCGCTGCTACAGTGGGAGTCAAACTGGTGGGTCGCAAACCAAAAATGGGTTGCAGACTTGTTTACTGGTTACAAACTGAAAATAACAATAAAAACTTTCAATAAGGTCTCATTTGTAATGTATTAGCTAACATAAACTAACATTGAATTATACAGTAACATTTTATGTTTATGTTTCATCTTTGTCAAAGGTATTGCTGCTCTCCCTGCTCTTATCATGCTAGGCTGCCATACCGCCAGTCCAAACTGTATGCTAATTGTCAATCATATTTGACGATAGTGGTCCTGACAGAAACAGCTTTTTATTTTTTTTTATTTTTTTTTAGTAAATGTTGAAATTAACATTAACACATTAATAAATTATGTAGAAGTGTTGTTCATTTTTAGTTCATTCTAACTAATGGAACCTTATTATTGTAAAATGTTTGGTGTAGGGTTTACTTTTTGTTCAGAAATTGGTAGTAAATTTCACTAATAATTACAAAGAAATTGTAAGTAACACTGAATAAAAAGTCAAATTCTGTAGTAGAAAGAATGAAATAGTATTTTCATGTAAAACGTCTAAAAATCAGACTTTATAGTGCAGACAGCAAGAGGGACATGCAAGGAAATAAATGCAACTAAAGAACTAACTAACTAGATATGAAAGCAAGATAATATATCAAAACCAGTCATAAGTCGCACGGGTGTGGCAATAGCCAACAATACAAAATGATACATTTTTCTTTCGTGACAAAAATCAGGGTATTACGTAAAGATCATGTTCCATGAAGATATTTAGTACATTTCCTACCGTAAATATATACAACATTTATTGTTGTGAGTGAACGCAGCACAATCGCGAACATAAATGCACAACTTTAAATGTGATTTTCTCAATGTTTTGAGAATGATTTTTTTGCACCCTTAGATTCCAGATTTTCAAGTTGTATCAAATATTGTCCTATCCTAACAAACCATACATCAATGGAAAGCTTATGTATTCAGCTTTCATATTAGTTGTACATCTTAATTAAAAAAAGAAAGACCCATGTGACCGATGGTGATATTTGAGGACATTTTTGCTTACTTTTACACAATAAAACAATTTTAATGTTGGGTTGCACCGCCAGTTGCCACTTGACGTCCATGTAAAATCTTATGTCTGAATTAAACCAGTAAAGAATCACAGCTATACTAATTAAACGGCAATGAGGAGAAATGGGGAAATGTTTTTCTTTTTAAAGAGAGCTGTTTACAATAATTAACTGTGAATGACTGTATGTGCCCTCTATTCAACTAGCTTTTGTTGTAATTACACATTTTAAGTGCTAAAGTTAATTGTCCATGGGTGGCTTTTACAGTGTTTTTTTTTTGTTTCATTCTCGTTGATTGCTGAACGGCAGGGTCTGGCTGTTAAAATGGACGATTCTTTCCTCCATCTCTCTTGGGTTTTCACGTCAGTTAGAAACTCAAGATTTTGGCGACTGCACTGGAATCTTTTTTTTTTTTTATTATTTCAGGAGAGAGTGCTGCGTGACTTCAGCTGTGTTGCTTTGCCTTGAGAGGTGCATTTGCTTAGTCTCTCACTGACAGGGGTGCTATGGAAAAGGAACAGACCGTCTGTCTCCCCATTACCAGCCTGTGGCCAGAGAGATTATCACACACACACACACACACACACACGCACACGCACACACACACACACACACACACACACACACACACACACACACACACACACACACACACACACACACACACACACACACACACACACACACACACACACACACACACCTCTGGCTGCAGACAGTGCAGCAGGCAGTGATGCAGAAGCCTTCAGGAATGGGGGTTAATGGTTTTTGCTGTGCGCGTCTCTCTCATTTGGTTATTCAATCCTTCCATTCTGCATGCTTTACTGCAAGAGGGCCGTGAAAGGGGGAAACACATACTCGTTATGGGTCTGCATCTACACTGTTGGGAAAATTATTTTGTGAGACTTTTTTTGACATCATTATTTTCACTGTAAATATTGCCGGTTTCCTATTTTTTATGTCTTTTTTTAGGTGTTTTCTGTCATTATTCTTGTTAGGGCGAGAGCACCGATGGTGCCAGGACCGTATTGGAATCGCTCTGTTTTTAATGACTGTGTTTCGTTTTACTGTAAGTTCGTTTTTATTTTTGCTGGGAAATTGGACTTTATTGAATTATATGTTCTTTTCTTTTGGTTAAAGGATTAGTTCACTTTAAAAAAAACTTTTGCTGATGATTTACTCACCCCGATGTCATCCAAGATGTCCATGTCTTTCTTTCTTCAGTCGAAAAGAAATTAAGGTTTTTGATGAAAATATTTCTCCATATAATGTACTTCTCACTGGCGACCAAACGGTTCAAGGTCCAAATGACAGTGTCAGTGCCGCTTCAAAGGGCTTTAAACGATACCAGACGATGAATAAGGGTCTTATCTAGCGAAACGATCTGTCATTTCAAAAATAAATAAAAAAGTTTAAGTTTTATAAGCACAAACGCTCGCCTTGCTCTGTTCTGTGATGCGCGTTCGTGACGTCACGTAATACGCAATTACGTTGAAAAGGTCACGCTTCACCGAGTCAGTGTTTACAAATGTGCGGAAGGAGGACCATATACACATATTCAAATGTCTTTGTGTCAGTTTATCATTTAAAATGCCCATTGCGTGTGCGTATCCTGGGTGTTGTAATATTGAAAAGCCTAAAAGAAAATTTTCGTCAGGATAGAAATGTTTTACTTTTCATAGAAACGTGACCTTTTCAATGTAATTTAAAAAAAATTAAACTTTTTTATTTATTTTTGAAATGACCGAGCGTTTCGCTAGATAAGACCCGTATTCATCATCTGGTATCGTTTAAAGCCCTTTGAAGCGGCACTGACACTGACACTGTCATTTGGACCTTGAACCGTTTGGTCGCCAGTGAAGTCCATTATATGGAGAAATGTTTTCATCAAAAACCTTCATTTCTTTTCGACTGAAGAAAGAAAGACATGGACATCTTGGATGACATCGGGGTGAGTAAATTATCAGCAAAAGTTTTTTTAAAAGTGAACTAATCCTTTAAGTAACATTATTGGTTACTCTGTGTTATATGGAGAAACAAAGCTCGGCCTTAATGACTCTTAAGCCCAGAGTATGCTGCGTTTTTTTACACGTACGTTAGCGTAAAGTCGAATGCGTAGCTTTTCAAAGTATATTCCATTTGATAGCTTGCACAAACACAGGCGGACGACACGAGCTATCTAGAAAGTTTCATTTTTGTCCAGTTTTTGCGCCATTTTTCTCCTGAAGTTATGACTGATCAAAATGTCTTCTTTTAAACTAATTTGTGGCTATCTCATAACTCCCTCACTCAAGCACTTGTCAATGCAGACAGCTGTTGTTGTTGCTGTCTCCGGTATTTTGTTGTTGTTGTTCGTCTCTTTAGTTTGGTTTTCTACTGTGAAACTAACGACCCGGGTCAACTGATTAGTGCAAAACATATTTAAAACAAATTTAATGCGCATATGCGACACGCATACTATTCTGGTGATGAAATTTGCATCATGCATCATTTGTACCCTCTCGTACGCGTAAAAAACCGAAGTAGACTTTGTGTGATAACAGAATTTATAACAGATTAATAATTAGTAGTTTTTTACAAAAAATTAATAAAGTAATTGCAAGTTTACATGTCGCAATTCTGATATTAAGTCGCAATTGCGAGTTGTAAAGTGAGAATTGCGTGATATAAGTCGTAATTGCGTGTTATAAAGTCAGATTTGTAGCTAAGATATCGGACTAACGGTCAGGTGGTCATAGCCCTTTAGTCCAGAGAATTGCCCCAGACTGGTTTGGTTCCGATCGGGCGAAAAACCAGGGACTAGTTTGCAAAAGTAGGTTTTGGACAAAATTCGACATAGCAGAAACTTTTTGGTTACTTTTGATATTAAACATATTAAGCAAAGTCTCGTCTTTCAAATTTGGTCATTTTGAATAAATAACGTTTTGTGGCTGTTTAATGTGTCTGACAGATCGCTGTAGAGCATCAGTTAAAGCTGCTCGTGAACCGATCCTCTCTTCCTTCTAGTTCATTTATAGCATCAAATAAACATGAATGAACATCAGAAGGAAACTTGTTTTAACCGTGGAAAGGCGTCAGTACACTCCGCTTTTTCAAGTTCAAATCCTCCCATGTTAATCTAATAACTCTCCTGACTGCTTTGTCGGACAAAATGGCGGATGGCGAAGTATGATTGGTCCGATCACCTGTCAATCAAGCTCACTGCGAAGGCGAGAAATAAACTCGCAATTCTGATTTTTTTTCTCAGAATTGCATGTTTCTATCTCATAATTCTGACATTATAACATGCAATTGGGAGATAAAAAGTCAGAATTGCATAATATAAAGTGCCAATTGTGGAAACAAGGAAACAAGCTTTCATAATAAAGTGATAGTTCAAAAAAAATTGTTTTTATTTCTGTTGTAATTTACTTACCCTCATGTTGTTCCAATCCCTTTTTACTTTCTTTATACTTCTAATCTTTTTTATTGGCATTTAACAAGACAGTATACAATGGTACATTCAACGAAAATGTCTCAATTGAACAGAGCCCCTAAAAGAATGTTGTGTTGGGAAAGAGGTGGAAGGAAAAATTATGTCAATTCTCTCGCGTTATTTTGCAAAAGTTTCGCGTCCGGGTTCCTCCGAGAAACTTTGCATTTACTTGCAAAAACGTTGAAGTTCTTTGCGAACGAATGCACAGTTTGCAATGAAGCGTAAAAGTTTTGGCGAGAGAACGCAAAAGCATATATTTTTTCCTACCATCTAACGTGTCTTTAGTGTCATTTTAGGGGCTCCGTACATTTAAACCCTATAATATAAATGTAAATATAATACAATATAAAACCAATTACCCACACCCCAAATACAAGGGAAAGAAAAAAAAATACTGCATGATTTTCCTTCTCATTTGGAACACACACACACACACACACACACACACACACACAAAGACGCTTTGAAAAAAAAAAAAAGACAGGTGTTTTGGACCCCATTGACTTTCATTGAATTGACAAAATATATTTTGGACAGAATTCACACTAAAATGTTTTAAATGTGTATTTAGTTAAGTCTTCTACTCTTCTGTTGTGGTATCCACTGTTTGACCTTGCACTGCATCATTGGACATGCATAGATTGAATAAGATACTATCTCTTCAGACGGAGGAGTATCAGATTGTGCTATTGCCTTGTTTTACATTAGGTCTTGGTTTTACTCCAGGTTTTAGAGCTTGAAACACAACTCAAATAATCTGCTTTGAGCTGATCTGGAAGATACAACACAAAGTGAAAAAGTGAGTTCATTCTAAGTGCACAGCGTAGTGCTGGTTGATATTATATTACAATATATTTGCGCTGATGAAGAGAAAATTATGACACTGAGCAGCAGGATTTTAATATGCCATTTATTAGGAACTGTATTGCCTGTTGTGGGAAACACACACCGTTGTGATCAATTTAAATGCTACGAACAGTGTTGCAGTCCAACACACCTGGACTCATTGGGTCCAAAGCCAACTTACATTACTCTCCAGACTGTAGTATTTTTTTTATTTTTATTCTTTAAATGAACTAATAGACATGGACTAAATGTTTGCTTTATCCTGCATCCAGAGTTAACAGTAAGACGATGTTCAAATAATGGCTGTAAATCTCTCACGACCTGAAATGATTTAAAATGTTTTCCATGTATGAAGGATAAATGGACAGTCACTGCACGATTGCACAGATATCCTAAGGTATGAAACCCTTTCAAAGATGGCTTTCATCTCCTCTGTCTCTGTCCTGTTCAAGGACAAAGGCTTGTAAAGGTGGGGGAGGGGAGACAATGGAGATATAAGAAGCGCTGGACTACTCACACGTGCACACCGTCAGCTTGCAACATACTTATACGTGAATGCAAATGCTTCTAGTAAAGAAAGTTACAGAATTTCTCCCTCCAATTTCTCCATTTAGCAAGTACTGCAGTTAAAAATTGTCAGTAAAATTTTTTTTTAAAGAAATTAATACTTTTATTCAGCAAGGATGCATTAAATTATGCATTAAATTGATAAAATGTGACAGTAAAGCCAATTATAATGTTACAAAAGATTTCTATTTCAAATAAATGCTGTTATTTAAAAAAAATTCTTGATCACATAATCCAGATTTTTTTTTTATCACAGTTTCCACTAAAGGATCATGTGACACTGAAGACTGGAGTAATGTTGCTGAAAATTCAGCTTTGCCTAACATGAACAAATTACATTTAATTACACTTAAACACATACCTTTACCAACCCAGAACGTCGTTCACTACCCTCCCTCTCATAAATGTTTTATAGTTAAACATCAACCTTTTCAGTATTTTATTATAATCTATTCATTATAAACAATATAGGCTAACAAGAAACAAATATACCGGTAGTTTGTTTTCTAATGATTTTTTTGTAAAAACGGTATAAGGTCGCTCGCTATAGTGACACGAGCTATGTAATACTGCAATTTTTTCTGTGCAATAATAAGTAAATCTCTGATGAAAGTTCAATTCACCTTTATTCCTCAAGGAGACAATGCCTGATACACAATGATAACGTGACGTTTCACTCATAATTACGGCATGCATAAAACAAAAGAATACAAGTATATTCAGCAAATATGAAATGGCTCAGCGATTTAATGTACTGTGCACAATTAAATATTAGTGCCACAGTCACTTGATGGTGGATCTGGTGAAGAAGCTGTCAGAAATCAAAATATTGATTTTGGAGACCTTGAAAATTATAGTTTTGAGAATATGGTTGACATCGCGAAAATAAGCCAGATGCTGAATGTACTGTGGAAAACAGCTCTGATGATGACCGTGATGATGGTAAAAAGTATCTGCTCAAGTGGAGCAAGTTCCAAAAGGGAATCGAAATATGTTTTTTATTTTTATTCTTGTAATTGTTATTAATATATCAGGAGAGTTGTATACTATTGAGGCAGTTAGACACCCCTCTGTGTAAGATATTGACCCGGGTCGCTAAAGACCCGAATATGTAATAATGAATGGAAAATAAATTCATGCATTTAAGGGTTAAAAAATATTAAAATAGAAAACAGTTATTTTAATTTGTAATCATATTTCACAATATCACTGTTTTAATATTTTTTTAAATCAAATAAATGCAGACTCTGCGAGCGTAAGAGACTTTCGAAAATATTTCACGAGTCCGCCTGCCCATTAAGTCTTAATAGTTAATGGTAAACAAAGTTGGCTTGCTGGCTCAAAGGAGGCTCAAACCGGCTCGAGCTCTGAGCTAAACCCCGTATAACGGTACCTTGCAGAAGAAGAAGAAGAGAAATAGAGGAGGAGCTGGGGAGGAGGAGGGACGCAGTGACTGCTGCTTATACACTCGTAATGATGTTTGACAGGGCTGAATGTATAGGCTCCTCCCGAATCTACATTTGGAACTTCATTAAAAAAAATCTTACAGACCCCAAACTTTTGAACGGTGGTGTACTTTCTCAATATTTTTTTATTTTTATGAATTATTATAAGTATCATACTTCAGTGCACTGACATTGTAGAGGCTGCTGGTTCAACGCTATCTCACGACCAATTCGTACGAATTTGTACGAGTGATTAAAAGGTGGCTAATTCGTACGAATTTGTACGACCTCACTCGTACGAATTTGTACGATTTGTCTAAACCCACGTGACGGTTGGGTTTAGGGGCGGGGTCAGGGGTAGGTCATTCGTATGAATTCATACGATTTTGGCAAATCGTAAAATATGTACGATTTAGCAAAAAACGTACAAATTCGTACGAGTGAGGTCGTATGAATTGGTACGAATTAGCCACCTCGTAAAATTCGTACGAATTGCCGTGAGATCGGGTTGGCTGGTTATGTTACATCTCAGCCAGATAACTAGATTTTAGGGCTCTTCCTGATTTAACCCATCACACCGCATCCTCCGCTCTGCAGCAGATGTTGGGAGATGATGAAGACGGCTCTGTGAACAGCCCACAGCTCCACGGCACTGAGCTCCATGTTGGATGATGGGATTTCTCTAGACATTAATGGCCAGTAAGCAGAAAGGCTGTACTCGTTCTCTTCCAGCTGAACTGCTGACTGATCAGAGGAGAGTCTCTGGCTACGGCCTCAGTAAACACAGACAGCCTTTTGCATTGAACTCTCTAATGAAACAACGTCAGCACTGATAGCGTTGGAGCCGGGTACACCTCACAGTCGAAATCTCATCTCAGTTGCTATTTCTCGTACCTAGATTGCTCCGGGGATAGATCTAACCCGAAAGGGCCAGACGAATACCTAAAAGAGGGAACAAAGTGAGTCATCTGTAGACTGAAGCTCTAGTGTTTCTCTCTCTATCTCTGAGAGGGACAATTGTTCGGGCACAGAGGTTTGGCACGCACACTGAATGTTGCATCAGGAACAAGTTTTTTTTCCTTCTTCTGCATGGAACAATACTTGACATTTAAACACTGCACCACTTCAGTCAACCCATGTCCTTAAACCTGACGACAAGCACACTTGTCAGGGATGGCCAATGAGTCCTTCATGTCAAGTAGTTCCAACATCAAATTAAGTTCTACAATATGACATCAAACCGCCCATCCCTAGTGTCTTTTAATCTCAAATTATGAGTTTATTCTTTTTTGGACAAAAAGTTTGAGCAAAAGCTTCAGTAAGCCACCTGATCCCCCAAAATAACGGTAACACTTTAGTGTAGGGTCCAATTCTCACTATTAACTAGTTGCTTATTAGCATACATATTACTAGGATATTTGCTGTTTATTAGTCCTTATAAAGCACATGTTAATGCTCTATTCTGCATGACTATATTCTACACCCCATAATCCAACTCCATACTTAAACGTAACAACTACAACAACAAGGTAGTAGTTAATAGTTTGTTAAAAGTGAGAATTGGACCCTAAACTAAAGTGTGATGATCAGATGTAAAAGATTCGTTATAACAAAATCAGTTTTCCCTGTTATCACAAATAAAAAAAAGTAAAGACACATTGAAGATATCTGGAAAACAATTGGACCTTATTTATTTTTCGAGTTTTTGTACGTCATGTTCTGAATAATTTATCACCTCACGTTATTCCACGGGAAAATAAAAATGTTTGTCATCTTAATTTTCAATTAAAATAATACCTTTTTACCTGAATCAACTTGCCTTTTTCCCCCCAAATTACTTTTGTTAAAAAAGTATACTGTATAAATGTAGTTATTAGGTGATTCCAAATTTACATATGTAATTTTGTAGTATAAATGGTGTGAGTAAGTGCACTTCAATACCTAGATGATGCACTTAATCGAAAAATTTAAGTCGGGGAATGTTGGAAATTACATTAATCTGGCTTAAAAATTAGTTGAATCTTGTATAACTTAAAAATAATGTTTAAAATTTCTTAACTTATTTTGATGAGTTGAAGAAATGTAAAAACACATGTCATGACTTATTGATCATGTCATTTTTTACAGTGAATGCATACACTAGACAGTAAAGCACATAGTATAAGTGTATAGCATGTCCTTCAGAACACAACTCATATGGTCTGGCTCGGTTGTGGATTTTAATTAACTTTTCAACATCCAATTAATTCCAATCCAACATTTTCACTTGTTGAAATTCCAATTTCACATGAAAATATTTCACACTGTTGCAGCAAAATGGATTGAGGATACCAATTCACACTGACTTTACCATCATCACATCATGCTTTCATATGACTAAGTGTGGTATTGTCATGATGGATGAATTAAACCGGCTGTGATTTTAGCCAGAGAGCATCAATGGAAGGAAGAGATCAGAACCTAAAGGCCGATGTACACATGTACCTGCCATGGATCTGACACCTTCTCAACTGGGAATTTAACAGGTTGCTAAGCAACAAGCACAAGCCTCGTTGGAAGGCTTGAATCTTAATTGGTCTGAATGGTCAGTCCTTTTTTATTTTTATTTTTGATGACAAGGTCACAGAAACACCAACAAAGAAAAACATGTTAGAGCTTCATAAATGAAACATGAGCAAAACCTCCCTCGCTGTCCAATCTACCTCAAACTATTTATATGGACACACTCACTCAGTTTTCCCTCAAGCATGAAAGAGCAGCAGCTGCAGCACCTGAGGACTACAGAGTGTGTTTTCCAATGCAATGAAGATCTCAGGCATTCAGAGGGTATACTGTAGGCTCGAGGTGCAGACCTCACTGCCGTTGTAATTTCACTCCTGAAGCATGCCTCATACAGAATGAAAACTCATTGTCGAAGTGACACTCACTTTTCCAACGTTATGATCATGCAGATGGGAATTATATCTAGTTTTTATTAAAATGTGCTCATATTGGGAATAAAATAAATACTGGAACCAAATCATTTTCATGACATTTAGTTTCATTAATGATTCCTGAACATCTTCATTCGTCTCTGCGAGTAACAGCGTTTACTGGTTTCGCTACTGAATCTACAGCTCCACAGCAAAAATAAATAAATAAAATAAACGGTGTCAGCCAAGTTGCGAGCTCGTGTCTGAATTGAATGTGATGAGAGAGAAAGAATGGGTTCTCTGAAAAAAAGAAGACAATAAATAGACAACACATCTCTCTGTTATAGTTTCCTTGCTGGTTGCACACAACAACAAATGCAGAGAGAGACACCGTGCTGTTTCATGACTAAATGGCTCTCGTGAGCCAGTTTATTTTTAAATAAATTGGTAAAAAATACTCACAAAGACTTAATGTTACCAAAAAGTAATATTGTTCTTGTTTAGTGTATGTTAAGTAATATTGTATATTTCTACACCGACAAACACTTTTGTGTTGTGTTCCCGTCACAGTTGCCATGAAGTTAAATCCAATAATGCCGGTACACATTGTACGATTTTGGGCTGTCCCAATGAAAGATGACCAATTGTGGTGATTTCTGTGGTCGTGGCTCCTAAACGGTGGTCCTACGTCGTACAGTGAGAGGTTCAAGACGGCCGTAGTCCCGGTCTTGCGACCAAAGATAGACTGCGATGATCATCTCATAGTGTGTTTGCTGCTACGACCTACGTCTGACTAGCCAATAAAAATGCACATGAAATGGCGTATTGATCAATTCAACATGGCACTTAAACTTAAAACTACTTACCTCAAGCTCCATGTGGAAGATTGGCATGCATAGTTGGCCTCTTTTCCCAATATGACCTTGTCCATATTCTCCTCTTGCTTCCTTCTCTTTTCTTCAGCTTACAATTGCCAAAAGTGGGATTCAACTTGCTTAGCAGCGCATGCTGATGACGTTTTATTCTTCTATACTAACTTGCATCGTAACCTTCGATTTAATAGGTGCCATCATCTTACAGTCTACATACATGTCGTACCCAAGTTTATTAGATCCAGTGTGATCTGTAATGATCTTATAGGATTGCCGAAATTGCACAGTTTGTTGCAGGCATGAAGAGATGCGTGACAAAATGACAGATGAACCAAGAGATTTTAATAAACACAGAGAGCAAGAAAACACTACACATTTAAAAGAAAATTATAAGGATGAACACAGAACTGAGGAAACTGAGGGCTGAGATACACTGAGAATGATCATTAATGAAACAGGGAACAGGTGAAACTAATCAGAAGCCATGGTAACAAACGAATGTGAACTCAAAACAGGGATGTTCGACTTGAAGCGACATTTTTTCAGGATTCTTTGATGCATAGAAAGTTTAGAAGAACAGCATTTATTTGAAATAGAAATATTTAGAAATGTCGTCACTTTTGATCACTTTAATGCATCCTTGCTGAATAAAAGTGTTAGTTTCTTTCTTTAAAAAAAAAAATCTACTGAACCCAACCTTTTGAAAGGAAGTGTAGATCTGGAATAAATATTCAAGAACAAAATGTCATGAAAATATTTTAGTTTCTGCATTTTTTATTTATTTAACTTGTACTGAGTGCCGATAAATGGCTCTAGGTTCCCAATGTACAACTGTGATTATCGAGGAAACAGTAGTTCTTCATTTAATACAAGACTGGCATCATACACTATAATGGCCCAAAGGGCTTAGACAAAAAAAAAAAAAAATCTCATTGGCCAATGGTGTTTCCCCATGAATGTTTCATCAACCATTGAATATCAGCCAAAAATAGAGCCTACAAAAATATGTGTAACATTATCCCACTCCCTCTCACGGCAGCTTACAGTCACCGTTTAAAATGTGTACCCAGAAATCTCTCTCTCTCTCTTTCCACAGCAAACACACATTCACACTCTTACGCTACCGACCCTCACATGCAATCTTCCAGCGTAAGGCACACTTTTCATCCCAGTGTGAGCCTAATGCACGTCAAGGTAGAGATTGTTTTCCACTCATTCGGCTGAGCACACGGTAATATGTGCTGTATGGTGATATCCTTAAGAAAGGATGGTTTAAATTTTAATGACTTATGCAGGAGGTGGTTATTTCATTGGAAACACTTGGGTGCACAGGCTGGAATCTATAATCCTCTTTATTGGATGGCGTCTCGTTATATTCTCATGGGACGTCCACCTCCATAATGCTGCTGCGTGCTTGGGATGGTGATGGGGGTTGTCTGTGGAACTTCTTTGTTTGGTGTATCCATACTGTTTTTATCTATCATAAAAAAAAAGTTAATTACAATCCATTTAATGAATTATTCTAAAGAAAGATATGGGAATTAGTCACATGAAATCACTCTGAATGGATGCATTTGATTTCACACTAGCAAAATGTGCTAGTGCTTGTTAAATATCCACAGCATGAGATTGAAAGCAGGTTAGATTGACCTCTACAGTGATATTTTCTAAATGCAGTGGTGATCTGAGATATAAATGCGTTAAGCACATATAGGTCAGAAGCACTTCGTAAATCTCTAATGGCACAAGGTCCATCTGTGCTGCAAGCATGAAAGTGATGCACTACAAAAAGGAACTTCTCGGCATGAGGAGGTAACAAAGAAGCAGCCAAGCGCATCTTCAAGGCGGTCTTTGTGAGACGTAAATGCGCTTTGATGTATTCTGCTCTACTTAGACTGGGTTTAGTACTCTGGAGATGCACAAATCAATAGCATCTCCAGAGCCTGGGGGAGAAATTAGACCTGATTTCCTGGATTGGAGACATTCGTAGAATAGGCTTGTGCAGTTCGACCTACCTGGTGTTTACAGTAAACAATGCATAATTTGTATTCTGTCTTCAGAGATGCTGCATGGACTTTGACAAGCACACAAAACCACACCATCTGTTTTGTTGTTTTGAAATTAATGTTGCAAAGAAAAGCTGGAACTCTCAAATAATGCAGTAAATTTCTTTGTGCTTACCTTACTTTTGGATGTTTATACACCTCTGGAACGAACGCTGTACTTAGCAGGCCTCCAGATCTCTGAACTCAGTCAAGTAAGGACAGGTGAAGGTATTGGTAATTTACTCAAAACATACTGTGACAAAGTAAGAGAGGGTTTCAAGTTAACCTTCCCTGATCAGAGTCAGACCAGATCATTTGAATTCATTTGACTCTGTATAATGATCAACAATGAATCTGGGTTGTTTCTATGCTGAGGTCACTTACAATGTCTCTGAAAGTTCCCAAAATAATTCAAGCATGATTGCGTGACTTGAAAAATGAGTACAGCATGTCCACAAACATAATCAGAAAATGAATATACTTGCTGTGTATCTTGGCATAAGTACGCTTTGTTAACTAGCTAGGGGATTGGTTGTGGTAGACAGTTTGATTAGCTAGCCTATAGATTGGAAGAAGCCAATCTCCATGCTAAATATGTTATCTGCAATTGGCTGATGTTCCTTCCATTTGGCTGATATCTGAGGCGATATATGATACTAAATATTTAAGCCAACATTTTGCTGTGTGCCTTGGAATGAAAACATGCCCATATGGCATGTTTCTCTCTCCTTTAAATCAGATCAGGCTAATGCTATTTTCAGTGTGTGTAAAACATGAGATACACAAAGGCTTTCAATAAAGCTAATGTGAGTATTAGAAAAAACTGTAGGCTATCATTAGATAGCCATGTAGGCAAAGTTATACAAAAATAATCACAGCTGGCAGAGTAAATAGTTTTAGCTTCTTTTGTTTCTTAGGCTGGATAGCAATACACATTGTCCTCACAAAATATTGATGAGCCTTTTTCAAGTTTATGCTTAAAATCTGTAAAGATACATGCAATTTGCTTGATGCAAACATGATTCAATTTCTGTTAATTGTAAAGAAATTGTAATTTAAAGGTACACAACTTTTTTTTCTTCAAAATTTAGTATATCATGAATCCATCAAACCATGTTTTGGTTATATCCTTCACTATGGTACTATGGTACACCTATACTAAGTGTTTATATTCAGACTATTTTAGACTGAGCGGGATGCCAACCACTGCGGAGTAGCCTAGTATACAGCATGATATGTGACCCTGGATGACAAAACCAGTCATAAGTCGCACGGGTATATTTGTGGCAATAGCCAACAATACATTGTATGGTCAAAATAAAAGATTATGCCAAAAATCATTAGGATATTAAGTAAAGATTATGTTCCATGAAGATATTTTGTAAATGTTCTACCATAAATATTTAAAACATTTGTTTTTGTGAGTGAACGCAGCACAATCGCCAAAATAGATGGACAATTTTAAAGGCGTCAATGTATCGATTTTTTTGCACGCTCAGATTCCAGATGTTCACATAGTTGTATTTCGGCCAAATATTGTCCTATCCTAACAAACCATACATCAATGGAAAGCTTATTTATTCAGCTTTATGAAGATGTATCATAAAATTTAAGCTGTCTGTTTATGGCAACAATGTTCTTCCGCAAGGTGCATGCAGTTTGAACGGCTAGTTATGTCTGTTTTCTAACAGGTTTCCCAAACACTCCTCCCATTGGCCATTGGTCAGGCATACAGACTCACGTCCCACCCCAAACCCATGCCATTGGTTGAGGCAGTGTTGCTGTTGTCGGACTGGGGTGTGTTTCGCATACAATGATGTCATTCTAACTACCACAGCATGATGGATTGTTGGAGAAAAACGCTATTTTACGTTTCTTTTTGCACCTTTCGTGACACATTCAAAGTGAAATGTCCAGTAGGTGGCGGTAAATGCATGTTTTGATTTATGTGATAAACAGATGAATGTGAATTTGGCAACGTTTTATTAAGTTGGTTGTGGCAGTTCAGAAATTAAATGACTGGTGCTAAAGGGTTAATGCTCTATCATGTTCAAAAATATATTAGCGAGTGCTCCACATCACATGTGCATTGCTGTACCAGGTGAGCTACAGAGCAAGTTTACTTCATCAGAAAAGTCATGGAGCTTTAGTGCTCTTTTCAGCTGGAAACTGCTTTTTTTTATGTTTTCATAATGTAGGTAGATGCACCTTTTATCAATGAGCTTGGGTTGGGATTGTACTACATGTTATCTTGCTTGTTTTGTTAAAGAGAATGATTTTATTTCAATCCACATTTCACGAGAGCTTAAGTTCCAACCACACAAGTTTGCAAGGCTGTTTGTTTCTATGGAACTACGGTTTCGGGAATTTCAAACATGCACTCATTTAATTAGTGTGTATTGATGGAACTTGCGAACACAGATGCCTTTTGCGAAGCAATCAGAACAATGTTTTGATAGCACCACATGTTTGACACTTTTCAAGGGAATGAACCAAATAGCTTATTGTACTCTCTGCTTATTAAGCTAACATAACAAAACAATTATGCAGTTCACCTGGGTGAATGATCTTTGTATTTGGTGAAAGATTGGTCGAGCCTTGTTGGCAAATGATGTTAACCAGAAAAAAAAGGTAGTGAGCCGCAGGTTCCTGTTAGCTGAAGGTGATTGATCATGACAGAAGCATCACATCTCTTAGATGCACTCCATCCAGCAGCCTGTGAGAGGAATCAGCCCTGCCACAAGAGGTGCTCATTAGAGGAGGTGTCTCTGTTCATGGACATCATGATGAATGGAGGACACAGCACCTCAGGCTGACGGCTGTTTATCTGCGAACACTTCCTCTGCCCTGAGCTTGACATCACAAGGCTCTTCTGCTATTTCACAAGTCCATTCAATTCACATACTGAACTCAGTGAATTAGTGTGTCTGCACTGCCTTTTAGAAAAATGCCCAGGTAATTCATCATCAGACTGCTAAAGTGATTTACCAATTTATAATCGGTATTCTTGTTCAATAAAATAAATTTAACTTTAAGCAACATTATGTGTAATAAGAAGACCCGTTTTCTGTTTTTCTGTTATTTTAGTCATAAACCTCACTTAAAGGGATAGTTCACCCAAAAATGAAAAATGGCATAATTTAATCGCCCTTAAGCCTTGTTAAGGACGATTATCGCGCGTGCTTATCTCCGACGGTTAACGCCTTGTGACTAAACAAAGGACGCCAATGTGAGTATGCACACCGACGTCAGGCAGAAAAGCGTTATTCTTTAAAAAACGCCTTGTGTTCGTTTTTTTGGTTTGACGCACTGCATTAAAAACTGGCCGACCAATGAGATTAGCACTTTCGTTCACGTGTTCCTGGAGCTGCTGAAGTTACAGTACTTGGTAGCGCTCAAGCACAACACGGTCTTGCCGAGAACACATTGATAGAAGAAGACGGCGAAGAAAAAGATGCAACGAGGCAAAATTAATGTAGAGCTTCTGGTCTCTTTGGTGTCTGAACACGAACTTTACGACAAACGCCACAGCGACTACAAAAATATCGATAAGAGGATGATAAGTGTGTGAATGGTTTTGGCAAGCACATAAATACTGGCTCTCTTCTTCTTCTGTGTGACAAGCAGTGTGTCGTAGTGTGTCAGAAGCGCAAAGTTGCGCAGCACCACCTTGTTGTGTACCAGGGCATTTCTGTTTTTCAGTAAGCGCCATCTACTGTCAGGAAGTGAGCACTTCACGAGTTCACACGTACATGAAATCAGATTAAGTCATTTATGCGTATTTGGCGTGCTGTCCAGTAGAGGGCTCCGAGCTCGAAATTTGGCCCGGATGAGTTTCTTTCTTCTGTTGAACTAAAAAGAAGATATTTTGAAGAATGTTGGTAACCAGAAATATACTAGAAGGAATATACATAAAAACATACTATGGAAGTCAATGGCTACTGTCAACTCTCTGGTTACCAACATTCTTCAAAATATCTTCTTTTGTGCTCAACAGAAAATGATGACAGAATTTTCCTTTTTGGGTTAACAACCCCTTTATGCTTAAAGTGTTATTTGATTGATTTTTGCTATTAAGCGTTGTTTATTTAAATGACTTTTAACCCTCATTCATTAGTGTTTATGAATTTCCATGCAGTCACGACTCAAGAATGCACCTCTCACCCAAAAGTCCTCCAGCTAATGAGCCGTTCCCTTCAGAGTCACAGAGCACCCACTGCTCTCCACCATCTGCACAGCCACGCTACGCAGTTTTTACTCATCTAGCAGTGGGTTATCTGAACATGACCGTTCTACCATATGTGCATTTTGGCAAACATATCCCCAACACTTGTTTCTGCTTTAACAGCAGTATTTTCTGATTTTCTTTCAATGACATGCAGAACTTGTCTGTCCTACATTTTGCCACTCATCACATTCGTTTCAGTTCTTCCCCGTGCTGCACTTTTAAATTCAGCCAAGACGTGCTATTTTCCACTCCTTATAGCACGGGTGCAGGAACCAGGTGGGACATAAACTGAACTTAATCGGCTTATATTAAAATATGCACTTAGGTTATGTATTCAAAGTGCATTTATGTTATAATAGTACCCAGTGTTATTCGATATTACATTTAAAGTTAATATATTTTAAATGAACTAAATTGCAACTTCATCATTACAAATGTGTAATTCTAAATATATTTAAATATACATGACATACAAGTTTCAATAGAAATGACATTAAAGCATAATTTAGTTTACTATACTCTCACTTGTCAGTAAGTTCGACAGTACATATTTCAAAGACATTTAATTACATGAAGATGAACTTAAGTCCTACTTAAGTGGATCAAAAAAAATACTGTAAAGGTAATCTAATGTCATTTAATATAAATCTGAACCATAATTAACATTGCATTAAATGTAACGTTGCATAAACATTTCACTCAGTTTGCACTTAAAGGATTAGTTCACTTTTAAAATGAAACTCTGTCATCATATACTCACCCTTAAGTTGTTTCAAACCTGTATGAATTTCTTTCCTCTGCTGAACACAAAGGAAAATATTTAGAAGAATGTCAGTCACCAGACAGTTTCTGGTTCCCATTGACTTCCATACTATATTTTTTTCCTACTATGGAAGTCAATGGGAACCAGAAACTGTCTGGTGACTGACATTCTTCTAAATATCTTCCTGATAAGTACTCTACAGGCTAAAGTGTACTTCCTTTTCACAAGGAATATTCTGAATAAGAATTAAGTAATAATAACGTTAACCCCCCCCCCCCACACACACACACACACACACACACACACACCACCAATAACAGCAAGACACACCAACAGAAATAGACTGTTTTCAATATGAATAGAAATTGAATATATAAATTGCATAAATTGAAAATGACAGATTACATTCTGCTCATATGCACACAAAAATAAGCACAAATAAATCATGCAGAAAAGCAACTGCACGCAGAATAGAAAAGGCAATTTTTATGGGAACACATTCAGGCTGCTTATTTAGCCAGTGGTTATAATCCATTTATTTTTGCAATAAACTTCTAATTTCATATTTTCATTGTTGGAATACTCTAAGCCTCTAATTTGGACTGCTCAAGTACTATTTCTCAGTTAGTGTGTCAGTTAAAGCCAATAATACAGCAGACAGACACAGTCTTCAAAATGAACACACTCTGAGTATAATGTGGCCTGTATGAATAAACATGAAATAACAATTACAAGTCAAACAAATGTAAATGACGTAACACTTAAATCTGTTAATTATTACTAGGGGTGTAACGGTACACAGAGGCACTGAGGCTTCCCATTTCCACGACACGCATATTTCATCACTGTATTGTAGTGAGACTTCCACGCTACAAATCGGCACAATGCCAAATGATTTTGTCTCATAACAGTGGAAACAACTTCAAATTTATTTCATTTATGGTCATGCAGATAAGAATAAGACATCATTCAAAACTATTTTTTACTTGTGTACACGTACACGGGGATGCCGTCTTCTGCCACCTCAGTTTAATTTCCGTGAAGTTTGTGGAGCGCGTCACAGAAATGAATCGAAACTCAGCTCAATCTCTTGTGTGCGATCCAAACTGTCTTCTCTTCTTCCTCTGCTCTTTTTCCTGTTGTTGTTTCCTCTGCTCTTTTTCCAAATAGCGTTGCATTACTCGCTCTTCTGGATTGTACAGTGGGTCTCCTGCTACTGACTGTATTCGTCATCTGACTGTATGCACCGAACCGTGAAGTCTAACCTGTGATGGTTCGGGACGAAGAATACATGTACCCCTAATTGTTACCAGTCATAGAAAGAAAAAAGATGCTCTGCAACTCACTTTAAATCATATTTATTGCAATATCATCATCTAATTAAACATTTTGAAGGCTTGGCATATTGACGCACCATTGTAAGCTTGTACAGGTCGGTCTGCTAGTGTCTGAATTGAAAATGAAATGCTCTCTGTGTAGATGTAGATCTGATGTCATGCAATGATGTCTGGATCCCACCCTGATTTGACTGCACCCAAAGCCTTCTGTGGGTTTTGCAGGCCTGGTTTTTGTCAGGATGGGTGTGCACTGCTTACAGCTGACCCAGATAGCAGAACACATCTGTGAAAACACAGGCCAAACTGGCTTCCTTTACAAAGATCAATATCATTCACGGAAGCGGGAGCTATTTGAAAGCTATTTGGCTTGGCTATCAGCATGGCTGGAGTTAACTTAATGTTTCTTTTCTGGAGCTGTAATTGACTGCGTGTACATGTGCACCAATATTGTGATTACTTCCAATAATCAGAGTAAGGACTTTACAGATGTTTACATGACACAAGCAAACCTCTCTCCCGTTTACATGCAACTTTGATTATTCTCTAAGAACTGTGATTATTTGTACTGCCATTATTAACATATCCTAATGCCCAGCATGAATGATGAATTCACATATAGTAGGTGTGCTACTGGCAACTTTTTTTAAAACTTATATCAAATATAAAACACATTTCTAAGGAGATATTGGATTTTTTCGGTAATACGCCTAAATGTCTTAATTCCAATGTTTTGACCATCAATATACTGCATTATATTCACAATATCATTCATGTACATCACAGGCCCTGTTTATACCTACACTTTTGGTTGATCGGATCACAAGTAGACAACGCTAAATACTGGTATAAACGGGCTCTAAAACATTTTGAAGTTGTCCACTTTCGACCACTTCCGGAGGTATTCGAAAACGCATTAGTCCCAATTGCTTTCGTAGTGTAAACGCTCATGTGGTCGATCAAGTCCACCTACTCTCCGCTTACTGACCTAATGCGTAAACATTATGGGAAGCGCGCCGGCCAGACGGGATTTAAACTTTGTCAGTTAAAAACCCAAGTTTGGTTCGAAGATGATAAATGTACCAAGCACAATGTTCTCTCACCCTCCCTGATTTCTAACACACACTCACCGCGTTCTCCGTGGTCTTGCGCCTGTCAGAGCAGAAACGAAAGCTGCTGTTCTTCGTGTATTTTTGCGTCGTCTCCGGTCGCATTCATATGTAAATTGTGTGAGCTTATTTCGTCCATTAGATCGTAAGATCTGAAAAAGCCCATTAATTTACCCGCCCATTGACCCTCGAAGAAATCAGGACAGAAGAGGTTAAAAGTGGACAAAAGAGACGGATTAAAACACCAGGTGTAAACGGGAATGTGTCTCCCTCGTCTACTTGTGATCCGATCGACCAAAATGCATCTTACAGTAATACCAGGTGTAAACAGGGCCACATGCGCACTTTGGTCAGAGTGGAACAAATAGTGATTAAAGTGTTTATATGTGTGTTTGTTGAGATTTAAATAGGCATACACCACATATTTTACTGTCTTACATGATTATGAGCTTAATCGCATCAATTTGATCAAAGTATTGTGTTTAAATTAGGTACATTTTAATTGCAATATTGCCTAATTCCATAGGCATAATTTGCGGGTGGGACATGTCCCCACCAATTTTTGCCAGGGTCGATATTGTCCCCACCACTTTTTAAAACATCTTGCGGCGCGAATATTCCAATACATATAAATAAAACATCTCCAGTTAACTAGCAGAGCATTCATTTAGTTTGTTTGCTAAATAAGAGACGATCTAGAAATTTGTTTTTTAAATAAAACATTTAGGCTAAATTTCATTATAATTACATTATGAGGGTGCATGTGAACGCAGTCACTGTATCAATTAGTACTTTTTCAGGCATACTCGTCGTGCACCTTAACTTCAGGAAACTGCATATAGAAGCCAGCCAATCAAATTGCAGCTGCTAAATTTCATATAGTACTTGCGAGCTTTCTTGCAATATGCTTTAAGGAGTCTGCCGCCTGAGGCTGATATGAAGGTATAGCTGAGGCAGCAGATCATGGAGATACTGATGAGAGAGAGAGAGAGAGAGAGAGAGAGAGAGAGAGAGAGAGAGAGAGAGAGAGAGAGAGAGAGAGAGAGAGAGAGAGAGAGAGAGAGAGAGAGCGCATCAGGTGTGTGACCCCCCCCACCCCCAGCCTTTGATGGCCACCAGAGAGCAGAAGCAATAAAAGTGGATTAGCGCTGGATTAGCTGATTGTCACTTCACTCTGCATTTTCACCCCCTCAACACACTTAAGTACATTCCTGTAGGGAAAACACACAGGCATGCAATTTTTCATGAACAGGGTACACTTTACTTTTTAATGGCATTAAATTATTATCAAACATACAATTAGGATTAAAAGCAGCTAGACACATGAAATAACTATCATGTCAGAGGTTTAAACCTTCTTATTCAACCATTAAAATCATACAAAAACATGACATTATCTGTTGAATTTATATTCAATTTATTGTAGTATAAAATGTTTTAATTAGAAAGTAATTGAATGACCAAAACACTTAACGATTAGTTTTTTATTTCAGCTTTATTTCAATGAACGAAAATGATTTTCAATCCTTTTAGTTAACACTAACAATACTTGTCAAGATCAACTATTCAGCTCTTTTACTCAAGTTATTGTAAGACAGAAACATGGTTTATGTAATTTAGCTATAAATTGGCTATATTTGCAACCCTGCTGCAGATTCTTCTATAACATTTTAGTTTGTGTATTTAAAATGTTGTCTATTTTGATGTTTATTTAAAATTTATTGCAAATCCAGATTGTCTTACAGTAGATTGACCTCTGAAAGTTTAGGCTCTGAATGTTCATTTTAATGAAGAAATACTTTTTAATTAAAACAGTGTAGTAATAGTGTTGGAATTAACATGTTGATATGCCAAATGGCTCTAGTAGTGTGGAGGTGATGAATGGGTCAGTGCTGCTATTGTGCTGCACTAAACCTGTGGTGATTTACGGAGGCTATTAAAGGCTGAGATGGTCACTATAAGGCCACTTCATCTTGTTGATATATAGGAGGAGAGCAAGAGATAGGGACACCAAAAGTAGAAAAACCGCGACCGGTGAAAGCATGTGGCGGGCGGCAGACGATGAGGAAGGACCGCGAACACAGCGGTAAGGATAGCTTTTGCCCAAGCTAAGGGCTGCTGTTGTCGAGGTCGGCACTGCTTGGATCGTATCTCACAGGAGATGTTGAGGAGCTGGAGCGACGGACCGTGTGGCTTGGGCATGAATATGATTTCCATGATTCAACTGTCCCGACAAGACCTATGAGCGCTATATAAGCCCTGTAGGACCGCACACTACAGTGACCACATCCAAACCAGGATAAGAAAAGCGAGGGAAGCATGGAAAAAAAGTGAGAGATGTTTTGAGAGGATTTCATAAAACAACACAAAGCCCAAGGCTGTTCTGTGTGTCTGTGTATGTGAGATAGGATGTTTGGATGAACGCTCTGTTCCCTGTCTTTCTGTGTTTGTGTAAATGTGTGTGTGTTTGACACAAAGAGAGGGGTTTTTGTTGTGGATTGCAGTTTGTCACAAAAAGTTGCATGTCTCTCTGAGACAGTCACCAAAGAAACTGTTTATCTCTCTTAAAGCTGCAGTGTGTCATTTCTGTGCTTGCATCAACAAACATTACTGTTTTCAAACTGGTTTCCTGACAAATCAGACCACCATCAGGGAAATGTTACGGTAACACTTTACAATAAGGTTCATTAGTTACCATTTGTTAGCGCATATGAAGAATGAGTATTTGTTAACATTAGTTAATGCACAGTGAACTAACATGAGCAGACAATGAATAGCAGTATTTTTATTAACTAACATCAAAAAAGATGAATAAATACGGTAATACATGTATTTCTCTTTGTTAGTTCATGTTAGTTAATATATTAACAAATGTTAACTAATGAACCTTATTGTAAAGTGTTACCAATGTTACTTATGGTTGTCACATTAAACCAGGATAGGAGAAAGTATTTTAACATGGAATAAATGAGCTTCCAGCATTCCATGGAACGAGCACATTATTGGAGCTCCGTATGTCTGGAGACTCCCATAATCATTTATTTCAGTAAGTGGGTGTAATTGCAAGAGTTCACGAGTCCTGAAGGATGTCAAACTCTCGGTCCTCAGGGATCTATTGTGGTTTTCTGTGTTGAGGTGTCTCATGATCTCACATCTAGTACAGCTGTCAGCTGCCAGCACTTTTGACTCAACTTCCTTCAATGGCATCAATGTCAGCTGTGAATCAAGGGAAAATATGACACTCCTGTCTTCATTTAAAAGGTGCTCATTTTAAGCAGTTTACCCAATGGTCATGTTAACTGATGTCTTTAGAATATGCCGGCGGACTGGGATGCAGTCTTTTTCTGCTTTCTCTCTTTCATCCAGGCCCATAATCACCATACACATTAAGGGACATCGTATTTTTAGGAAATATATATATATATATATATATATATAAATTACTTTAAAGACATTTATAATCATTTATAAACATTTATAAAACATTTAAATCTCTTGTAATGTTACAAGAGATTTCTATTTTACATAAATGCTGTTCTTTCTATTAATCAAAGTATCTTAAAAAAAATTATTACGGTTTCCACAAAAATATTTAGCAATATCATGTTTCATGAGCAGCAAATCAGCATATTAGAATGATTTCTGAAGGGTCATGTGACACTGAAGACTGAAGAAAAGATGCTGAAAATTCAGCTTTGCCATCAGAGGATAAAATTACATTTTAATATATTAAAATAGAAAATAGTTTTTTATTGAAATAATATTTCACAACTGTATATTTGATCAAATTAATGCAGCCTTGGTGAGCAGAAGAGACTTCTCTCAGAAACACAAAAAATCTTGGTGCATTGTTCATATCTTGTAATATTATTTTCACTTTGCAATTTCATATTTTTCGTCTCGTCTTTGTTGTCATTGACATTTTTATCAGTAATTTTATTAACAAGACATCCAGCCAAAAAGATGGGGATTCATGCCAATACAATCTGTTTACCTCACAATTTCTATTTTGTTATCCACTGTCAGATTCTGATCTCAAAGGCAGACAGGCCCACATTTTCCCCCTGTCAAAATAGATGATCTATGAGCTGAATCATGGGTGAAGTCAGAGGTCGCTTACAAGTCAAATTCTGATTAGTTTTGCATATGGGCCTTCAGTGAATGAAACATCTGACTTCAGCAAAATGTGTGTATATCTGAACTCTAGAGACCTGCATGAGGTCATCAGACTGTGAGAGTGTTGAATGTCAGTCTTCTTCCATTTTCGGTGATGTTGACAATTTATACCCATGACAAAGACCAACTTCAAGTGCACATTACGTCTATTGCATATATTTTAGCATCCTGTGATCTGTAATGTCACTCTTTAATAGCGAAGTGTAATTTCTGCTCCTGGTAGAATAATCTGCCTTTGTTTAGTTCAGCCAAACGAACTCATGCTAATGTTAAAGCCAATGTTCAAGCCAGTCAGGCCAGTTTAAAAAAATGTAATACTGTCTGGTAGCAAAAATTACACGCTTCACCTTTAATTTATTTTGCTCTCAAATCGAAGCTCATGCCTGAGCTGAACTCCAGCTATGAGACGAGATTTGTGGTGGCAATGAATCATCTTTCCCTTTTAATTAAAACTCTCTGCGCTTAAATGACACAACATCCATCTGACGAATATTGTCACATATGTGATTATGACAGACTCCACTGGAGTGCAGCATGCAGTCTCCCTCCCTTCTATATGAGACATAACAATATAAATCCCTTCAATAGACAAAATAACGGCGTCTCCTTCACTCTTCTTCTTTCCTTACTTGACAGAAGAAAACATATGTGACAAATGATAAAGAACTAATGGGAAACTGTGAACATAAAGGCTCCTTTGGGGCCTCACATGACCTTCTGCTGATGTGGATATATAGATCATCTTAGTTTGGCTTTGGTTCATGGAGAAAAACCACAAACAACCAATGACAAATATGCTTTTTGTCCAAGAGACTCTATGTCCAATACAGCCATTTCTTTGTTGAAAGCCTCATCTATTATTTTTTGCTTTCCAAAACCAAAATTATTTACCAGAACAAACTTGTGTTTATATATGTAGTCAGAGTCCTCATGGAGTGATGGTTAGTTGTCCTGGGCCTTAAGACAAGAGAGGCCACTGAGGTCCTCTGTGGTAAAGCCTACTCACTGAAAAAAAGAGTTGTGTCCCAGGCTCTATGAATTTAAATTGGGCCCTGAATCTAATTAAAGTTTGTTAGCAGTTGTGTGGGTCAATGACATCTAAGAGCAAAGGAAACGATATAAAAAAAAATCTAGTTTGATACACGTGTCAAGTTTTTAGAAATGTATGATTTGTAATCAAGTTGGTTTTAAAAATTAACTTTTAGGTAACACTTTATGTAACTGGTCCTACTCGCAGGAGTTGAACCTGGGTCTCCGGCGTGGGAGGCGGGCGCACTAACAAGGAGGCTGAAGACCACAGTCTTTATCATCAGTCGCTATGCCTCTTGAGATCAGGGGAGTGAGGTTTACACGCACAGATACTGGCCTACAACGGTTACATTTACAACAATCTTCCATTAGTTAACGTTAGTTTGTAATATTAACATCAGAAATCATGACATTATCTACATAGTACAGCTGATGGGTTGCTGTTGGATCAGCGGCCAATGTGCTTACTGCTCAAAGATTCAAATACTTGGCATTATTTGCTTTTACAGTCTGCAGAGCGCTTTCAGAAACGTCCCCCTTCCCCAGCTCCACCTGTATAGATCTGCTACGGGGTTAAATCATGTATGTTAAATAAATGTTGATTGATTGATTGATGTTACATGTGCATCAGCAGCATGTCTTACAGTGCATGCTCACAGCAATGTCTGTGTCTGTCTCTGAACTTGCTCTGTTGCAGCGTAGCAGATCTATTCCGCAAAGACCAAATACATTACCATGCCAATATCCATACCATATTAATCTCTATTACCATACCAATCTCCTGAGATGTTTAACTTATGGCGTACATATGCACGGAAGTATGCAGTCTATAAAATTATTTAAATCATTATTAAAGACTTACAGTATGATTCATATGCCAAAAACACAGAGGTATTTATGATGAACACTGTACATTTACACCTATTTCAACTTAAAATGTTTAATTCAATTGCTGCCTTAAATTTTGAATCTTAACTTTAACTTAACTCAACTTATAATGTACCATTTTTAATCTAAAATGGTTATGGAACAACACGTTGCCATGACTTTTTGAGCATTTTTACAGTCATTATTTAATTTAGTCAATTTGAACAAAAGTTGGCCAAAAATGGCAACATATTTAGTGGTCTTTTAATCGTCTTAAACATTTTAATCACAAATCACTGGTCTGAAAATTAGCAAGAATTGCACAAATACTGTAGATAAAGTAACTTAGCACAGAAAAGCCTTCCTAACTTGCAGACAGTTTTTTACAGGAAGAAGAGTCAGTGTTGTTCCACTCAGTGTTAACGGCTTCAAAGAGTTCATGAGGAGTTGAAAAATGTCTCCCAGTTTGTTTGAGTTTAATGTGAGACCAAATATATAGGGTTCAAAACTGGACTCTGACAGGCCAAAACATGAGCCTGATGAACTTGTTTTCAAGCTACTTCTTGGTTGTCTTTGCAATTTGGGCAGGAAAATATCATCTGATCTTTTCTCAAAACAAATTTTCATTCTGCAATACTCTCCTGAACTCCAAAGCATTAACTGACTTCCACAGTGAAGTAGCTCACCAATAATACGGTACCAGCTGCTAAAAAGCCTCCGCACACAATGACAGCTCTTCCTCCACACTTCACTGTGGTAGAGATGCATTTATTATTATATTTCTCGGCAGAGTTTTGAAGACACCGCTCTGGAACATCACCATGCAACTCGTGTTTCATTGTGATTCATCACTCCACACACACAACTTCCCGGCACATTCTGCCAAAAACTTCATTCTGTCTTTGATGTTTTTCTGAGACAGCAATGGATTTTTAAGTACTGTATTTGCTTGAATTTAGCTAATTTTCTGACCAATAACTTGTGGTTAAGACAATTAAAAGCTTAGTGTTTAGCAATTTTGGGCTTGGCCCATTTTTTCTCTTCTTTTTGGCCCAGGACTGTAGAGTAGCTTTAATGTATTTTTGAATACATTTAAAAGATCTGGAATAAAAAGAGCACAATGGCATTGATCCACAAAAATACCCCAAACTCTTTATTATTTACCCAATTTGTAGAGCATATTAATTGTTAAATGTCTTCTTTATGCCTTAATAACAGCAAAATGACCACTTTGTCATTTGCATTTCAAAAATGTAGTTTAAATGGAACAATGTGGGTTGAAATGATAATTCAGTGTATAGTTTGAGTTAAACATTTCTTCTCCCACTCATTAAAATAACCATGTCAGAAAGGTCAGTCAGAAAGGGGAATTAGTTCAGGGCAGAATAATCTCATGTGCTTACACGTTTGAGGTTTTGATGGGTAAACCTGAGGTAGTCTGACAGAAGCACAAGACAACCCCAGAGAGAAACACCGCCATGTACATCACAGGTTGTTTAGTGCAGGTGGATTATGGAGATACTCAAAGCCTGCCTGTGACCTCCCGCTGGTGGTATTACATAGTTAATCGAATGAGATTTAAGCAGGAGGCATTTTCGAAGCTAATTTTTTTGCACCATACATTTTGAACCGCTGTCAGATCTTGTGGCCAGGGCAACGGTAATACCTTCTAACAGCAGCAAAGAAGAGAAGGGCATGTCATATTCAAGTGTTTCTTTTTTCACTGTGCTAAATATGCTGGGCTGCCACCTACATTTAAGCCATATTTTTTTCCCTCTCGGAAAACAGGCTTTTTAAAATTCAGCACATTATTCTGACTGTATACCCTTCAGCTATGCATTTGTTCCTTTTATTATTTTCTCTTTTTGTCTCTCTCATCAGCCATCTTTAGAGCTTAAAAAGCATCAAAGATTTATATTCAAAACTCAGAATTTAAGCATTTCAATTGCACGTTGTTATCTTCACAGCTGCAGCGGCAGAGCATAACTCAAGGCTCAAAAATCACACTATGGGCTAAAATACATAAGGCTCAGAGCTTATGTTGCTATTTTGATCCTGTTTGTTAACAGCCCTAAGGATCCAGCACACTCCATGCAAGAGAGCACATTAGTAAATTGATGAGTTTATTGTCTCATGCTTTGATTTGCTTGTTTTTAGTTGATAATTTGCTTATTTGTTCATCCAGGCATCCCTGACAACATGACTTAGAGGGGTTTGCTCTGGTCAAATGAAGGTAAACAGAGAAAATGGGAGAAAATAAAATTGGATTCATCATCAGCCTTGTGGCGTGTAACTGATTATGTTGTGAAATCAGTGTTTGTCGCATGCGTTGAAGCAATTATCACTTACGTAAGCGAACATATTGTTCAAGTTTTTACGCTGGATAAATGATGAATAATGTCAAGCGAATTCTTTACAAAAAAGCTAGATAGCACCTGAGCTTTTATGATCTACTAGCATGCATCTGCCTTTTCAACCCATGGGGTGAATAAGACCGTGTGCCTATAGTGTCTGCATCTCTGGGGAGAAAAAAAATGAAGTTTTTTCTTTCATTTGCTGGTTTTCTCTATTTTTAATTGGCCGCATATCAGATGTTTTTTTTCTCTCTCTCTCCTGATACTATGCATAATCTTCATGCAACAGCAGTTCTATTAAAGCCTGCACAGAGTGAATCTCTCTAAAGGGAGACAAGCGCCGCTGTATTTCAGCTGTTATGTTTTCTTATTGGTATATCTAGCATTTATTCATGGGAACTGAGTAAACTTTATGAATTGCCTCATAAGATGTTTATTTATTGAATGTACTCGAGTTTTATGAAAAGGAGGAAAGATTTAGCAAGAAAGAGACACAGTTTGACTGTGAGCTGATTTATCTGATGCTTTTCATTAGATGCAAAAGGATACATGAACCTGAATCACTGAAGGCTTTCAGTTCAAATCTCATCATAGAAAGTCTCTCCTTTACAGATAAAGCGTTGTCGGGATATTTTCGGTTTCGCGTATCTACCCCGAAGTGATACAATTCTGTTTAAAAATGTTAAGGCCAGACAAGTAGTTTGTTAAGGCTTGGTTTGTAGGGAATTACAAACCTGCGCACATATATTCAAATGCGCATAACTATAGAATTAATTCTTAAATGCGCACGTGAGCGCCATCAGCGTTTCTCACAGGTTCGCGTTTAAAGTCTGTGTAGAGAGAACGGTGTCGTCTTAGCGGCCTATAATTTAATAACTAATGATCGTTGCGACGGAAGTGAATCAATCAAAACTAACTTTAGCTGGAAAATATCTTTATTCAAGAGCCGCTATAAAGAAAAAATAACTGTTACCTTAAATGATCCGTTAATCAATGTAAAGCCGCTTTGAAACAATCTACAGTACATTGTTAAAAGCGCTATATAAATGAAGATGACTTGACTGACTTGACTTAAAAGAGCTCAGTTCAAGCTAGTTTCTAAACTGGATAGTAGACTTATTAGTAGTAGGATGTTGTGATGCAATACAAAAGGTTCAAAATAATTTTTAAATGCTGCTTATTTTTAGGCCTCTGCATTGTTTTTCAGTGTCTCATGCCATGAACACTGCTTGCGATTAAAATTTAAACACAGTTCAACTTTTAAAAAATCATTTTATATTTTATTCTGTTTCACTCTGGCTGTTTTTTAACCTAAGAATGAATTCCAAGAATCTGATTTAAGTGTGATGGACATTGAATCAATCTTACTATAGGGTTGCCTTAAGACTTCCCTTTGGATGTTGATATATTTACAAGACAGCAGTTTAGAGAGTGAGGGGTTAACAAAGTATTGGGGTCGATTATGTTAGAAAAAAAGCAAGAAAAAATAGAGGCAGAGCAAATTTTTTTATTTTTTTTTATTGAGGAATTAGTTATTGTTCACACAGCAAGACCATTTAGAAGTGTGGGGTTATTACTTTTATTCAGGAAGCACACATTAAATTGATCAAAAGTGACAGTAAAGACATTTATAATGATATAAAAGATTTCTAGTTCAAATAAATACTGTTTTTTAAATACTTTCTATTCAACAAAGAATCATGAATTTTTTTATCGTGGTTTTATCATGGAAATGTATAAAAAAATATTAAGCAAATGCTTTCAACATTGATAATATATTGTAGGAAATGTTTCTTGATCATCAAATCAGCATTATAATGATTTCTAAAGGATCATGTGACACTGAAGACTGGAGTAATGATGCTGAACAATGGAAAGTTGAAAGACGTTAACCAGACATACTTAACCGAGAATGAAAATGGCTTGCTTTAATGGTGAACTGAAGTAGATCTTGGTCCAGATTGTCGACTATGTGGATGGAAAACACATAATTTTTTTTTTTTTTTTTTAGTAACAATGTTCATTTTATTTGTGGATTTCTATGAAACACTTTTAGGTTAAGTGGTGTCTTCACTTCAAGATAAAGACCATTTCTAACAGGGATGCAGACTATGGAAAATGTTGCTCACAACATAAGCCAAGTGCTCTTAAGTTTTGCAGAGAATAATAACGACCAACCTGCATGTAATTTTCTGCTTTCACTCTTCTGACTTGTTGAAGAAACTAGACCTGCAGGCAGCTCAGCCCGGGATGCCCTGAAGAAAGAGCCAAAACATCTGGGCCTCTCATTAACCCAGTGAAACTGAAACCCAGCAGACACGCCTGGATCGCACTGGGTCCCGAGCTCCCGACTGCTTCTAAATCAGGTCCGCCTTGGAGTCGAGCTTGCCTGTCATTAGCCAAGGGTGGGCCTGTATCAGGATATTATTCATAGATTTGATGGTAAACATGTGTTGTTTACTCTAGTGTGCACACCTCTGAGGCTCACCAATTAATGCTTAAGTCTGAAATTAATTGGAAGGGAAGGGAACATACGGTGTTGCTATAGCTCAGTGACTCTGTCAATCATGCTGTTTAGTGCAGATATGCAGGCCTGTGACAAACAGGCATGGATGTGTAGAACAGGTTGACGTCCTGTTTGGAAAAACCCTAAGCTTACGGATGCAGAATTTTTTCGCTACACGCCGTTGCAGTGTATAAGGGCTGCACAGTATAACCCCAGACAGCAACAGTGTCAGCCCAGATCCGGCCCACATCTGGTACATGTGGATCCCACTCTGCACCAGATGTGGGCCGGATCTGGGGTGTGTTTCCCGTACAACGGCATAACTCGCTGCTTAACTACCGAAGTACGATGCATCGCTGAAGAAATCAAGTAGCAAATCACGACTGTTTCCTGAAACCGTGTTGTCGCAAATTGGTCGTTCAACCACGTTGGTTAATGATGTCACGCAGGTGGTGGAGTAATAACTTATTTGAATGAATCTGTTTGAGATCGAATTAATGATGATGTTTTGCTATAAATTACGGACATGGCATTTGATGATTATTTCTAATTTTTCTCAGTTATTCTGCTTTATTTCCAGATTTAATCATAGGCCCGTTCTTACGTAGTAGAGCACGTACACACATGCGCACTATTAAAAATGACGCTTTAAATCTCTTGACAAACTAAAAGATGTAAATGACATTTGTATGTATTCTAAATAAAAGATGCAGATTGTACTGAATGTCAGCTTGCTTATTTGGCTCAATATAAGGATTTATTGAGTCCACATGTCATGCAAACAAGACACTATGCTTCTAACCCCAGGTGGAGAGCTGTCGTTCCAACCACACAAGTTTGCGATGCTGTTTGCGAATGTTCGTTGGAACTAAGTTTCACCGACTCATTGAACAATTTGTTGAACTATGCTGATAACGACGGAACTTGCAACCATAGTTAGCAAACAATGCTTTTGGGAAACGCACCCCTGGGCGACACTATGTTGCTGTCTAGATCAAAATAAAATCACAATATGGCTTTGTGCGATTGACAGACGGCGATCTAATTAAATAAAAATATGCACTACCGATGTAGTGAAGCACACAGCACTGTGTTCATTTAAATGCATGCAGTTCATAATTGAATGTTTATGCTTCTCTGAGCTTCTGTGAACTATGAGCTACACGCGTGTGAATGAACAACACAGTGCCAAAACTGGTAGCACATATTATTATATTTTGCTGGCAACTCGCCATGATAAAAGCAAAACGATGGTTTAAGGATTTTCCAAACCGTTCAGCCATAAAAGGATGGATCGTGCTAAAAAAAATAAGTCTTCAGAATAAAAGTAATTTAAAAAAATCACATCGCAGCAGTATGTATTGCAGAAAGCAAAATATAGCAATGCCAGTATTTTCCAATATTCCTACGGTGAATTGTCCTCTGTAGTGGCTGCCATGCTTTCTGCTGATGTTTGTCAGCTAATTTATCTCTCTCATGGTCTTGGGTACAATGTCCTTGCAGAGGACCTGATATACAGCAACAAATGCTGTAGTAATATTTCACTGCTCCTGGTGACACTTGGCATGAAGATTTTCCATCACAGGGGTGAAGACCCACAGTGCATTGCGGTATGCAAATGGCAGAGAGTCCAGAGCAGGTTTGTCACGTACCGTACGGTAGGAATGCAATAGTAGCCTCTTACATTGGTTCATTAAGATAACAGAGGCGATTTATTTGGAGATGTTTACTTTTGAAACAGACAGTGTTTCTCACCTCCTCTTATTGGATTCCTCCCCCTCCTTCTGTTTCGTTGGGCTTTGGCGGTGCCTTTCTGCATGGTGTAAGGCCATTGGCCCTGTTCCAGGAACAGCAGCGCTGCTTTAGGGTTGGGAGCTTCATACTCCATCAACAGTAAACAGCCATATGAATCCAAGGTCAAGGATACAGAGCCGTTCGACCAATACAGTGGGCTTTCTGTGAGAGGTCTTGGACTTGAGAGTGAGATAAAAGCTCGTTCTCGGTCTGTTCCAGTGCCTTACGAAAGTGAACATTCATCGTCCATTTATAATGTTTGGGGGAGGACTGATTGACTGACAAGAAAGGGAATCAATTTCAGTCAGCCTTGGCCTTCCTCACATCCTAACATAATGGCCTGTAATAAAGGCTGATGGTTGAGTGGATTTAGACGAGATGGGTGTGGATGGAGAAACCTAGAGCATGAAGAGCAATCTTAGTCTGGATACTTACTCTATGCAAGTATGTGAGCGTATGGTGGAGCTGAAAAGGGTAGATATTATAAACATGTTGGTAACACTTTATAATAAGTATACAGTGAAAATTAACAAACTATTCGGTTTATAGTTAATTCAGGTAATACATTGTAGAAATACTATATTATATTATATGATATATTACTCGTAGTAAAGGAATTGTTAATAGGTTATAAGGAGAAGGAGTACATTCTCACTTCAGATTAGGTCATGGAAAATGGGGAAATGTCATTAGGTGCCTTAAACCAACCTTTATTAGATACATAACCATTTACAAATACATTAAACACACAAACACACACACACGCGCACACACACACTACAGTTAAATTTACAGTAAGTATCAAACGCGAAACGCAAGTAACTTTGTGGGTGGATCTGTTGCTATTATACTGGCGGGATAAATGACTCTTGCGCCCGAAAATGTGTTGGTCTGAAGTAGCTACATTACTCATAGGTGTGGTTTGGGCGTAACGTGAAATAAACCAATCAGAGCGTCCTCTCACATTGCCTTTAAGAGCAGATGCGCTTGTTTCATGGCAGATTGCTATTATAACGGTGGATTGGCCAGCGCACGCCAGGAGCGATTTACAGCCGAGGAGACCGACGTTCTCGTCAGTGCCTTAAAAAATACAGAGAAGTGACATTGGGTATGATGGGAGAAACCCACCCAAATTAGCTTCGGTTAAACAGGGGTAATATTTTGGGTAAATATGTAAGCTAGATTGATTTTTTCACATCTTTATGGACACAACAATGATTTCCCTCATGTGTTCATATTTTTCCTTGTAATAATGTATGATATGCAAAAATGAAAACTGCTGCGTCTGTAGACATCTCTTGATCAATGTGTATGCGCGTTGTGCACACACTACATTATGGCCAAGCATGCGCCCTTAAAATACCATATGAATAACACGCGCAATGCGTGAATTTAGACTAGGTTTATCCTGCTCAGTGGTGGAATTGTTTTTTAAAACGGCAAAATAGCACCAGGTAACATTTGCATCGGAAACCGCCTCCTCTTTTCGCTGCACCGCCCCCGGGAGCGCAAGTTCATTCCCTAATTTACAGACGTGCGTCTGTGGAGGGAAAAGTTTGACGTGCGTCGGGTGCAAAATAGGAATGATACATGCGTCAGTGTACAAAGTCAATTGCGCTGGGTGCAAGATAGGGCCCCAGGAGTCAGAAGTGCAGTCAATTGAGGAAGTTTTTTACTGAAGATAGTTTCCAGTTTCATCAGCAGAAGTCAGCTTCAACAAGGAGTCCCTAGGCCGTCCTCTGCGTGAATTCAATTTTACCCCACAATTATACTTTCACAGGTCCCCGAGCTACAGGCTAAATTATTCTGATTAGCTCAGAAATAGATAAACATAGAAATTTCCACATGTGGACTGATGGGCAGTAGCACATCTCCATAGTCTGTGCGGCTGACACCAGGATCGGGTTAGGCACGAGTGGCCCTCCGAGGTCACGAGACACACACACACACACACACACACACACACACACACACACACACACACACACACACACACACACACACACACACACACACACACACACACACACACACACACACACACACACACACACACAATAATGTCTTATTATGTAAAAAAATAAAATTACGTTTATTTCTTTTCTTCATATAATATTCAAGTCTAATTTTTATGTTTGTTGCAAGATTTAGATATATATATATATAAAAAAGGAACAGTCTTGAAAAAACTTTTTGGTACATTGGAAAAAATCTGCATTTTTAGAGAATGTTGATTTGTACCATATTTATATACAGTAATATGTACCTACAACAGGACCACACACTTGCAATATGTTGGCAAAGCATTTGCCTCTACTATTTTTCTGGCCCTTAGGAACGCCCCACTGTGGAGCATCTGTGCATGGGACAGTGGGGCACTGCAGGGCCCAGCGCCTCCGGGAATTGGGTTCAGCTCTTTTTAACAAACAGCGTCTGGCAGGAATTGGCCATTGTGGATGTAAGCCAGTATGGGGTTTGTGTTGCGTCTGACGTGTGCATGTATTCTCCAACTGCATGGCGAGATGAGAAATACTTTATCATCACGTTGGTCTGTGTGAGTGTTAAGTCGGCACAGCTGTGAGATTCATTAGCAGGTCTGGGGAAGATTCCACTCATATATGATATGCATCCAAGAGTTCAATGCTCCTCTTTATGGGGATTATATCATGGTCATTTGCGAGTCTTTGACCTCCCTTGTGTATATTATGGGATTAGATTGCGATCTTGGGATTTTTTTGTCATGGTTTGGCACATTGAAGACATTTAATCTGTTATAGCACAGTGCAAAGAAAACCTCAACATTTTATATAGCCAACTGTGCCCTGATTAAAAGTGAGACGTGTCTTTTCTGCTTCACTAGTGGCACCAAATAAAATGTAAAAAATAATAAAAAGTTGCATCCAATTTTGTATACTGTCAGAATAGCTACGCGATTAATCGAAATAAAACTGAAATCGTGATATGGCTTAGTGCGATTGTCAAATCACAAAAAGTATGATTTATTGAAATATGTCCTGTGTGTTTCAGAGTGATGCGCTGCACTGTGTTCATTTACACTGTGCAGTAAATACTGATCCACAAAAACAAATATTTGTTTTTTACATATAAGCCGACTGTCAACGAAAGAGAATGTTATTATGATTATATAAATAATTGTTTCGATATTTATTGACATTTTTTTTGGCCAAAATGTGCGGTCCTACAAACCTTTTTAAAATTGAGAATATATTTTCACCCAAATCATACAGCCCTATATCAGAGTATGTACTGCATTTGATGAATAACTTCTCGACCATTAAAAAGTATATTCTAAAAGTATGTAAGTGTGTTGTATGATTACAATCTGGACGTACTGTTCATCTACCATGTTGGCAGCTTGGCATTGTCATGTTATTTAAATGCTGTCATCGGTCACTGTTCTCTGCCATGGCCTCATAGTGTCCACTGAATGTGTACTTTAGAATCGAGGTTTTTTTTCTTCTTTTATTTTATAAATACTACATATTTGGGAATATAGTAGTGGCCAAAAGTGATATCAGGTCTAGGAAAATGTACGGCATCACCCTTTATTCAAATATTTTTAAAACAAATAGTTAAAGATTTTGAAATTATATACGCTACTTAGTTGTGCTTGGAGTCCAGTGTTTTATTTGTGATAATGCAATGAAACTTGCCAAAATATGCAGACATATTTTTTAGGTCAAGCTGTCATGCAAATAAATGATGAACACAAAGAGAGAACCAACGAAATATTAATACCTGATTATATTGTAGTCAATGAACCTAACCTTTTACCTAGTTTTTAGTTTTTTGCCTGTAGCTTTAGTTTTACCCTTTTTTTTGTCAAATAATTTTGTCTGATAAATACCTTAACCAAATTTAGTGTTTTGGTCTTTCCTCATAAAAAAAACATATTTTGATGCTTTAATCGAACTTGTAGGGTCATTAAAACAAATATCCCCTCTTAACATCACTTTTGGCCACTACCGTACAGTATTTTGCATACTATAAAAAGAAAGTAGGGCTTATTTGGACAAGTGGACTGTCCTTGAACAGATCTCCTAAACACTCCCCCCATCATTCATTGGTCAGAGAAACACCTCATGCCATTGGTTGCTGTGTTGGGCTGGTCAGCAGTGATAACAGAACCACAGTGTTATACTTATTCAGGGACATCAATCTACCACATTATACAGTAGTTGACTCTGCAAATTAAACTATGATATGATAATGTATTTAAACATTGAAAATGACACACTTCACCTTTAACAACACTTTACTTCTGAGCACATACACTTGTGCTTTGCAGGTGGTTAGATGAACACAATGGCCATGGAGGCTCTTTTGAGGCAGTAATAACATCCTGTGCTATTTCACCCTGTCTCTGTGGACCACTGTCTCTAAATATGCATGGCTCAGGTTTATAGGCAATGTGTGAAATGCAGCACGATGCTAATTGGCTCTGCCTGCCTGCGTGTTTGTGTGTGTGTGTGATGTGGGATCATGGTGAGGCAGGCTGTTTAAAATGCAAAGCAGTCGTGGCTAGAGGAATGCTTCAGTTCGCTTTCGCCATCTGGTCACTTTCACTGTGACTTAGAACCATCACCCCACCACACGTTTCTAGCTACCACATCACACACACACATACACACACTCCAACACACACGCACACATACACACACACTCCAGCACACATCCTTGTGGAAAAGGGTACTTAGGACGGAAACAATATACTTAAGTGTTCAATGTTTTCAGGCACTTCATTTCATATTAATTACAATTAAATGAAAATGTAATATATTAGCGTTTAAGGGTGTTTTTGACCCACTTTAATTTCATAATTAATTGTCTTTGAAAGATTGTGCTGCCGAATGTAACTGACAAGCATTTATGGTCAACCAAAGCCTACTTTAATGTAATTTCTATTAAAAACTTATATGCCATGGTTTATATGCCAAAACTTATAAACCTTACATTTACATATATTGCTAATTACACATTTATAATGATGAAGTTGCCATTTTGTACATTTTAAAAGGATTACTTTACATGTGCTTTAGTATGTTAGTCAACACATCAAAATAAGTGTACTTTAATTGCACAATAAAAGATTATTAAAACAATGAATGATGTATACTTTAAAGTTAAACTTTTAATTTGACATTATCACAAAGTGGACATTTTAAAAGTGAAATTTATAAAAGTGAACTCTCTTTAAGGACACTTAAGTTGCCTTTTATTTAATTATTATTATATTATCTGCAAATACCGTTTATTTTTAATTTTTTTATATACTTTTAAGATTTGAAGTACAAGTACGCATTCAATACAATTAAATGCACACACCTACGTCTTGCCCGCCATCTTGGATGAATTATTTTCACTGAGCTTGTTCCAATGCATATTCTGAGTTTTCCTCCAAGTATGCATGCAATGATGCCAACAGAAGGTGAATTAGATTCTCACATTTTTTTGGAAAATAGCTTAAGACCCTCTATACAGGCCGGGGCCAGACAGGCAATGTCTCGACCTTACACTAACTTTCTCTTCAATTTCCTCTTTACGCATTATATAATACACTCACGCTTCTGGTCACAGCGATGTGATTACAACACCAAAAATAGGCTGTGCGGCCAGCGATGGGTAAAATTGGTGACTGGTGCTCTGACTGCCACGATGGAGGGACACGCAGGGTGAGAGGAGGTCATTAGTTTGTTCGGAGATTAGTTAGATTGAGATGCGAGTCTTCATTCATCCATCTGGTTTCTTCCTCAAAATAAATAAAGAAAGGAACAGAAATAAGAAACAGAAAGTGAAAGTGAAAGGGGGGACAGGGAACATTGTTAACACGTGTTAACATGCTGAGATGTGACACTCTTTGCTATAGTCGTTCACTATTATTTAGTAATTATACTAAGTATTAAACTTTGGTGTGCAATTGACCCTTCGCAGGGAGTTTGATTGACAGGCCAATCAAAATCCACAATCCGCCGAATACGCCATTTTTGTCCGACAAAACAGTACGGAGAGTTGACTTTAGATTAGTTGATTAAAGGAACACTCCGACTTTTTGGGACTTTAGCCTATTCACCTTATCCCCCAGAGTTAGATAAGTCCATACATACCTTTTTCACCTCCGTGCGTGCTATAAGTCTGTTTGACGCACCCACCGCTAGCCTAGCTTAGCACAAAGACTGGATGTGAATGGTTGCAGCTAGCATACTAATCCAAATAAGTGACAAAATAAAACAAACATTTTCCTATTTACATGTTGTGATTTGTATAGTCACAGAGTGTACAAAAACAAAGTCACATGAGACACAGACATATTTTAACCGTATAAATACTGGGAACTATATTCTCTGAAGGCGAAGCACTGCTACTTGGGCGGAGTGATAACCGCAGCACCTGAGACGCGCCCCGTTGTTTCTTCTGTCAACAAAACCACGTGAGTGACTCTAGCTCCGCTCAAGTGTTACTGGGACGACAGAGCGCGTTCGAGGCAACAATACTAACATTACAGGGTATACATGGAGCCCGTAAACAACTGCAATAGTAGTTACCACCCTATTCATATAATAGTGTCACTAACGTTACATTAGATCTCGTTAGCTAATGGCACTGTTACAGTAACGTTAGGCTAAACATTTAAAAAATATAACGGAACACTTACCGCAGCCGCTCCACTTTGTCCTGTATGTGATATCGATGGGATGGCTGTATCCTTCAGCGCACGTTTCATGGTCCTTGTGGCAAATTCAATTTTTTGAAAATAGTCGTCCTCAGTGAAATGTACCGAGCAAACATAATGTCCCTTGATAATCTCATTAGGTGTGTTTTGATCAATATCCAAAGCAAGTAGCCATTTCTTCATCCGGTCAGCGTTTTTAGTTGGAATTCTATGAAACATCATGGTATTACCTGGTCTCCCCTGTTTATTGTCACAGTTCTATACAATACAGCGAAAATCCATGATTGTAAACTACGCTTTTACTATTTATAAATTGCTGACTCTGTTACCCAAACTCTGAACGAACTCTCTGCTCCTCACCACGGCGCGTCTCAGGTGCTGCGGTTATCACTCCGCCCAAGTAGCAGTGCTTCGCCTTCAGAGAATATAGTTCCCAGTATTTATACGGTTAAAATATGTCTGTGTCTCATGTGACTTTTTTTTTGTACACTCTGTGACTATACAAATCACAACATGTAAATAGGAAAATGTTTGCGTTATTTTGTCACTTATTTGGATTAGTATGCTAGCTGCAACCATTTATATCCAGTCTTTGTGCTAAGCTAGGCTAGCGGTGGGTGTGTCAAACAGACTTATAGCACGCACGGAGATGAAAAAGGTATGTATGGACTTATCTAACTCTGGGGGATAAGGTGAATAGGCTAAAGTCCCAAAAAGTCGGAGTGTTCCTTTAACGTTGGATGATTTGAACTTGAAAAGCGGAGTATACTGACGTCTTTCCGCGGTTAAAACATCATTCATGTTTATTTGATGCTATAAATGAACTAGAAGGAAGAGATGATCGGTTCACGAGCAGCTTTAACTGATGCTGTACATCAATCTGTCAGACACATTAAATTGCCACAAAACGGTATTTATTGTTTACATTTCTTAAAAAAATAACCACATTTGAAAATTGAGACTATCAAAAAAAGTTGTTTCATATCAAAAGTAACCTGGTCTGTCCTCTCTGTCAGCGTGTTGTCAGTGTCCTCTCTGCTCCACGATGTGTTTTTCACTGCGTAAGAACATGATGTGGCGTGAGAGCGGCGCAGTTTGGCAACAGTAACTAAAGGGGGCGGGTCTTTTCGAACAGTCAATTCCTTCCACACTGTTTGTGATGAGGTGATAAAACAGGTAGAAAGGGGCTTGGGTCCCTCCTTTAGTGTAAAGATTGGGTCACATTTACTGTTGTTTGGCGAATATTCATTGGCGAAATCAAGTCATTTCAAAAGGAATCCATGCGACAAGGGCGAAAGATTTCCTCATGCCGATTTCACAATAGATTTAAATTGGTTAAGCGAATTCATCGCATTGACCATCAGAAAGTTGTTTTCAAAGGTAATACATACATCACTATACTATTGACAAGAGACAATGGACCTTTTTTGCCAATGAAATTTCACTAATGTGAATTGATTTTTGACCCTGCACTCTTTTTTTTAATTTTTTTTTATTATTATTTTTTTTATTGCAAATTAAAACATTGTAGCTTATACAAGGTAAAATATCAATGTCATATATACACATACAGAAGAGAGAGGAACATACAGGACACCAGAAATAAACAAATAAATAGACAAAAAAAAAAAAAAAAAAAAACATCAATATAGTGATGTATGCAGGTACATTGGTAAGTTTAAGCAATGAGGTATTTTAGTGATATAGATAGAGACAATTTAAGAAAATCATAATTGTGAGTTGTAGTAAAAGTAGTATTCATACTATTAATAAAAATAACTAGAACAAAAATAATAATAGTAGTAGCAATATGTCACGGTAGACACATGCTCTGTTCCTTCTAGTCTTGTGTTTATGTTGTGGTGTGAGCGCATGTGGGAAGTGGGCGTGTATGTGTGACATCACCTGATCCACTCCAGCTGATCATCATCATCACCAGCTGCAAGCTATCTCACTCACTCCTTAAATACTCACTGCTGTTCCTTCCATCCTTGTCAGATCGTTGTTTGATGTCGTTCGTGTTGGTGTTCCGGTGTTTGATTCCTGCCTTGTGTTCCTGTGTCTTCGTGTTCATCGTGTCGGAGTTCGTCTGTCTTCTCACCGCCACCTCTTCACTTCACATCACCACGGATCCTGACCATCGAAGTCCCTGCATCACCTTGTACCATCTGCTTGCACTGTCTTTGAGTATTGTCTGAATAAACCTTGCGTTCGCACTTGCTCCCTGTTTCCGTGTTCAGTCAGCATGACAGAACGATCTGACCAACCGATGGGAGCAGCGAGCGTTTCTTCAAGTGCGCTGGAGGAATTCATTCACCACAGCGTTAGAAGAATGGATTCTCAACAGAAGGAGATCGGCGACACGGGTCGCGCAGTGCAAGCCTTGGTGATGCAGGTGTCCGAGCTCACCCAGCAGATCCAACGCCTACAGATTCCCACTGCGCCGCCCACACCGGCCGTTCCCCCTACACCACCAGTGAACCCTTCCCAGTCAGAGCCTCGCCTACCAGTTCCAGGACCGTATGCCGGCGAACCAGCTTTTTGCAGAGCGTTTCTCACTCGATGCTCTATGCATTTCGCACTCCAGCCTAATACCTTCAGTACAGAACAGTCAAGAGTGGCGTTCGTGCTGACATTACTGACTGGGAAAGCGGCACTCTGGGGAACGGCGGTGTGGGAGAACCAGAGCCCATGCTGCGCCTCGTTCCAGACCCTCGCAGAGGAGATGAGGAAGGTTTTTGATCGGGCGGTTTCAGGGAGAGAGGCCGCCAGGACATTGGCTGAGCTCCGCCAGGGAGAGAAATCGGTGTCAGATTTCTCTATCGAATTCCGGACGTTGGCGGCGGAGTGCGGCTGGAACGAGGAGGCGCAGTGGGACATGTTCCTGCATGGGTTGGCTGACCACGTCCAGAGGGAGATCTACGCCCTGGATCTTCCAACCTCACTATCGGGACTTATCGATCTGGCGCTGCGGGTGGACGCTCGGCTGTCCAGGGTCGAGCGTCGGGTTCCATCCACTCACCCCAGCGGAGGGTTCAACGAGCCGAGATCCAGCGGCAGGGACGTGGTCAGCCCCGTCTACGATCCCGAGCCCATGCAGGTGGGTCGAGCTCGGCTTTCCCGGGAGGAGAAGGAGAGGCGGAGGTCCCAGGGCCTTTGCCTGTATTGCGGTGGAGCGGGACATTTGGCTTATAATTGCCCGGTAAAAGGCCAAGCCCGATAGTAAACTTGAGGCTACTATCGGGTGGGATCTCCGCCAGGAAGACCTCATCCCCGACATCATCTACATCCACACTCCTCCCGGTAAGACTAAGATGGTCAGTCCACCAGCACGACTGTCGAGCACTTTTGGATTCTGGGGCCGAAGGTAATTTCATGGACCACACTTTTGCACGGAAACTTCAGATTCCCCTCAAACCCCTCACACACAGAATAGCAGTTCACGCACTCAATGGACAAGACCTTCCCGCCATTTCCCTCACCACGGAGAACCTAACCCTTATTTCTGCTGGCAATCATTCAGAGACTATTTCATTTTACATCATGGATTCACCCCTTGCACCCGTCGTCCTTGGCCATCCCTGGCTCATCCAACACAACCCCCGAGTGGACTGGCACCATAAGACCGTGCTGGAGTGGAGCAAGGAATGTCATAAGTCTTGTCTTGTGTCTGCCTGTTCGTCTGTGCCTGTTTCTGTGTTTCAGGAGGAAACAGGGGATCTGTCTAACGTGCCCGCGGAGTATCTGGACCTGAAGGAAGTGTTCAGTAAGTCTCGTGCTGCTTCTCTCCCTCCGCATCGTCCCTATGACTGTGCCATAGATTTACTGCCAGGTAAGACTCCGCCTAAAGGCAAGTTATATTCACTCTCTGTCCCAGAGAGAGAGGCTATGGAGAAATATATTTCTGATTCTCTAGCAACCAGGTTCATTCGCCCTTCCTCTTCTCCAGCGGGGGCGGGGTTCTTTTTTGTGGGGAAGAAGGACGGTTCTCTGCGACCTTGTATTGATTACCGAGGGTTGAATAACATCACGGTAAAGAATACTTATCCTTTGCCGTTGATGTCCTCCGCCTTTGAGAGGTTGCAGGGAGCGTCCATTTTCACAAAATTGGATTTGCGTAACGCTTATCATTTGGTTCGCATTAGGGAGGGAGATGAGTGGAAAACTGCTTTTAACACCCCTAGGGGGCACTTTGAATATTTGGTTATGCCTTTTGGGCTGTCCAACTCCCCAGCAGTTTTCCAGGCACTGGTCAATGACGTGCTGCGAGATATGATCGATCAGTTCATATATGTCTACCTGGATGACATATTGATTTTTTCATCTTCTCTCCAGGAGCATGTGCAGCACGTTCGACGAGTGCTTCTGAGGTTGCTAGAGAATGGGCTTTTTGTCAAGGCGGAGAAATGCGATTTTCATGCACAGTCTGTCCCTTTTCTAGGATACATCGTCTCGTCTGAGGGGATGCGGATGGACCCTGAGAAGATCAAGGCTGTGGTAGATTGGCCAACCCCGGACTCTCGCAAGGCCCTGCAGAGGTTCCTGGGGTTCGCCAATTTCTACCGGCGTTTTATTCGCAACTTCAGCCAACTAGTCGCACCTCTGACCGCCTTGACTTCCCCCAGAACGGCGTTCAGGTGGTCTGACACAGCCGAGGCTGTGTTTAACAAACTGAAAGGCCGCTTCGTTTCAGCCCCCATCCTCGTAGCCCCTGATTCCTCACGTCAGTTTGTGGTGGAGGTCGACGCGTCAGAGGTGGGAGTAGGAGCAGTGCTGTCCCAACGTTCCCCTTCAGACGACAAGATGCACCCTTGCGCGTTTTTGTCTCATCGGTTGTCCCCGGCTGAGCGTAATTACGACATTGGTAACAGAGAGTTGTTGGCAGTCAAGTTAGCGTTGGAGGAATGGCGCCACTGGTTAGAAGGGTCGGGGGTACCTTTTATCGTCTGGACTGATCACAAGAACCTAGAATACATCAGAACTGCTAAAAGATTGAACTCCAGGCAGGCTCGGTGGGCACTTTTTTTCGGACGTTTTGATTTTTCTCTATCTTACCGTCCGGGTTCCAAGAACATCAAACCCGACGCCTTGTCCCGTATATTTGATTTTTCCGAGCGCCCGGTTACTCCCGAGTGTATTTTGCCCGAAACGCTATTCGTTTCCACACTCTCATGGGAGGTCGAATCGAGGGTCATGAAGGCCCTAGAAGGGGTAACGCCTCCGCCCGGTTGTCCACCGAATCGATTATTTGTGCCAGAGGAATTACGTTCAGACGTCATCCAGTGGGGTCATAGTTCCAACGTGGCTTGCCATCCAGGAGTTAATCGTACTAGTTTTTTAGTCAGGCAACGATTCTGGTGGCCCCGTATGGCTTGCGACATCCACGATTTTGTTTTGGCTTGCTCTGTTTGTGCCACTGGTAAGACTTCTAATCGACCTCCAGATGGGTTACTCCAGCCGCTGCCGGTTCCTTCGAGACCCTGGTCCCACATCGCTCTAGATTTTATCACCGCCCTCCCACCCTCTCAAGGGAACACGGTCGTTTTGACTGTGGTGGACCGGTTCTCGAAGGCAGCCCATTTCATCCCCTTACCCAAATTACCCTCAGCTAAGGAGACGGCGGTTGCGGTCGTAGATCACGTCTTTCGGCTTCATGGCCTCCCGACGGACGTGGTTTCCGACAGGGGACCCCAGTTTGTGTCCAAATTTTGGCAAGAGTTTTGTAGACTTCTGGGGGCGACTGTTAGTCTCTCGTCTGGGTTTCACCCCCAGAGCAATGGTCAGACCGAGAGAGCCAACCAAGATTTGGAGAGGGTGTTGCGATGTTTGGTATCTAAGAATCCTTCCTCATGGAGCCAACAACTTTCTATGGTGGAGTACGCGCACAACACGTTACCAGTGTCGGCCACGGGCCTATCTCCGTTTGAGTGTAGTGTAGGTTACCAGCCACCTATTTTTCCCAGTCTGGAATCCGAGGTTGCGGTCCCCTCTGCTCACGCCTTCGTCCAGAGGTGTCACCGCACCTGGACTAGAGCCCGTGAGACTCTACTCCAGGTGGGGGCGCGCACCAAGGCTAGGGCCGATCGCCACAGGTCTAAGCCTCCGATATACGTCGTGGGTCAAAAAGTGTGGCTTTCTACTAAGAACATTCCTTTGCGCTCCGTCTCTAATAAACTTGCACCCAAATTCATTGGCCCGTTCCCTGTCACTAAGATCATTAGTCCAGTGGCAGTCCGCCTCAAATTACCTCCCGCGTACAGGAGGGTTCATTCCGCCTTTCATGTGTCTAAGATTAAACCCGTGTTTCATTCTCACATTAATCCGCCTGTCCCGGTTCCTCCCCCACCGCGACTCGTAGATGGGGAGACCACATATTCGGTTAATCGCATTCTGGACTCTAGGCGGAGGGGACGCGGATTTCAGTACTTGGTGGACTGGGAAGGTTACGGTCCGGAGGAGAGAAGTTGGGTTCCTGCTAGAGACATAATGGATCACTCCCTTATCGATGACTTCAATCGGCAGGTAAAGGAGCCTGGGAACGCCAGGAGGCGTTCTTAGGAGGAGGGGTACTGTCACGGTAGACACATGCTCTGTTCCTTCTAGTCTTGTGTTTATGTTGTGGTGTGAGCGCATGTGGGAAGTGGGCGTGTATGTGTGACATCACCTGATCCACTCCAGCTGATCATCATCATCACCAGCTGCAAGCTATCTCACTCACTCCTTAAATACTCACTGCTGTTCCTTCCATCCTTGTCAGATCGTTGTTTGATGTCGTTCGTGTTGGTGTTCCGGTGTTTGATTCCTGCCTTGTGTTCCTGTGTCTTCGTGTTCATCGTGTCGGAGTTCGTCTGTCTTCTCACCGCCACCTCTTCACTTCACATCACCACGGATCCTGACCATCGAAGTCCCTGCATCACCTTGTACCATCTGCTTGCACTGTCTTTGAGTATTGTCTGAATAAACCTTGCGTTCGCACTTGCTCCCTGTTTCCGTGTTCAGTCAGCATGACACAATAGTAGTGGTAGTAGTGGTAGCACTAATATTCATGATGATAATAGTAGAGGTAGTACCCTGCACTCTTAAAAAAAAAACGGTTATTCATTGGCGTCTTTGGCTCTATGAAGAATCTTTAACATCCATGGAACCTTTCCATTGCAAAAAAGGTTATTTCAAGCACTATTCAAAGGTTCTTTAGGGAGCCCAAAAATGTTCAGCATTGTGGGTAATTCTGGATGGGCGAGCATGAGATTTTCCTCAGAAAATGTAAATATCTCGTTTTTGTACACTGTCTCCATCAATAAAAGGACTGAAAAGGTCTGCAATATGCATACAAATCTTTATGTATTCTCATTGCAGGCGCTATACCAAAAACAACATTTTGGCATGTCATAAAGGAAAATGTGAAGATAATATTAAAAAGGCAAGGGGACAAATGAGTGGTGATAATCTTTTTTTCAAAATAGAAAACATCTAATCCACATACATCTGTGTTAATGCATGCTGAGTCTGTTGACCCATAAATATGGGTTTATCACGCATTAAATTGATGTGCACATAGATTAACATGCTCTCAAACTCAGAGTATAAAAGCTTATGCATGCAGGGCCAAATCCTGAAGGGTGACTGGAGGTTTTCTCTCCTCGTGTGTGCACGAGCGCACAGGTGCTGGGCCTGCAACGATCTGTCGAGATAGTTTACACTACAGTACCTTCAGCCAAGAGCTGACCCTCGTGGCAGTGCGTGTCAACGGACAGGGGCAACAGATGGAGCAAACAGACAGATGAGCAGAGAGGTGGGGAAAGCAGAGGACATTATTTTGAGGAGCTGTAGAGTTGGTGACCTGCAGTGCAATGTGCCTCAATCAAGGGGGGTCTTTACTTTGTCACATTAGACTACACATATGGAAAACACTAAGAACATTCCAGTAACGCCTTGAAACTATTTTAGAGATTACCAAGGGTATGTCACACCTACCAACATTTTTATTGAAGCGAGTCTGTTACGTGATGGAAGAAAAAAATTATATTGTGGCCACGAATTAAGTTCCCACAATTTAATTTGTTGTTATATTAATTTGCTCCCTTGTTTTAATTAAAATTATAGTTATATCAAACTATATTAAAACGAGGGTTGAACAGTAATGGCCATTTATTCCTAGAATACTTTTTAACATGTTAAGACATGATTAGACATATTTACGATACTCTCAAAACAATTACCAATTAAAACCAGCTTTAATTTTGCCACAGAGCTTCACATTGTTTTCAGACAACCTTTTAATAATAACTTCTGACAATACAATTTTGGGTAAATGACAGTATTCTGACAATATGTTTTTTTCACCTGTTTGCCCCTCCTCAATTCAAGTGAGAATGATGATGACCCTGCTCCTTTCGACTACATGTGACATTTCTATACGACTACTATTGCAACGTCCCAATCGTTCTCGCACAAACTCATTGTGGCAAGTTTATTCTTGACACAATGTCAACAGGCCTTGTGCTCAATTTTGCACAGTATGTGAAAACGAGTAAAAAATATAGTTCAGAGAGTTGGAGGGATGTGGGCAGCAGTTTGATGTTTTTTTAATGCCTACTTCCAACTGCCTCTCTGTCCCCCAGCCGTATCTCTCTCAATTTCATTGGCCATTGCTCATTACCACATTATACTCTCATTAGTCAGGAGGTTTGGTCAGCCAAATGTTACAGTCAGCGATTAATTGCAGCGTGACTCACAAGAAGAGTGTCAGTGACATTACATGCTGCAAATTAGTTATGACGTGGCTTTTCTCGTAGACTACACAGTAAACCCAGATACGTTGGCAAAAAAAAAGAAAATTGGTAATCAGTTACATCAACATTTTTAAGTCAAGAAATTCAATGTTTAAGTAAGCAGAACTGGCATGTTTTTATTGTGTACTCATACATTTCAATTGCTCTCATCTTGGAATATTTAAGTAAGCTAATTCATACATTTAACTTAAAATGATCATGCAATCTCAACTGAAATATTTTTAGTGGAAACTGGCTAGCTTTCACTAGCTAATTAAGTAAATGCAAACTTGTTGATTGATTACACAATGCTTTGCTAGCATTAGCATAGCATAGCAATTGCTGAATGAGTATGACAATATAGAAAATTTAACATATATATGTTCTCAAACCAAGCTCATGCTCCACTCGTCACCACGTCCCCCCAAAAACCCACATAACAGAAACTCTTCTAAATTAGCATAGAAAAAAAATAACACTAATCTCCCACTTAACATTAATCTTGCACAAAAATCATTATTTAACACTTAATTTTAGCATCTACTCTCCCTTATGAGTGTCACTGCAAAGCATGATGGGAAATATAATTCAGTTAAAGTTAATAAAATAAAATAAAAAGTTCATAAAACTCAAACAGAATAAACAATTCCAATTACTTAAAATGTGTCAGTTTTGTCAACTCAAAAGAAAATGAAAGTTCTACATTTTGCAGTATTTGCATAAATTACATACAGATTTAGGTTAAAAACAACTCTAAGGTTCAGCTAAATTTCATTTTATATTTTTTACACTGTAACACATTTACATTTCAATGCAATTAACATGCAATTAAGTGTCTGAAAACATTACATTCAGTTCACACTTATATATTCTGTAATACTGTAAGTACTCTTATTTTTTAAAGTATGCTAAAGTGTAGGCTACTTCTTCGTCACAAAGAAAAAGAAAGTGTAATTGGCGTAAGAAAAAAGGCAGAGTGAGTGGTCAGGGAAAGAAAGAGTGTGCGACAGAAAGGATGGCCGCAGGAAGTGAGGGATCGTGGCTGAAAGGCTGGAGGGAAACCAAGCGGGCAGATTTGAGAAGTTGACTTCCGTTGCATGCTCCTTTGTGTTGGGTGTCTGCAAACACAATCGCTCACATTTGTCTTCATTAACAGTTCAGAAGCGCTGTGGTCTGACAGTGGCAGGCCGTCTGCCTACGGGACCCAATCCTCCCGGACGCTTCCACAGGCCAGGACAGACACACTAATTAACTTTACACTGTAATGGCCGACTAATGACTTTGTCCTCATGTGAGGGTCTCACGACAAGCCTGGTTTCCTGTTTTTCGTATACTGAAGAGCCATCAGTGACGTGCCCAGTGCGGCTCAGAGACTGAACAAAGAGAAATAATCCACAGATGCATGTCTGTTCTGCTTTGACACACTGCTACAGATTGTACCTTGGTGCGACAGAGTGGATAGGGCAGCTGGAAGACATGGATATGCTTCATAGTGAATGCCAATTAGGTGGAAGTTGTAGGGCAGGGAGATGAAATGGCCAGTCAGGGAGGATCAGACATAGCTCTTGGCTTCTGTTCTGGCATCAACTGCCAGTCACGGTACGCTTTTTCATTTTTACACTCAGGAAAATAAAAGATGAGATATCTCTACAGCGAATTTCAGCACTACCCCATTTGTCCTCACTGGTGACAACTGCTCATTTTTCTTGCCTGTTTAGATACAAATGTGCTGAACAAACTGAGAGAAACATCTTGCAAGACAATTGTTTTTTGTCTTTTGTGTCTGGGCTTCAGCTTTACTATGGGTTTTGGCTATATTCATTTATATTTTGACTTTTGTGGCTACATTATCTGTTCATTGGAGTTAAAAGATGCTTAAAAGATGTTGTGCCTCCATATTTATTTTCAGCTGGCCATTATCTCAAAATAAACCCCAATAGGTCAATCAGGACAAGGTGTCTTGAATTGCTTTGATGGGGTTTATTCTGCAGTAATGATGTAAAAATATTGTTACATTTACGGTAAAAAAAATGTTTTGCAGTGACATCAGGTATGGTATTGATCTCTGTATATTTTACAACTACAACAACATGGCCAATACTCGTACTGTATATACTGTAGACGTGGACATTAAAGGTCCTTTTGCCTTTTTTTGTTACGAGTTCATAGTTTATGAAGTTAATTCATTGTCTCAATGTTAGAACATTTACATTTTTTCACTGTATAAGGTAAAGTAACTTTCAAGATAACAGGTTCGATTAACAGATTTGTATTTTAGTATTTTTAACAGCCCCCCCCCCCCCACACACACACACACACACGTAAAAGTTACAAGCAATTTTTACAGTGTATGAGAAGACATCAAGCAATTTGCAAACAAAGTGTACAATACATAATTTATTTTGATTTGTTAATTGAATAAATATGTTGTGATTAACCAGGTCTAGTACACTCTAAAAAATGCTGGGTTGTTTTAACCCAATTTGGGGTCAAATATGGACAAACCCAGCCATTGGGTTAAATTTTTAAATTGCATTAAATTTAATGTTGTCTATATTTACAAATTTACAAATGTTGACAAATTTAATGTTGTCCATATTTACAAATTTACAAATGTTGACAAATTTAATGTTGTCCATATTTGAACCAATATTGGGTTAAAACAGCCCAGCATTTTTTAGAGTGTACTTAAGCACAGTGAGATAATGCGGTTATGTCATCAGTAATTGATACTCAAAAGCCAAAAAACATGGCTCCTACGTAATTAAACCTTTCAGGGAGGAATGTTTTGGTCTCCACCATTAGCAATCTCATATGTTCTCTGAATGTAATATGGACTGGTTTCCCCACCGGCTCTCATTCCCTTCTCAATGACCACTCATCCCCAACAGCACTAAAAAGATTAAAGAGAGCCATCAGAGCTGTGCTTCACCGGATCTTAACCAACGCTCCAGCAGGAATTACATTTCTGTAATACATACTGAGGGATTCTCCAGCTTTTTCATCTCACTAATGGGATTAGGATAATGCAAAGGTGTGCATGCTTCCGAGGAACAGTGTGGGAGGGAAAGACGGGTTTTAGAAACCACAATCAAAAGAACTGCTCTCCAGTGTAAACATCTGTCGATCCTCGCGCGCTTTTGTTGTTGCTTATTTTTTAGCACACGCTTCCTCTTGGATGTGTTGTCGCTGTCTTTGCTCCGTGAGTTGCCTGTGCTTAAGTGCGCAAGCACTTCGCGTTCCCTTCTGTCAGCTGGAGTAGGTCTAGTCGTACATCGAGTGATCTTAAGAGCTCCTCTCCTATACAGCAGTTTATGCTCCTCTGACTCTGTTCAGGACAAGCAGATGGAGAATTGTCTCTCTTTGTTCGGATGTAGTGTCACATTCAGCATTTCATTCAGTGAATGTGCTACTCAGGAGCTGCAGATACGAGTGCTGATTCTGAATTACTTGTGCTTGGCTTGAGGCCAAACCATTGCTTAATGGATGTTAATTCCTGGTAGTAAAATTGTTGTAAAAACTTGCCTTTGTTTTATATGCTCTTTTTAGAGTGTCAGTTGACTAACTGCATCTGGATTGGTCTTTTTAAAACTGATCAGTGTGGTGTTGATAGTCACAGGCTTTTCCCCTCTCAAACATGTTTTTTTTTTTCTCTATGAACGGACCTGGGTTTAATGGTGCCTTGCTAATGGTATTATTAGGAACAATTTGCACTGCTATGAATGATATTGTGACCTATTTTCCATCATCGGGTAGTGCTGGTGTTAGTGCTAGACTTTTCATAGCTTTGTTCTACTCATGTAGATTAGAGCGCTGTGAAATATGCGCCTAATGTTAGTCCGCCAGCGAAACAGGAAGGAAAACCAGGACACTGCGAGAAGTCAGACAAGAGAAGACTAGCAGAGGCTTAACTTAAAGATGATGTGTGTAATTTTTTTGATGTTAATATTTTCCTCTGCTGTCCAGGCTTAATATGCAGACACAACTGTAAGTAAGCCTTTTTTGTTGGTTGATTCACCCAAAAGCACAAACACTGTGGCTATGTGCTGCTGTCAAAGCATTGCTCTGTTCGTTTATCCATCCTAATCAGTCTAACACAGCAGCACTGACTCAACCAATGATGTGAGAATGGGGGCGGGACTATCAGTTCTGACTGACCAATGGCAGCCAGTCTGGGAGACTTATTTGAAAACAGTTATTATTTTTTCAGTTCTGTTCTGATCAGTGAAGAAATTTTAAAGAGAATCTAAAAATGATGTAGAATGAAAACTGAATTAGCACCTCCATATATAAACTGACAATAATTTTGAATATGCATAAGACACAATGCTATGTAAGCCTTTTTCCAGCGCATAATAAAAAATAAAAAAAAAGCTAACTTTATATCTCACAATTCTGACCTCTGGGTTTATATCTCACAATTTAGAGTTAACATCAAACAATTCAGAATTTTTTTCCCCTCACGATTGTGAGGGAACCAATTCATGTCGCAATTCGGTTGTTCATGTCGCAATTCTGAGATATGAAGTCAGAGGAATTTTAGAAATGCTTTGGAAACGGATGCTTTTTGCTTTTTAAGTTATCTTGGTTACAAAAGTATTTTCCTTATTTATTTCCCATTGTAAACTTTGATTTCAAGCAATAATAATATTAATGTATTAATATAAAATGAAGTAAAAAGACAAAGGTACGTAACATCATTAATAATGAGTGAATGAACTGCAGTTCCATAAATCATTACAAATTATTTTATTGAATTTAAAACAATAGAATAAAATATAAAACAATTGATTATAAATGCAAAATTACTCAAAAGCATGCATATCATCTAACAAGCTTCAGTGTAGGTTCTCGCCCCCCCCCCCTTTTTTTTGGGGGGGGGGGGGGGGGGAATAAATATATATTTATTCATTTATTTAAATAAATAAAAAAATATATTTATTATATATATATATAATAAAAAAATATTATATATATAGTAGGCTTCATCATGAAAAAGTAGGCACACTACGACTGCAAACAACTGTAATAAACACAGAATTGTGATTGTGCGATGCTAACTCGTAACTCTTAAAATTAAAGTCAGATTCGTGAAGAATAAAGTTGCAATTGTCTGTGGTGGAAACAGGCTTCCATAGAATAGTGCTAAGTGAATTCCTCCATCGGGGTTGCCTAGAAAGTCTACAAGTGTCATTTAGCTTGCACATTAGATTGTGCTATAAATCTAATGTTGTGTGCAAGTTGAGCGTATGATGTGTTTGCACCAAAACATTAGATACACCATGGGTGGGTTATTATGGAGCACTGATATAGTCACAATCTTTCACAAGTTCTGCGTAGGTGGGACTATTTGCTGACGTACAGCATGCTGTGCTGAGATTTTTAAACCGGTGTGTGCTTAGAATGCATTTGGTCTTACCATGAGAAGCATGTGGGACGTGTATCATCTGTTCCATGGCCTCAGGCGAATAAATAGATCACCCGTGTGCTGGATGGCTGAAAGCACATACTCATGATGTTCTGAGAGGGGGAATGTTCGGCATTTTGGATCCATCAGATGGATGTAGACAGAAGAACACAACAATGGATAAGACTTTTAAAAACGCGTTAAATAGGCCACAACAGAGGGCACAATCACTTGTTAAGCTATCTTGGGTCTGGAAGTATTTACTCCATTTATTTCCAGTTTTAAGTTTTTATTTCAAACAAAGTGCTTTTGCTTTTGATAAAAAAAGGATTTAGAAATTAAGCAAAAGGACAGAGATCAACACTGTGTACTTAACATCATTAATAATGAGTGAATGAACTACAGTTCCTTTAAGCATGGCTTAATATTTAACTGAATTAAAACAGTGGAAAATATAAAACCATTGATTATAAATGCAGAAGAATAAGAAAATTCGAGATCGAGAAAAATCTGGAAACGACCTTGAGCCTTTCATTGACCAAATAACACATCATCACATATCCAAATCCAGCAAATCAGATCAATCTTGACATACAGCTGAGAGAAAACCAACAACTATTTGGATCTTTAAGTGAAGGTATAAAACCAATTCACGTCAAAGTGATTTATCAATTTTACTTCCTAATGAGCATTTGGAAACCATCAGGACTCTTACATAACACATTTAAGATTCCTTTACTTTTTTTTTACTTTTTTACATTTCGATCATAGACTCCCATTTTGAAATTGCCCACCTGTTTGGGAGCGGATGCCCCCTAAATGATTTAGAAATGTCAAGTGAGCCCATGAATTATAAAAAGCAACATGGATTGTGGTTTAAATATTTCATGGTATGTGAAAGTGAGCCGGATGCTCCATGGGGTTTGTTGATAATGACCAGTGTGAGAGAAGCACAGACTGATAGGAGGAGAGATGTGGCAGTTCTGGTGTGTTTCAGCTGGCCATGCTTTACCACACGCTATCTTCTGGACCTTATGAGGGAGGAGATGATGCTATATTGAGCCGTGTTTGTGATGCTACATTGCCTTCACATAGGACACATTAACCGCAGTGAGATCGAGATGAGGGAGGGATACTCTTGCTTAGTATGCATGTTTTGAAATCACAAATGAGATCTTGGCTGAGATCTTGGAAAGAGAAAACATGCGGAGGTAGGAAGGCAACAAGTCACATCCTGTCTATCGATCACAATCTGATAGATTTTTGAATCTTTGCTGATATCTCACAATCCCGTGCGTTTGATTCCATGAAAGTTAAGATAAATAAAGTTGAGTCTAAAAAAGTTGCATTTGATGATCAGTTTGTGTGGAAATTTGCATTTTTTCACCAACTTTTTTTCATCCTATATGAGAACCTTTTTTTATTTTATTTTTTGCAATAGGTATTGTAGTAAAATATTTCTTAAATATTTGCTTAAACATCACCTCTATATTGTTTTAGATCATTAGACCTTATGCTTCCTCAGAAGCCTTTCTGGAAATCAGTTTTGGGAGGTATCTTCAATGTTGCAAATGTTGCCTGCAAAGAGATGGCCTGAAGCAACAAGTCAACTCTGCGTATGTCTCCTTTTCATCAGAAAAAGCCCCAAGTAGTCTCACATGTTTCTCCAAATGTTGAAAGCATTGGTTCTCAATCCTGTTCCTCATCAGACACCAAAAACCAGGATTGAGAACCACTAGAGTTTCAGAAAAGATCTCAGCAACATCTCAAAATGTGCTCAGATTTGCAAACATGCCGACATCTGTAATAAAACATTAAAATTATGTCAAAAAATGTCCTCAAATATAGTAGTCAACATTTGAAGTGGATCAAAAAAGTTAATCAAAGTTGTCCTAAGACAAGAACGGGTATGGTTTAAAATTCATGTATAACTTTGATGAAAGGTTTTGATCCACTTCAAATGTTGACTACTGCATTTCTAATCCTATTTTTCCAAGACCAAATTAGCAACATTTTATAGTGGTAGTCTTTTACTGTAAGTCAACAAATGGTAAGCATTTTAGGAGAAACAATTTTTAAACTTAAATAAAACATATAGGCCTAAATGAGAACTCTTAGTTCTGTTCACACAGATTGCATATTTTTAGTTTAAAGATGTGAAAGGTCTAGTGACATGTTTTTTTTATTTTTATTTTTTTATATTGAACTACTTTTAACTCCTGCATTTTTAGAATGCCATGTCACTCATGAGAGAGCAAAAGTTGTAAGACACAAGCACAACGGTCAAACACATCCATCTAGCACATGTTCACACTGCATAATGCATAATGCAAAATTGCATTCTTTGTGAGCTTTGAAAAAGAGACTTCTGAGTAATACACGTGCACACGTCAAGCAATATTGGTCTCATGTATTTATGTATGCATTGAGGTAAAATCTGAATGTTTTATTATAATGTGTTATGTGGCGTATTTCAGAGGGAAAAATTATATTTTAAAATGACAACATATAGGGCAGGACTTGATTTTATGCATCGGAAATTGATTGAATCTCCATTTTCTTATGACTGGATCATATAAAGTGGTGTTACCAGAATAGGAAAGTAATTTCACAGACAGAGCAAGTTTTTAAAATTTGATGAAATATTATGAAGATGTGCGTGCAATGTCACACACAATAGCATGCACCCATAAATCATGCACAATAAGACCAGGAAAATGCATTAAGGTCAATTTTGTAGTCATGCTGACTTTAAACCTGAAAAGCCTGAGATAAATAAAAATAAAAATAAATTAATATCAGTTTTTTGAATGTTTAGACAAAATAATTATTATATATAATTATTATATATAATTAGTATTATTATGCAATTTAATACAGTTGCTGATAATTTTATGAAATTCCGGTAGCTTGTAATGTAAATCAATGAGATCTTTATAACAGTACAGCAGATGCATAAACATATAAGTTGTCACACTATATTTTGCAGTAATACATCTTAGTAATATAATATGATATTTAAATGCTTAGTTTTATGAACAAAGCTCTGTATTTTTTTTATTGTGGGAGGCAAAACATAATGCAATGCAGATCAATGATGACTGAGACATAAATATTAATGAGTAATAGATGAATAAACGTTCCTCAAAAGCCTGATGTATCATATTTAATATGTACATTTTAACATGATTTTTCAAACTAATAATGTATGGATATTCCAGTAAAATTATTTTAGTCCATTAAGTGTTCACCTTTAAATATTAATAATAATTCAAAAGTCATTCTTACATTTTCCATAAATGTTTAGAGGTTTAAGTACACGAAAACTAGCTAAACCCTCAATGTTAACAACGTTTTGATCATGTTTATAATTTAGATGCCTTATAAATCTGCATATCAAACGTGATGCAGTGGATTTAGAGTTAAGTGCGTTGAGTGCTATTGAGGAGCACCTGCCACATTTCTCATGCTCCATATTTTTCAACCGGAGATGCCAGCCGTTGTTCCAAAAGAGTTAAAATCCACACACTTTTTCCACCAGATATCCATTTCCTGCAAATAAAACGCAAACACAGTAACGCTGTGCCTAATTAAAGTTGTGATATGATTGTTTCTCAATTAAAGGGAATTGCATCGCGCTCCTAAGTTGATATCCGCGTGTCAGATTTGAATAATGTGCTGTGGTTTAGAGTGGCAGAGAGGAACGCGTTCGGCATACTGATGATACTTCACTCTCACAACCCCGCCGGGGATAGAGCACCGCGCTTTCGCCGCATATGGGATCCATTATTCCAACCCGTATTAAACAGCTTAATGGCCCCATCTCCCAGACTTTGATTTCCAGGATGATATAATGCGTGAGGATAGAGAGTGCTGGAGGAGGGAGGGGGTCGGATCTCGCACACACACACACACACACACTCTTTGACCCATCAGCTGATGACATGTGTCATTTTGATGGAAGACTGACGGGTCAGCTGTAAGTCATTCCAAGCGGATGCACTGACAGAATGTCTCAAAGTGGCATTAAGGAGCAACATGTCCTTGAAGGCTTTTCCTGCAGTCGTGTTACCGCAGCTGGAGAAACTATTGGAGCCGGTGTGGTGGGAAGAGTTTGCACATTAGGATGCGATAATGAGAGTTACTGTGGGATTTCTCCTCTAGTGATTATCATGGCTATTTACAGCTTCGCTCTATCTGAGGAGGCATTTGTAGCTGTGTGTTTGGCTGGAGCGTTGGGAACCGAGCGGCCTTTCTCAGCCGCATTAAATAGCTAGTCCTAATAAAAGTGTGGCTGTGCTCTGCATGCTGGGACTGAATCGACTCATATTCCTAGTTCTGTTGTTTTCTATATTCTTTTCAGTTCTTTGTTTTTTTTTAAAGATTGAAAGAACATGCTCACTCTTGCTTGGGTCTACATGATACTCTCATTAGAGTATTAGTAGACTGTCTGCTTAATATCTGCTAACTCTTTATTGTTATGGTCCTTTAATGGACATACTGGACTATGAGTAACTTTGCAACTACATGTCAACTTATTCTAACCCTAACCCTACCAGTCTACTAATACTCTACTAGCACTCTAAAGCGAGTTAGTTAACGTGTAGGTGCAACATACTTATAGTCCACAGAATGTGTTAAAGGACCATCAAAATAAAGTGAAACACCAGTTTTACACTTTAAACTAAATTATAGTGTTTATAAGACTAGTTCATACTTTTTTACATACTATTATCCACCTGTAGAACAAGTCAGTGTTTGTGTTTAAATGTCTGTATTGTGTTTTTGGTCCAAAATTTGCTAACACTTTACAATAAGGTTCATTAGTTAACATTAGTTAACTACCTTAGTTAACATGAACAAAGAATGAACAATACTTCCTCAGCATTTATTAATCTTAGTTAATATTATTTTCAACATTTACTAATACGCTATTAAAATCAAAGGTTGTTTTTTTTGTACATTAGTTAATGCACTGTGAAGTAACATGAACATATAATGAACAGCAGTTTATTAACTAACATTAACAAAGATTAATAAATACTGTAACAAATGTATTGCTTATTGTTAGTTCATGTTAGTTAATACAACTACAACCTTATTGTTAAGTGTTACCCAATTTTTTTATTTAAACTTGTCCAAGATAGGCTAATCAGTATTTGTCAGTCATATGCTACTCGGCATGCAGGATCACAGAATGAAACGGTGACAAACCACAGTAATTTAAGTTAACGGAAGGTAAATCAGCGATGTGTTCACAAATGTGGGTTTATTCGAACGTTTCAGCGTGACATACCATGACAATGAGTTGTTATAAATACACACAAAAAAAGTATGATCAATAAGTTATGACAACATATGTTTTTACATTAAATTTTTACTCATCAAAAATAAGTTAAGCAATTTTGGTTACACTTTATTTTAAGGTTTCACTGTTACAGTGTAATTATATATTTACTGAGTAATATTAAGCAACTACATGTACTTATAGGGTTAAGGTAAGGATTAGGATTTGGTTGAGATTTAGTTGCATGCAATTATGCACAATTTACTGTTATTACCATGGTAAGTACATGTAAAATAAAGTGTTACTGCAATTGTTTTATTAAAAAAATAAAAAAGGTTATACAAGATTCAACTCCTTTTAAGTCAGTTCAATGTAATTTAAGTTGAAATGACTTAAACATCCAAGTTGATACTTGATAAGTTGATAGTACTTGAAATTTAAGGCAGCAACTTTTTTTTACAGTGTAGTGACATCATTTCGCATTCGAGGAAATGAGTCAGATTTTGCATAACTATTAGCAAGCTACCGAGAGGCAAATTACTGATTAGCTCTATTAGACTTTTTAAAAAAAATAAGCAATTAAAGAGGAGTCGATTCTCTTTGCTGGAATCAATTCTCGACTCCCAACGGCTCAGAATCGATTATCTTTGTGAACGATTCCCAGCGCTACTGAATGGCGTCTCAGCTCTCACGTGGTTGTGTGGTTTGTGTGTGCTGCAGGTTCCTCTGAATGCTGTTATGAGTTCCTGAGTGCTCCCTTCTCCCCAGCCAGCTGTCTTGGAAGAGCAAGGGCTCAGGTGGCAGCAGTGGCACCCAGAGAAACAAACACTGAAGACCGGCCATGGCGAGCGGTAACTAACCTCCTCTAATTATGTCCAGTACTTGCCCTGTTTAGCAGACCAGTCAAACCACACATGCTTCCAAAAACTATTGAGCTGCCCGCGTGGGAAGCATTTTAAGCGGGCTAATGATGTGAAAACTGTTCCAAACGTAGGCAGGATGATTGTGTTGTCTTCTGAGATATCTCGTTATAGTAAATCCTAGGGCAGACTCGCATCTGTCCGTTGTGGAAAATGCAATCCCACATGAGCTCAGTGAAAAGTCGATAAGATTTTTGTTTTTGAAAGAAATCAAAACTTTTATTCAGCAAGGATGCATTAAAGTGATCAAACGTGACTATAAAGACATTTCTATTGTTACAAAAGATTTATTTTTCAAATAAATGCTGTTCTTTTAAACTTTCTATTCATCAAAGAAACATGGGGGGAAAAAGCATCACGGTTTCCACATAAATATTAAAGCTACAATATGTAAGATTTTTGTAATAAAATATCCAAAAATCACTTTCACAGTGTGATATATTTCCTGCAGTTGTGTATTTACACTATCCCAAAATTTCCCAAAGATTTTTAATTTCAGAGAAATTCCAATTATAAATAATGTCTCGTCCATGTTCACTTGTCGCCTGTCAATGACGTAATATCCATGTTATCCCTGGTTTCCGCTCGTACTGCCATAGTAACCATGGCGACGTGGACAACTATAGTGGTACGCTCACGTTGTTGTTGTTTCGTTCAAACATTATGGACCATGGCAAGCAGACTTTGGGACAAATGAGAAATAAAACGAGGATCAATCAGCGTGGCGTTTTTGAGATGCCAAGAGCTCCACGTCCGTGACAAACTTCGACTTTACAGAGCTTCCCGAGTCACGACTTGACAGGGACGCCACTCTTGCATGTACTTTATTAGACAGGTGACCAAATGTACATAAAACTAATAAATGTTATATAGCTCAACGTGATGAAATGTTAGAATATGATCTGTATGTTATTCTAATGTTGATCTAGCTCACTGCTAGTCTCATATAGCCAACAAACTAACATAGAATACCAACACACTCAAATGCAGTTTAGTGTGATAGTGTAGAGCAAGTGAAACAGCGCTGCGTTACCTCACAAGTTTCATTCGTCTAATAAACTGACCTGTGTGAGTAGTAATTCAGCACTTGCAGGTACAGTAGTTTGGTAGATTAATGTCCTTATTCCTTTATATCCGCGGGACTCGCATGTGGCGCTGATATCTGTCTCTGCTTCATACCACAGTCATGTTAAAAACATCAATGTATTCATTCATCCATAAACATTATTAGATCCATCGGCATGACGACAAGTTCCATAATTCTGCTTATGCCTCATCAACCTACGCCTTGTTATTGTAAGTGGTTAGCGACCCCTAGCGCCGCATTTTTTTTACATATTGTAACTGTTTTCAATATTAATGATAATAAGTAATGCAACATAAACAGTTTGAAACTGAAACTGAATTCCAATTAAAATGATGTACAAACTAGCATATTCAGAGTAATGTGCTATTAGCTTCGTGAAACACCAATCTCTATTTAAATCTGTGAGTCTTCCATTAGCCTTGGGTGGACATTGTCCATTTTCTCTATTCATTAAGTTACGACATAACATTATTTATGAATACTGTATTTGTATTTGTTGCACTTTTAAATAACAGTTGTATTCAAGCCAGGTTGGACATTGTGGACTAATTATTTACTTAATATTTTGTTTCTGTCTAAATAGGCCTAGGCTATACAGTTTTATGGCAGTACTAACATTATGTATTATATATTGTTGTTTTTTATTGTAAAATAGAATAGCAAATTTTCAAAATGAATTTTTTCGATGGAGAATAAAATATACACTGAAACAGTTGTGATTGTCTGGATGGGTAGGTAACGTTTAGATTGGGCACCTCTAAACTAAACAGTAAGAACAAATGTGTGCAAAACTAGTGCAAGCGGCCCCTGATGTCAAGTAAAGCAGCCAGGTTATGTTCAGGGGAACACAGTACATGCAGCTGTTTAACCAGTGTGTGATTTGAAGGTACTTGTCATTTTGCATGAGTCAATGGCCACGTTCACTCAGCAGCTGAATAAGGCTCTCAGTCCTGTATTTGTATTGGTTTCTGTAACTTACAATGACGGAGATATGAGCGGTGTGTAATCTGAAGGTTTTAGATCCAGTCACTGTTGTCTCCGGTGCTGTTCCCGTCAGTTTTGAGTTACGTGTCACTTGAATGCTCCGCTCTTCTCCCAGAAATAAAAACTGCTGTCGGTTAATGAAGATTTGATGGATGAACTCGTGGGCAGTGAAGATTGAAATTAAATGGATGAAGATTGGAGTCTTGTTGAGTCAAAATTGACTTTTCAGTTTTATTCTTTGATATAGCTTTGTCACTGCTTTATCACTGCCGATTTGGTTACTGGTGAGAGAATATGGGCTTGACATCCTTTGTACGTTCATACAGACCGTATTCGAGAGACTCTACTCTAAGTTTCTGTGTGAATGGGACATTTCAAGACTCATACTTGTAAGTAAATGAGATTGTCAATGCAACAGTGTGAACGTAGCCTAATAGACTGTATTCTGTTTTGCAGCAGCAGACGGTATTGGCAGTTTGGGAACCGAGCAGAGCCACATCAACGTTCCCGTGGCCGATCCCGGTGCCTGGGCCACCGCCATGAACAACCTGGGCATTGTGCCGATGGGCTTAACCGGGCAGCAGCTGGTTTCAGGTAAAGCCTTGCGCCCTCCCTCCAGTGTGCTAATCCTAGTGTTTCATTCACAGCTCTCTGTGCTCTTCCCTTTCACGGCAGGGGGAATAAAAGGCCGATATTAAACCGGGGTTCCCATATTCCCCCTCTGGCAAGCTGCACAGGCACCAGCCTACCCTGCCAAATATGTGACCTTTAGAAGAAAAATTACATTTGGGTTTTACACTGAAGCATGTTACAGTTTGTTGAGCTTTATTCTTCAGCTGAGATACTGGATTGTTCTCTGAAAAGCCCACGGCCTGGTGTGACGGTGGAACCTACCGCTTTCTTGCCTTAAGCCCTGAGCGCTGGTCTCCACCGAAGCTTTGCAGAGATTGTCCGAGAGCTGGACAGCTGATCACAGCAGCTATCTGCAATCGGTCATCACAACAGGCCTGCTCCACACACACACACACACACACACACACACACACACACACACACACACACACACACACACACACACACACACACACACACACACACACACACACACACACACACACACACCGTGTTGTATGGGGGTATTCCATAGGTGTAATGGTTTTTATACTGTAAAAACTGTACTATCCCCCTACACTAACCCTACCCATAAACCCACCCATCACAGAAAAATTTCTGCTATTTTAGATTTTCTTAAAAGTTTGCTAGTTTTTGAGACAAATAAATTCTCTCCTTGTTATTAATTATCCTATTATAATTAATATCATGCTAACGGAAGCCGTGGATTGAGGCAAATTAGTCTCAAGATTAAAATGCATGAGCCGGTATTCCAGATCATGATTATTTATGAGAATTTGGGAAGGCACAAGTCATTTGAATTGCATATAGTTTTTTTTTTCTTTTCTTGGGTGATTTCAGAAATCATCTAAGAATGAATATTAAAACTATTATCCTCAGCTTCCGAGCTAAAGCCTTTGGTAATACGCCACAGCTGAAAGAAACACTTCCAGCTATTCACATGAGGATTTTATATACGGTATCCTCTTTTTTTCTGTGTTTCTTTCATACACACAATGTAGTACATGCAGGCTTGCAGCGATATGCCTCTACCTGAAAGAGGATTTTGTCACACTATAGCACAAATGATGGCCTTTGAGAACAAACAGGCTGGAAAGTCTCTGGCTCCAGAAGGACTATTATGACACTGACAGAAATTCCTGCTTCAAAGGAATGATTGGAAAAGATTTGCCGGTTTTCTGTTGAATATAACAGATTATTGCTGAAATAAACTGTCTTTCAGCAGTTAAATAAGCTGTCAAATAAGTCTTTGTTTTAATTTCCCTCAGCATGTTTCCAGGCACACTTCAACATCACACATATTGCTCAGGACACGCACACAGACAGATGCCCACTTGCACAATTTTTGCAGGCAGTTTCAATCTCAGCATTTCAGAACATTTTCTATTGATTATAAATGTTTATTTGCACCAGCTCATTAGAAGACATGCTTTGTCAGAATTTATTTTTCAGATGGTTTTATCCCGCTGGATTGGTGAGGCACAACAATGAGTACTCCTCTAAATATAGACGATTTTCCCGCAGTTAGGAGTTGCTTTTGCTGAAGCTTCAATGTGAGAGCTTTACGCTGAGCATGCTGGGAGATTTGGGTTCAGAACTGGTGTAAGCTCTGAATGTATGAATGCATAGATTTACACAAGATTCACCAAGGCTGCTTTAAGTGGCTTAGAAGAAGAAGAAAGAAAGAAAGGAAGAATAAAACCCAAATCAGGCTCCACCAGAAACAGTTGCGTGCAGTCACAATGACCTAAATAACTACTGCACTGTATTGACAAAGAAACATCTTCCTGAGTGCTGTTTATGGAAGCACCAGGACCTAGAAAGATGTATGTGAAAACACAACAAGGCAGAGCTTGTGTTCAAATCTCAGAAAAAAAACAACGTTATACAGTACATGACAATGTTTATGCATTTATTCTAAATTGTCTGTCATTTGCTCAGAAAAGTAGTGATATTAGTGCTGCATTTGTGCTGCATTTGACACCATTGACCACAACATCCTTTTAAATAGACTCGAACATTATGTTGGCATTAGTGGAATTGCACTAGCATGGTTTAAATCATACTTATCTGACCGTTATCAGTTTGTACCAGTAAATGAAGAGATGTCTTATCGATCACAAGTTCAGTATGGCGTACCACAAGGCCCAGTACTAGGACCGCTGCTGTTCACTCTGTACATGCTACCATTAGGAGATATCATTAGGAAAAATGGAATTAGCTTTCACTGTTATGCCGACGAGACTCAGCTGTATATTTCTTCAAAACCTAACGAAACCTACCAATTCACAAAATTAACGGAATGCATAGCTGATATAAAAAGTTGAATGACTAGTAATTTCCTACTACTTAATTCAGAAAAAACAGAGATTCTAATTATTGGACAAAAAACTTCCACACGTAATAAGCTAGAATACTGTTTAACACTTGATGGCTGCTCTGTTAAGTCTTCGTCGTCGGTTAGGAACCTGGGTGTGCTCTTTGATACCAATCTTTCATTTTAAAGTCACATGTCTAGTATCTGTAAAACCACATTTTTCCATCTTAAAAATATATCTAAATTACGTCATATGCTCTCATTGACAAATGCGGAACAATTAGTTCATGCGTTTATGACCTCAAGGCTAGATTACTGTAATGCTCTACTGGGTGGTTGCCCTGCACGCTTAACAAACAAACTACAGCTAGTTCAAAACGCAGCAGCTCGAGTTCAGAACCAGGAAGTATGACCATATTAGCCCCATTCTGTCAACACTGCATTGGCTGCCTATTAAACATCGATTAGAATTAATTCTTGATGCGCACGTGAGCACCATCAGTCTTTATCACAGGATCGCGTTTAAAGTCTGTGTAGAGAACGGTGTCGTCTTAGCGGCCCCTAATATAATAACAAATTATCCTTTCGACGGAAGTGAATCAATTAAAACTAACTTTAGCTGGAAAATAACATTATTCAAGAACCGCTATAAAGCCAAAACAATCTGTTACCTTAAATTATATGTTTATCTCTGTAAAGCTGCTTTGAAACAATCTACATTGTTAAAAGCGCTATATAAATGAAGATGACTTGACTTGACTTGACTTGACTATAATGCGTTAAGAGCTCGCTCAAGTACTGCGGAGCTAAACCATTTAGTGCTTTGTAAGTGATCAGCCATAATGTATATGATGTTTAATAGGGAGCCAATGCAGTGTACTGGGCTAATATTGTCATACTTCCTGGTTCTGGTAAGAACTCGAGCTGCTGCATTTTGGACCAGCTGTAGTATGTTTATTATGCGTGCAGGGCAACCACTCAAGTCAAGTCAAGTCATCTTTATTTATATAGCGCTTTTTACAATACAGATTGTATCAAAGCAGCTTCACAGTGATAACATGAAAATAATACAAAAAAAACAATTTCATCATCATCCACCTTTAAGGCAGATCTATAATATTGTTGAATATTAAATGTCCCCAACTAAGCAAGCCAGAAGGTAAGGCAACAGCGGCAAGGAACCAAAACTCCATCAGGTGACAGAATAGAGAAAAAAACCTTGGGAGAACCCAGGCTCAGTCGGGGGCCAGTTCTCCTCTGGCCAATGAGTGAACAGTGTATGAAGTTCAGAATGAATCAGAGTATTTGTCCAGTTCCGGTTGGTTGAAGTCGGAGTGGAGAGGAGGAGAGACTGGTTGACACTTCAGGTCAGCGGCGGCGTCGTCGTGTCCTGGCGCTGGTCCTTCATCAGATCTGGATACGGCCTGGTTCCGGTGGACAGCAGTAAACCTCGGGATAGATAGAGAGACTAATATTAGCGTAGACGCCATCCTTATTATGATGTACCAAGTACATCAGGATTTACGGGAAGTGTTCCCGGTCCCGGCTGTTCTAAACTATGCAGCCTAATTATATAAGTCTATAATGTGTTATGTGTATGCTAGGCCGAAGAGATGTGTTTTTAGTCTAGATTTGAACTGACAGAGTGTGTCTGCTTCCCGGACAATGGTAGGAAGACTGTTCCAAAGTTTTGGTGCTAAGTAGGAAAAGGATCTACCGCCAGCAGTCGATTTTGATATTCTAGGTATTATTAACTGGCCGGAATTTTGAGATCGCAGTAGACGTGAAGGACTATAATAAGTTAAGAGCTCGCTCAAGTACTGCGGAGCTAAACCATTTAGTGCTTTGTAAGTGATCAGCAATATTTTAAAATTTATACGATGTTTAATAGGCAGCCAATGCAGTGTTGACAGAACGGGGCTAATATGGTCATACTTCCTGGTTCTAGTAAGAACTCGAGCTGCTGCGTTTTGAACTAGCTGTAGTTTGTTTATTAAGCGTGCAGGGCAACCACCCAGTAGAGCATTACAATAATCTAGCCTTGAGGTCATAAACGCATGAACTAATTGTTCTGCATTATTCATTGAGAGCATATGACGTAATTTAGATATATTTTTAAGATGGAAGAAAGCGGTTTTACAGATACTAGACACATGACTTTCAAATGAAAGATTGGTATCAAAGAGCACACCCAGGTTCCTAACCGACGACCACTCACAATAGCATTACAATAATATAGCCTTGATGTCATGAACGCATGAACTAATTGTTCTGCATTTTTCATTGAGAGCATATGACATAATTTCGATATTTTTTAAGATGAAAAAATGCGGTTTTACAGATGAAAACACGTGACTTTCAAATGAAAGGTTGGTATCAGAGAACACACTAATGCCATGCTTCCTAATGATATCTCCTAAGGGTAGCATGTACAGAGTGAACAGCAACGGTCCTAGTACTGAGCCTTGTGGTACACCATACTGAACTTGTGATCGATAAGACATCTCTTCATTTACTGCTACAAACTGATAAGTATGATTTAAAACCATGCTAATGCATTTCCACTAATGCCAACATCATTTTCAAGTCGATTTAAAAGGATGTTGTGGTCAATAGTGTCAAATGCAGCACTAAGATCCAGTAACACTAATAGAGAGATACAACCACGATCGGATGATCAAATCATTTGTGACTAATAAGAGCTGTCTCAGTACTATAGTACGGTCTAAATCCTGATTGAAAATCCTTGCAGATAACATTTCTTTCTAAAAAGTAACATAGTTGTGAAGATACTGCCTTTTCTAGTATCTTTGACAGAAAAGGTAGATTCAGGATTGGCCTGTAATTGACTAATTCTGTTGGCGATGAAACTCTATAGACTGAACACGTAATACGCATGTGCATGACGTCATCGTCTTCAGAGATTAGTGGTTTTATTGTTTACACGGAGACCATTTTCAAAAACTTGCACTTTGAAACCCGTTTTCAAAAGTCAGGCACCCAAAATGCCATTGTCGTGTAAATGAATGGCCAAAATGCATAAAAAGTTTTACGTTTTTAGTTGAAAACAGTGTCGTGTAAAGAGCCCTAGTGTTATAGTTAACTATAAGTTAAGTAATTGTTAAAAACGCTGTTGACTATAGTGTTCCTATGTTCCCTGCCTGATTTCCTAGTTCATTTCCTAATTTTTTAGTCTTACACACCTGTTCTGATAATTACGGGTGTAAAGGGGACATGAATTGAGAAATAAAATTTCCCTTGACCTTTTGACATATAAAATATATTTTTACTATAAAAATACCCTGTAAGTTTCAGAACTCAAAAGTTCCTTGTTAGTCCATAAACAGCTTTTATTGTTACCAAGCTCCCAAAAACAACTCGTTTTGGAGTTTATCTCAGTATGACTTCCGTCCCACCGATTCACGCATGTCATGTAATATATGAGAGATGCAAGTACACAGGATTACTCGAGCAAGTGGCAAGTTGCTGAAAAACACAGTCTTTGCATTGCCTTTGTTATCCTAACATTAAGAAAGCGTGGATTAAATTATTTTTAACTAAGTTCCAGATCATGTCAGTAAGACACTGTTCATTTGTTCGCTTCATTTTACTGTTGAAATAAAAAAGCAACAGAGTTTGACAGGCTTTTCAGACTAAAAATAAAAGATGAAGCAGTGCGGACTATACTGGAAATGACAGTAATGTGTGCAGTCGGCGAGCATAGAATATGTGTGAGTTTAACAATGTTTTAACCATATATCACTATTGCTTTGTCTGTTACAGATCGTTTGATATGTACTCACTTTACTTTCACTTTATGATGAACTTAATGATGAACAATGAATATACGAACAGCGTGATAATAGTGTGATAAAAATAATTGTTGTACACAACAAATAGCTTCAGTTTTAATAGAACCTAAGCAGTAAATGTTAAATGTAGGGTTGTTGTGTGACTCAGTGCTGCTAGAGTCATTTTGGCTGCTCTGGATAATTATGCATATTAGCTGTGGTGAGCAATGACTGGAAATCTTTCAAGCCCAAAAAAAAGCGAGACCGTAAAAAACAGCTGAGACGAATTTCCTTGCGGATTATGTTTTTGGACTGCAGGGCCTGGGGCTGCAGGGGTTGCCGCTTTGCATTTAGTAATGTTGTTTGTGATGGGCTCTGATTAATGCCGTCTCACCTCTAAAATGATGAGCAGCTGCGTCCTGTAGGAACCAAATATTTTGGAAGCTGCTGACTTCGTAGTGAATCCAATTTTTATGGAAAACAGATAATAACTACAAATAAAACCTGAAGCAGGTTTTTGGAAAAGAAACAAGAGCTGTGAGCCAAAGGATTGAGTAGCTCTTGAATCATTCTGACTGAAGAAAAACAACATTAAGAAACGATAAATGTGAAGGCGTGTGTGTAATTTACCTGTTTACATTTTGATTTGAGATTTGCATGGCTCTCCTGATGCGTTTCACATGATTGCAGCCGCTATGAGGTTTATGGATTGTAATTCTCATCATCTCTTTCCCCAGCAAGGGATTTAAGATTTTCTTCCAGTTCAAGCATCTCTTGTGTGAGATTTAGTGTTCTCCATTGTATTGTGTCACTACAGGACAGAGTAAGCAAGATTGTTCTGATTAAGGTTGAAATATTACAACACTCTAAAAAATATTGCTACGTACACTGAACAAAATTATAAACGCAACACTTTTGTTTTTGACAAAACCATTATTGGCCACCATTCCAAATTGTGGTCACACTAGGGGGGTTTTCGGACATTTTAGAGTGGCCTTTTACTGTGGCCAGCCTAAGGCACACCTGTGCAATAATCATGGTGTCTAATCATCTGTCTAACTTGATATGCCACACCTGTGAGGTGGATGGATTATCTCGGCTAAGGAGAAGTGCTCACCAACACAGATTCAGACAGATTTGTGAACAATATTTGAGAGAAATAGGCCTTTTGTGTAGATAGAAAAAGTCTTAGATCTTTGAGATCAGCTCATGAAAAATAGGGGCAAAAACAAAAGTGTTGCGTTTATGATTCTGTTCAGTATTAAAAAAAGTAAAGCTACAAACTAGTCAACATTTTAATTTAAACAAGTTGCAAATTTCTTTTTCTTTTCTTGTTTTGCAACCCAGGCTCCTTTTAAAAAATGTGCCTCTACCTACAGTACATGTCTGCAAAACACCACGTACTTATTCACTGCAGTTTCCAGCTCAAATGAACACTGGTAGCAGTAAAACACCAATGACTTTTATTCCTTTTCACACAAATTATGATCACAGGAGTAGATTATTAAAGACTTTTGTGCGTTTCCTTGCACATTACTATATAATGAGCATTTGTAAACTAATACATTTTGACATTTGCATCACATAATCTAATCCATGTGTATGTATTTTCTAATAGAGTAAACTTGCTTGGTATAGCTCACCTGGTACAACAATGCACTTGCAATGTGAGCGCACTGCGCGAGTCCTGTGAAACAAGAGTCACGATAAAACAACTCAAAGACTTAAAAGCAAAAGCAAGCTAAAATATCCTGTTTGCTTTTGTTAACTCTATAAGTAAATTTAGGGTAGGTTTTAGTGTACAGTAGGTGTTACGTTACATTGAAACGCAATAGAGCATTAACCTTTTAGCAGATTCATGTTCATCTGTTTTGGCTAAAACTGAACGCGCTTTTTTGCACCAGTCACTGGACATTTCAAATCGGGTCTTGCACGTTTCGCGACACTTTCAATGTAACATCATTTTACACTAATGTCTCCACAGGCACATATTTAAAATGGGTTGTTTTTTACATTAAACCACCAAAGAGGGAAAAAGCTGTACTGTTTTAAAAGCAGTTGAGCTACTGTAAGTAAATAATCTATTATTCTATTTAGTTAGTCCTCAATTTTGGGCTCAAATACAGTAGAAATATACTTGTATTTTTGGAAGTGGAACGGTGGTGTAATGTGTGCATTCATATATACACATATGGCAGCACATATGATTCATGGGAATCAACACCATAGCCTTTGCATTTCTACCACCAATCTCAACTATGAACTCTTTTTAGGGACTTACCATTTACTGGGTTTTGCTGAAGTATAAATCTGAAAAGACTGTGTAAATGCTTTCCACTTGTGCATCTTTGTTAGATTCAACGTGTTTACTGTTTCTGTACTAAACTTTAAGTATTTTTATGTTTATGCTGAGTTGGCCGATATGGCAGTCGTCTAGCAGCTTGAATGCAAAAAGTTTCAGCTATTGATATACGACTTTAAAAGTGCAGTCAGTTGTCATTACCGGTTTTTGAAGTGCCCCAGTAATCTGTTTATCAAGATAAAACGAGTTAAATTGTGCTGGCCATGTGATCTAAGAGAAAAAAAAGCTCTTAAAGGCCACTAATAAGTCTTCATCTCATGTAAGTGAGGATTTTAAACATATTGTAAACACAGTACTATTCATTTACCTGTATGTCATACTGTTTTAATGAGAACAAATTACTGAGTGCTTGTTTAAGTGGTTGACTCAGCACAGTAATTATAATGACTGAATATGACCTTATTAGTTAAGAGGCCAAAATTACATAACGACTGATTAAACGGAATGTTAAATATTTGTTTCAGTTATAAAAATGTAGTAGTAGAAAAACTCAACTCGTCTGGATGCATACAGTGAGAAAGCAGCTGGCAACCTCAAGATTGTTTTTGTCAAACAAGCTCTCAGCACTCTCACTTTTGAGTGTTAAGACTATTTTGATTTTTAGCTTATAAACACAACATTAAATGAATAGTTCAACCAAAAACAATAATCCTCTCATCAAGTTGTTCCAAACCTGTGTGAATTTATTTTCTTCTGCTGAACACAAAAGAAGATATTTTGAAGAGTTGATGGACAGCTGATGGACCCATTGAGTCACATGGTATTTTTCTCTACAGTATATATACAATGGAAATCAATGGGGCCCACCAACTGTTTGGTTATGCATATTCTTCAAAATATTTTATTTTGTGTTCAAAAGAAGAAAGAAATGCATACAGGTTTGAAACAACTTGAGGGTGAGTAAATTATGACAGTATTTTCATTTTTAGGTGAACTATCCCTTTAATGACAGTAAGCAGACATTAGCGGTATATGGTACTTGAGCACTTTATTGTCATACTATCCTATATTTCAACTTATATAAAGAAATATTATATTTCATCCATACAGAAAAGCTAATCAAATCATTTTACTCAACTGAATTCATCAGTCAAACCAAGATTTTGATCTGAATCTGTTGTTTTATTGAATGCGTTTTATTTGAACCGTTATTGATGATTGATGAACTTGACCAGAGTGAGTGATGACTCAATTGCTGCTGTTGAATTTCAACTTTAACAGTTTCAGAAGTTTAAAATGAGCTTCCGGCAGCTGTACAAAATCAGCTCATCAAAAGTTACCTTAATGGGAAAACCTTTTCTGCTCCTTGCTTTCATCAGGCAAGTTATCTTGGAATATGTACCAATTAAATGTGGACACTTTTGAACGTTCAAACTTTTAAGCATGTTTTTGCACTTAACTTTTCTCTCTTTTTAAAATAAAATGCAAACAAATCAATTTGTGTAATTAAATGATTGTATTATTCATAATCAATAGTGAAATGTAAAATAGGAATAATGGAATTTAATCCATTAAAAAATAAAACATTCTTGATTGGTTATCATTCATAGATGTTGACACTTTAAATGTTTCTTTTTTATCATATAGCGCATCGTCAAACATGTATATGTTATAAAGTATGCATGCACTCTGTAAAAAATGTACCCGTACATTTACAGTAAACAGTATACTGGCAGCTGTGTTTCCAGCCATTTGCCGTAATTTTATGGTTTCAACACAGTTTTTTTTTTTCATTTCATTTTACAGTTGTGTTAATTTTTGTGGTTCCAGATATTTACCGTGATTCAACAGTACCAATACTGTTGATCATTTTACAGCTTTACTGTAATTTCACAGTTATTCTACCACACCATTTCAATACTGTTTTACATTGTACTTGCAGCAATGGTTACAGCAGGTATAGGACTTCCATCGTGGTTTACAGTGCTCGCCGTTTACTGCATAAATCCAATGTGTTCCAGTCTCAGATCATGTGTAGCTTAGTGTGATGAAAGCTCATTGAAGAAGAAACTAATCTTTAGTAGATTTTCTGGGTTTTGGTCATCTGTGGAGAGAGAGAGAGCAGTGACCTGGTCTCTTCTCATCTCTGTGAAGTCTTTCACCAGCTTTGCTCTTATTTCTTAGGCTTTTTTTGTGTGTGTGATAGTGCTCAGGTCCAAATCAATGACTGCAATAAGAACTCTTTCTGTTTCCCTCTCCAGACTCAATATGTATACAGGGTTTTGACCCCAACCTTGGCATCCTGACCCCAATCAACCCCATGATGGCTGGCATCACTCTGGTCCCGCCCCATCCTGGGGCAGAACTTCCTGTTATTAAGGAAATCATCCACTGCAAGAGCTGCACACTGTTCCCGCAGAACCCCAGTAAGAGCCACTGTGTTTTACAGGAGCCTACCACAGCACAATTATTAGAGGTTTCACCATAAAACAGGCACATAAATGAATGTAGCCAACCCTTATTAACCTCTACTGATGTCATGGTAGCCTACAGGCTGTGCCATTTTGAATGACATGTAAGTGTGGGGTAAAATGTTCCACGGAAAGACCTGTAACTTTATGCCAAATGTTTGACGATTATTGAAATCACAGCAACCACAGGATAGTGTTTATTAATTTCTCCAATGTGGAAAATCAGTGAAAGACCAAATGTTCTGTAGAGCTTGTGTCCTAAATACTATAAATCTAAATGAACCCTAAATCATAATTACCTTTAACCATACAGACTCCAGTTACTCCAGTCAAGTTCATATTCTTTATAAAACGTCTTGTTTTGTTAATGGAAGTAAACTAATGATAAAGGGATCTAGTTCACTCAAAATATTAGGCGTAAGATTACCATAAGACTGTTTTTCATCTTCAGAACACAAATGAAGATCATTTTGATGAAACCTGAGAGATTTCTGTCGCTACATTGACAGCCAATTAGCTACAGTACAACTTTGACACTTCAAAAGTTCATAAAGAGATCATAACTAATCAATAGGAATTTAGTCCATATTTTCTAAAGAGACACAATCGCTTTATATGATGAACAGATTGAATTAAGGCTTTTATTCACAATGAGCTTTCTCGATTGTGGGTGAATTAACCCTTTAATGTCATTTAAATAAATGGTGATAATATCTGATATGTTATACCACACCATAATGGACCATCTCCATGTTTAGTGATTTGCAGATGAAATTTCCCAAGAGCTATATTAATAAATTAATTATACAATAATTTTGGCTCCAAAAAATACTCCATGTCCGTGTATTTATTTGGGAAGAAGTATATTTCAATTGTTCACTTTTTTTTTCTTTTTTTTTTAAATCTGTTAAATTACATTTAGAATCCCAAATTTTCAATATGGCTTTAGATTTCTAAACCCTGTTATATGTAAACTAGACTCAATTTTCTAATAACAATAGCTAGTTAATGTGAAAACAATTAGATCACTTGATCAAACTGGTTTAGTCATGCAATCTGAGTGCGGTAAGACACTTTTCTTGATTCTGGATTCTGCAGATCTTCCTCCTCCTTCTACGAGAGAGAGGCCTCCAGGATGCAAGACGGTGTTTGTCGGTGGGCTTCCAGAAAATGCAACCGAGGAAATCGTCAAAGAAGTGTTTGACCAATGTGGAGAGATTGTCGCCATCCGCAAGAGCAAGAAAAACTTCTGCCACATTCGTTACATCGAGGAGTTCATGATAGACAAGGCCCTCTACCTCTCTGGTGAGTCTTTGTTTTGTTTCATTTATAGATGTAAATGTTTTATTTCTTTACTTCTCTGAGGCTTGTTGCGTGAAGATGGTTTCAGTTGCCACGGTGTCAGTCTGAGATTAGTTTGAGCAAAGCTTTTTTCAAGAACATTGTTGTGTAAACCCTAAATATCAAATCGAATGCATAGTAACATAGTCTAATGACCCAGCTGTATTTTTTTGTTCAACAGGGGCTTTTATATTGCAAGAAGGAACATCTTAAAAATGAGCAAATCCTATTTTGCATAGTTTACTGCAAGTAGCCTGTACGGTAGCTGTGTTTGCTGAACAATGTTTGTCGTCCTAGGCTATCGGATGCGCATTGGCTCCAGCACTGATAAAAAGGATTCGGGCCGCATACATGTAGATTTTGCTCAGGCGAGAGATGACTTGTATGAGTGGGAGTGCAAACAAAGATTGCTGGCACGAGAGGAGCGGCACCGACGGAAAGTCCACGAGGAACGGCTGAGACCTCCATCACCTCCTCCCATAATGCACTACTCTGAGCACGAGGCAGCTCTTTTGGCTGAGAAACTGAAAGGTAAGCTTTCCCACAGACTGTGGTGCCATGATCTCATCTAGCCTTTAAAGCACAGATTTGTCATCATTAATATAGTGCCGAGAGAAATTTGGGTTCTTTGGAAAAGCTTCAAGGCAGAACTTTTATGCTTCTAATAAATGCGAAATGTGGTAAGATGACCTACACCGCCAGGTCTGCTTTCCTTCGGAGATTTCGCAGCTGTCCACTGATGATGTGACAGACATTAATGAGTGGCTACATACTTTTGAGGCTCTTACGCATACAGTCCTCGTTCCCGTCTGCGGCTGCCAGCCAAACAGCCCCAGCTGTTGTTTATTCTGTGCGACTGGTGTGTTTATATGATCAGCTAGTTCCATTCATCAGCTTCAATGAGACCAATGATTGCCAATGAAGTGAACACTCAGTACCAGGCTCCTGTAAAGCCAAAGGGTTTCCAAGGTTGACTAAATAGTTTTCATTTGTATTTAGGGTGCTTAAATGTGCTTAAAATTGACTTGATTTTTGGTTGATTCTAATCAAGAAATATGATACTGTGCAAGAGTTAATCATATTGTGCTTTATCGTAACACTGGAGACTTGGTGCAGTTTCACTGGAGTGTCATTTTACAGTAGTATTAACTTTGTCTCAGATGTTTCCTAAAAGTGTTGACATGCTGTAAAAGTATAGAGAGCAGTTCAGATCATTTAATCTTTCTCGTGAAACTCTAGAGGAGACATATGTGAGATGTATTGGGAAATTTTCTCAGGAGAAAATTCTGAGAAGTAGAAGTATCCCATTTGCTCATTTTTGCACACATAATATGTTAGAAAACCCAAATGAGATATTAAATATATATATTTTTGTATATCAGATATATTAAGTGGCCAGTTGCATCCACGGCTTTGCATGGACATAAGTGGGCAGTTGCATCAACAACAGACAGTTAGTGTGAGGTTTAAAATACTTAACCATGTAAATTTCTTCTGTTTAATGAGAACCAAATGAGATATGAGATTTCATTTGTGACAATTGTTTCTCTTATATGACTTGTTTAGTTTAGTTTTATTTTATTTCTCTACACTATGGCCTCTACATTTCTGCATAAGGCACACAAAATGGAAAACACTTCAGGAGTTTTGAAGTCGTCAACTGATTGGTTGAATTCTACAGGATTCTGGGAGACGTGTGTTTTGCGTTCTTTAACGGTCCATCCACACATAAAGCCGTTCTTGAAAAAGAAAGCTGTTGTGTTTACAACTGTGACAATGAGCGTTTACCATGATCAACTAAACGCTTTTTTTTAAGTATTTGAAGTCGTCACCTTTATTTATACAGCGCTTTATACAATACACATTTTTTCAAAGCAGCTTTAACAGTGATAAACAGGAAAATGATTCAATGATGTCTAAAAGAAAACACTGTAATTGATCAGCTGAAGTCAGTTCAGTGTTGATTCAGTTCTGTTTGTAAAGACCATCAATTATTAAATTAGTACATTTCATCTATAAAGCAGTTCAGCAGAAAAAAACAGTGATGTCATCAATCAGCTCAGTTCAGTTCTCATCCAATAGTGTCAGTGCAGTCAAATCAATAATATTGTTGAATATTAAAGTGTGTGATGTTCACGGCATAGACTCTTTAAGATACGTCCAAGAGTTTTACACACTTGTCAGTTATTGTAGGGACACCGACGTTACATTTTCTGTGAACCGACTGTGATTGGTTGCTTTTCATGACAGTCAGACAGCTTATTGGCCGGCCCTTGGCCAATGAAAGCTTTTATGGAGTCCAGACCTTCTGCTGAGTCTGGAGGTCTGGCTAGTGTATGCAAGAATATTTGGGGACTGATTGCTTTGCCCTCTACCTCTCTGGTGTGTCTTTGTTTTTAATTTATGTGTTTGTTTTGTTTCTCTATTGTTATAAAACAATAGATGGTAACATGAACAGTGAAGGTTTCCAAGGTTGACTAAATAGTTTTCATTTGCTTTTTTGGCGTTTCAAATCTGAGGTTAAACAACTAATTTCATTTATCTTGTGAAACTCTAGAGGAGACATGAGTGAAATTTATTGGGACATTATCTCAGGAAACTCTGAGAAGCTGGAGACTTAAGCATAAGTATCCTTTTTATCTCATTGTTGTCGAAGAACAAAGTGAGATATTATTAGTGATTTTTTCTGTCCTACGAATTTGCATGGACATTATTTGCATTTGCGTCAACAACGTTAAATGTTTTGCAGATCTCCTATCGATTTCAGACAGACAGGAATAGTTCCGTTTAATATATTTAACCACACTTATTTCTGAATCTAGAGAGGTTTGAACGCTCATACAATTCGTCAAATTTCCAATATATAGGATAATTTTCAAGGTGCCACTCACTGTGTTTTCACCTCAGAGTTACGCCAATCCATCACACACTTTGACGTTCACACATATTCGTAACGTCACCTTTCACGTTTTAATTTCAGAGCCGTTCCAGGCTGACAGCTGTTTTCCCATGCTGTGATTTGATTACAGCTAGCGGCTCCAGAAACGTAGTGATGGTTGAGTTATGCTGGGCTTTGCATGCCTCTCTGAGCTCTTGTCTCTCTGGAGAGACTGCTTTCATTTCGATGATGGGGACTTGACTGCAGCCTCCACCTCATCAGCAATCACAGCACTTCCCATGTCAAGCACTTCCCATGCTCTCTGCGTGGCACATCCAGAGCTCTGTCTGTATGTTCTCATGTTTATTGAGCCCAGGAGGCAACAGACAAAACATCTCAGACGGGGTTTCGGTATATTCTGGTGTCTGGCACAGTTTTGCTCATGCCTGACATCTTATTGCCTCTCCAACGTAACCTTTGTTTAAACTCAAGCCATTCTGCTAATTAGTTCTACACAAACATTGCTTTTCAAGTATCAACAGCATGCAAATGGGCCTCAGTATATTGGGAACGTTTTTGGCTACATTTGTGTCCCAAAGATACATTTTTATAAAATTTTTAGATTTTTACAGATGCTTTTTTTATATAGGCCTATTTGTTGTACGAAGGTCACATTAAAACTGTCTTGAAAACATTTACTTTGCCTTTATCAAATTTTTTTTTTGCTTTTTATGTGTAGATTTGATTGTTTTACCCTTGTCTCAGACTCAATTTCAATCTCAAGTTTTGAAAATCCATCATAAAAAATAGCAATTATTACATTTTATGAAAAAAAACTATAATTGTATAATTTCAATAATCAATGAGTGAGTTTATTGTGTGAAATTTATTTTGAATTGATCCCTCAATTATAGCGTTCCACAACAAACAACAATTCTACAATTCATTAATACACATTCTGCATAAAAAACATTAATTTATTTACACATTGTGTGTGTATTTAGGATACATACAATATAGCTAGCTATGAAATTAGCTTTAGCGAGACAAATGATTCTGCATTTTATTCCACAAATGTTAAAAATGTCATTTAAACACGTATTTGCTCATCCTTAAATCTGGCCGTTCTTCTGCTCTATATATATCGACTCTTATTCTATCCAATGCTTCTTTCTGTCTCTTGCATTTGGAAACACTTTAATGCTATTCATTCAAACAGCCCCTGGTTAATGCTTTCTGGCAAGTAAATGCTCATTGCCACATTATGCTTTCATGGAAAAATTAATATGAGCGATGTTTAAAACAAAGCTAATTTCCCGACCATAACTGAAACTGACTGCATTGGCAGTCACGTAGCAGCTTACATAGTGTCTGAGTTACGGAGAGGTCGGATGACTGAATGCTGGGAATTTTGAAGGAGAGTGTGGAGATTTCACATTTGCATTTCTTGTGGAGGCTCTCATTAGGCGTAAGATTAGCAGAGCAGGCTCATTTGACTGCGGAAATGATTTTTATTCTCGTCAGATGGCATTTTTTGCCCGAGGGTTGGGAGAATTCAATTTCCTTTAATTAGCTGGGAAGTTTGAGTGCCACCTTAATAACATACCTGCTCTTGATCTCAAACGCCCAGAGCCCCTTGGGTCTCTTACCAACCGCACATGGGAATAATATTTATTTAATTGAAAAAAGGACTAAAACAGATATCACATATACACTTCATATTAAACGAGTTGAGGACATATTTTAAGGACCTGGAATAGAGGTTTGGTATAATTGATACATCTCTCATGATGGCATTCTCCTCGTTGGCTTGAAAGCGGTTATTCTGTGGTGAGATGAAGCAATAACAGTCTGGCGAAAAGCACACAGATGCAGGGAATGATGTTGTTGCCGTGTACAGGATCTCATTAAGGGAGGGATCGAATTTACTTCCAGCCCTACTGCACTGACTTTGAGGCAAAATTCAATTATTCTTCCAATTTCAGTAATGTATTTCACACAGGTCCACTGGGAGCAGATTACTGAAGCTTGGAAGAGGCCACACTGAACGCCTCATGTCTCAGCTGCTCAGGCTGGAATTACACTTCATGTTTAGACAGGGAAAATGCAGGGTTAGTTACTGATTCACGAGCCGTGACTGAACACACTGATGAGATGATGTTTTTGTCCAATAGGAAAAGACAATGCAGGGAAAGAGTCATTAAATGAGGGTCTAAAGTTAGAGCCGTGGCTTAGCGTTTGGTGTATTGCTGCAGCATGTGGACACGAGTTCCTATCCCATCCTCCCTATCCTTTCATTTCCTCTCAATATTAGTGAAGTGCCAAATCTAAAAGTGAAATCTGCTCTTAAAATGAACTAAAACAGTCTTGCCTGAATTTTGAAGGTTATACGACTTGTGTACTGTCGTTCGAGTGCTTGAGCAGTTTGAAAAGAGATTCAAAGTTTGAAGGTTATTATGATTCTCGTATAATGTGAAAACTTGGGAAGAGAGATTTTGAAGTGTGAAGGGATTGTAAGCCTTATGTAGTGTTGCTGTGTGCTGGCTTTGTCAAGCCAACAAAGTAAGTGTAACAGCAGTCTCTGTCGTAAGTAGTTGAAGTAAAAATGACAGATTTTCCCCTCTGACAGTTTTCCTCATTCCTTCCTCCAGAAGACAACAAGTTCAGCGAGGCATCGGCAGTGCTGTTCACGTGGGTCGACAGAGGCGAGGTGAACCGACGCACAGCCAATCATTTCTACTCCATGATCCAGTCGGCGAACAGCCACGTGCGGCGCCTAATGAACGAGAAAGCTCAGCACGAGGAGGAGATGGAGCTGGCCAAAGAACACTTTAAGAATTCCCTGCTTGCCATCCTCACACAATGTAAGATACCTCCTGCCTTCACGGTTTCTTCCAACTGGTTACTCTGAGATTTTTATCTAGTGTTGCCATGACAACGGCACATCCTTTGTACCGAGCAAGATGATGTAGCTGTCCTTAAGTGGGTCTCAGATCTGATTGTTGGACGTTTCTCGCTCATATTGATATGACTACTGCCAGTTTGAGTGTATTTGTATATGTCCAGAACTACAACAATACACTACACTGCTCCTTACTTTAACAGGCAAGACACAGGCTCTGTTCCAAAACCTAGAGAGCTGCCTACATACAGTAGGCATCATAGGTGAGCTTCCTACACAGAGCCGTTCCAAAAGGTAGGCACCATAAAGCCACCACATGTATCCTTCACGGATAATAAAATCCCTTGATGCACCGCAACAAAATCCAGCTTAAATTGCATCACATTTACCGTTGCTCTATACAATTTTGGGAAAATAAAGTAAATTCAATAGTAATCTGCGCAATTGGGAGTCGTTCAAGTTGGTCACACATATTTGCCTGGTTGGCTACTTGGTGTGAATGATACCTCTGTGTGAGCTGTGATTCATGCATCACTACACTAATGACAATGGACCTTTTTTTGCCAGGGAAATTTCACAGAAGTGACCACACCTTGACAACGATTAGAAATGTAGATTATAAATACACTTATAGATAATTCTATAATGAAATGTTGATAAAAATGAATTGTCATTAGTTCTGTCTAATTAAAAATGTTGTATTTGTGTGTGCCAGTCTACAGAGACCCTAAGGGGTCGACATGTTGATGAAAAAAAATAAAATAAGAATAGATGAAAATTTTTATTCTCTTGCAAAGTATTTGCGTTATTGCATTCCCCTGAAAAACTTGCCGTTCTCTCACGTTTTCTCGCAAAAGTTTTGCATTCCTCCAAGAGACTGTTCGCTCTCAGAATATTTGCGTTCACTTGCAAAAGTATTGCATTCCCCCAAGGAACTTTGTGTTTGCTCACAAAACATTTGCATTTCCTCCCACCTGCATATTCCACAAAAGTTTTGCAAGAAAACAAAAAGCATTAAAATATAATATTTTTTTTAAATAACCATCGTCATGTCCCTTTAGAGGCTCTGTACCAATCAGAATTAAACGCCAACAGGGTGATCAGGACGCGACATTGAGTTGAGGGTTTTTGTACATTACCCTGCTTATTACTTTGCTAAACACCAAATAAATAACTAGAACATTAACTATTGATCTGCCTAGATATAATTTTATTTTATATTATTTATATTAAATTTTACCTGTATATTATGTTAAAGCTTCTGCTATGAAAACAATAGTCCAATGTACAAAACAACCAAACTAGCAACAAGATGAACATGGCAACAATATTGCAGTATTGTTATTGCAGACTATAACAGTATATTGCATAACAATACTGAGGTCCTCTGAGGTAATTTCACTGCAACGGATAACTATGACGCAAGATGACGACAGTTGCATTTGTATGAAACAAGAGTGATGTGAAAGACATGCAGCGATTTTGGTCAGGCATTGCCATGGACAACTAGGAATATTAGGACATATTTTACAGCTGAATCCAGCAATTGACCAGTCAGAATCTAATAATGCAGTGTAATAAGAGTTATATTAATATTTATGTTTAAGTTAGCTTAGCAAAAGTCAAATCAATTAAGTGTTAAATCTCCCAAGTGCTTGATGTGTCACTCACTCACAGTATGAGGCTCGGATGCTCTTTAGAAGGCAGTAGCCTATCATAGAAAGCAAGGCAGCTCACTAAGTCGTGGAACAGAGCCACACAGTCTTTCCTTTACACAGTTCACAACAGATATACAACATACAAATGTACACTAGGAGATATTATGTATGCTCAAACAGCATTGAGACCTAGCTGCCTATGTCAGTGTGACTGTAGCCAAAGCCCATAGAAGGGCCCTGGGTAAGTACAGTCTCAGTGGAAGCACTCTGACCATATAGCAGATGTGGAGATGTTCAACTTAACTTAAAGGTAGGCCAACATCAGATTCACTCATCTTTTTTTTCGGCCTGGACAGGTGAGAAGACAATATCCCAACTCAAGAAGTCAAGAAAAGTCATTTGCTTGAATGAATTATGTGTGATGGAGATTTGCAATTGGCAACTTGACAGAATTTAGACATTTTCGACTCCATATGTGCATGAAATACTAAGAGAAATGTATTTTAGAGTTATGCCAGTTAAAGTGAAGAAGATAATCGTATAATTGTTTACTTGGTCAAATTAATAAATATCAGGCAACAGTTTACAATTGGTCCAAATCTCAACCGTACAATCAGAGGCGTCATGCACTTAGTATTTTTGAGGGGGCACCACTTAGCCTGGATGGGGTGACAGCAGAATCAGTGGTTCTGCACGAAATCTGCTAGGCTGTGTGACATATTTTAGCTTAAAAACTAAGAAATTCGCCAAAAGACAAAAACTTTGGGGCACTATTGACTTATACCTACAATATTCTAAAGGCCGGGACATACCAAGCCAATGGTCCGCTGTCGGGCAATGCGGGGCCGTTTTTTAACATTGGTCGGCTTGGTGTGTTCCACACTGTTGGTTCTAGTCGGACATCGTCTGGGTTTTTTGAGCCGATTTAGCCTGTTGAATCGGCGTCGGGCTGTCGTTAAGAGAGAGAACACTGATCAGCTGATCACCTTAGCGAATAAATCAGTGCACAAGATGTGAAAGTGATGAAAGCGAGACGGTACAGACAGAAGAATGTTATAATTATACGCCATCTTACCTGAGCATTCGAATGCACGAATATTTTATACAGCCGATTGGAATGAAGAAAGTAATCAGCGTGATTCCGGGTAAACGAAGTAAATAGAGTAAACGTATAGTTTTCTTCTCAATATGTAGAATATTGGATATCAATAAAACAAGTCGTCAAATTCTATTTAAAAGTATTAATGGCCCTTTCATAGACAGTATGGTTTTACAAACTATAAATCATTTTTGCTAGTACTTATCTGTATTAAAATGTCAAAATAAACATTATATGGTTAAAGCTACACTGTGTAGGAATTACTCCCATCTAGCGGTGAAATTGTATATGACTACCAACTGAACATTACTTTCTAGCCCCTCCCATTCCGAGGGCGTTTTAACTCATACGGTGGCCGTATTATTTAAAATCTGCCGGCAGTCGTGAGTAATCTCCCCCTCGCATTCGTCATGGTGCCACTGAGTGTAAAAACGCGAAAGGCGAAGCTTGAATTTCCAGGTATGTCCCTCTTTGGCTAATGTATTTTCAAGATGGAGGCGCAACATGGCTTCCGCCATTCGAGCAGCTCACCCGTATGTATTATAAATGGCAGATTCTACGCTTACGAGAATACTTGATTAGTTGGTAGAAGTAATTATACATTAATGAGCACATATCATTTTAAAAAGAACAAAGTGGTTTTTGCTACGAATCAACTTAAAAAAATGACACAGTGTAGCTTTAAAAAGACATAACAGATGTTATATGTTGAGCGCTGTGCGTGTCCGTCTCTGGCTCAGCGCCGGCCAAAGCGTTAACGTAGATTTGAATTAAGGAGTTAATAATGTAATGCACTGATCGTTCTAATCACACTGGTGTGATCGTACGCTTCAAAGAGTTATTTGTTAAATGTAAAAATATTTTTTTTGTGTTTTAGAAGCTGCATTCACATCCATTTGGCTCAATAATATGAGGGGGCATGACGCCTCTGCCTACAATCTCAATGCAAATCCAACAATCTCAATGCAAAAGTGAAGAAAATGCACACATACACATTTTAAGCTAAATCTTCAATCAATGTTTGACATCAAACACTTTAATAATACGTCTCCAGCAAATCCATCATTGTAGACTGTTGCCTTCCTCAGTCCTAAGGAATTGAAACAGCAGCTAATGAGATGTAAGTACAACAGACACTATCAGGGGCCTCTCAGAGAAGTGTTGCGAGGGTCCTGATGCGTCTGACTCTAGCTGGCGCAGATGCTGAGCTCTACATAAATGGCTTGTCTTGTCTGACTTCCTTACCCACCAAAGTTGAGCAGATTACGGCTGTGTTCACCGCTGCCACCAGGCAAAAGGCATGGGACCATTTCTCAAAAGCGCAGCGCAAGAACATAGACATTTGGCGAAAGCAGTGCGAGGTTGGTATTTCTCCTCCCTTTTGTCATGCAAGACTCTACATCAGGGGTCTCAAACTCTGGGCCAAGATTTCTCAGTACAATAACATTTTTAATTTGGCTGTAATATATATTGAACGCCAAAGTGTTGCACTAATATTTAATAAAATGATGGTGAATGTTCAACTTCCCCCGAAGGTGAACACCACCTGGCTAGTAGTTGTTTGAGACCCCTGCTCTACATGGTACACTGACACGGCAGCTGTTTATATGGCAGTGTATCTTGTGGCTTTTCATTGTACAGACTTGTGGGCCCTCACACAGCAAACATCCCAGTTTTCTAGCCTCTGCTCTGTCGTGCAGCAGAGCTCTCCTTGAAATCGCCACCTAGAAATAACCTCCATTGCTGCCATGGCAACAGATACTGGCAGGATTATAATGATGCTCATCAGTGATTAGCCGGAATTAATCGTTAATAACTCATCCAATTTGAATAAGGTCTTTATGAGGAAGGAAAAGGGAGGTGCATGTTAACCTGCAATGTGCCTGTATGAATCTATCCTTATAAACCCCTGAATTCTCTGGAATGCACAATATGGAATTTCCATATTCATAATATGGAACATCACCAGTATGCAAAATTCATGTTAGTGCAAACAGAATACTCAATGAACCTTGAAACATACAAATCCCTCACTGGTGATAGACTCCAGCTGCAGTCTTTCCTCCAGCCATCTGACTTTTTCCGTGACTGTATATCATGAGCAGTGATGTGAGGACCGAAAGCTAATCCTAGAAATACACTGACTGTATTGATTAATTGCTTTGAGTCAAGTCTATGAAAGGATTCCATTTCAGTTCACAGTCGCCAAGAGGTAAGACATCAGTGACGCGGCAGAGTCTTTGGTGCTGTGAGAGGTGGAAGCCAGTTGATATGCCACCCCTGTGAAGAGATCTGTTGTTGTTGTTTTTATAAAAAATAAAGTAGCACTGTTTGTAGAGTTAAGGCCCGTTCACTCCAAGGAAGCGATAACGATAAAGATGGTTCTATAAATCTCTAAATGTATATTTGAGTTCACACCACAACTATAACGATAACTATATCGTTGGAATCACTTTCAGAATAATTTTTTTTGATTAATTTGAGTAATCGCTCTTGGTGTGAATTAGACAACGTTTAAAGATTGCAAAAAGTCGTAAAAAATCATAGAAATTAAAAAGTAATGGAAAATACTATATATTTTAAAGTTTTAAAGGGGTCATGAACTGAGAAATCAAATTTTCCTTGGTGTTTTGACAGTTAAGAGGTCGTTATACAAAAAAATATCCTGTAAGTTTCAAAACTCAAAACATCCCTGTTATTCCAAAAACTGCTTTTATTGAAACCAAGGCCAGAAAACATCAGGATCTAAAAAGTGGGGACGTCACAGGGCAGTGAAAGACCGCCTTTGCTGAAGAATATCAAAGCCTACATCACCACGTCTTTGCCTTCCAAAGGATCCTAATGCTAGGAAAGTGTTTTGTTTTGTTTTCCAACGGTTTGAATGTCTCAGGAGTGCATCATTTGTTTGTATTCGGTGCATTTCACTGTGGGTTATTTGGTAAATCAGTTACAATTTCGACGCAGACTTTTACGATATGGATCTGCCAGCAACGCCACAAACATGTAAGTAACCATGTTTATTCAATCTGTGATCAGTGATTTCTGATGTGTAATTATTCAAGTTTAGTCTTTACTAATCTCTACTCAGTGGCGGTTCTACATTGAATTACACCCTGGGCGAGACCCCCTTCGAGCCCCCCCCACACACACCTTTAAAAAAATAAAAAAAATAATTGAAATAAATTCACCAAGTTTTATGTCGAAAACCAGCAAATAACACATAAAATTAGCATGCACTTTTTGTTAACATAAACATTAAAATAATAACATTAAAGATGATGGGCAGATTTTAAAGGAGTGTCTTTTATGTTATCATGTTCAAATAAAGTTTTTACAAAAAAGGTTTTATAAAAAGATAAACCTCACATATTTCAGCCTTTAAATAATTTTTATAAAAATAATGAGTCAAAAAAGATATATTACTGACATTTACAATGTGCATTAGCTTATCTTTTATTATTAATAGTAAAATTTGGTCCGATTTTCCCATTGCGTCTGTCGTTGCTATGCAACCATGCACTGCGCTCTCCACAAGCACAAAGAAGTTTTAGTAGCTAATGGATTTCCACCACAGAAAAACGCTTGCTGAAGCTCTGCTACAAGATTTATTTACAGAGAAGAGAAAAACACCCACGGTGTTTGGGTGCTCCCCCATACTGAAAAGTTTAGATTTTTTTCATCTCGCTGCCCCTGGAAAAAATTTGCGCGTCGCTTCAATTATGAGCGCGCTTCCCGAACTCGAGGGCGCAAAAGACGCGATATGTGAACATATAAAGCAAACTTTATTGGCGAGCTACCTCCAATCAGCTGGTGGCTCGCGAGCGACGTGTTGGAGACCCCCTTTACATAGCTTCTGTGCATGGCAGACGGCACCTTCTCAGCAAGCAGGGGCGCCAATAATTGAAATGATATATAATAGAAAACCGCTTCCGCGCGCGCAGAGGATTTATTTTTTTTTAACAGCTCGTGCCGCCCCCCATGTGACATGAAAAAATGCCGCCCCGGGCAGCCGCCCGGTTCGCCCGTGCCTAAAACCGCTACTGTCTCTACTGGTTATGCATCAGTAAATCAAGCCAGTGACTAAACGATCAACTTCACATCGTTTCTCTTTGTAGGATGAAAATAATTATATTTGAACGGTGATAAAATGATCAAAGTGATCAAAGAACGCTCCCTTTCCAATCGCCCAAGCTGTCAATCACACAGCACAAGTTTATCTAGACACTTGCCAAAACTCCCGCTATGTAATCAATGACTCTGTTACTCTGCACAACGCAGCTCTACTGTATTTACATCGTGTTTGCATTGTTATTTGGTAAAAAACATTTGTGAGAGTGCAGAAATTGAGTTGCGATGATGAGATCACTTCATTCACGCGTCTGTACAGATCCGGCCCACGTCTGGGCCGTGTGGAATTCACATGTACCAGATGTGGGCCGAATCTGGGCCGATAACACTATATTGTTGTCTGGGCGATCACAGACATGTTTTTGCTCAATGTGATCTCATCATTGCAACTCGATTTCTGCACACTAACGAATGCTTTCTTCATAACTAACAGTGCAAACCATGCTGCAAACACGATGTAAATAAGAGATTTGTTGATTACAAAGATTTTGCCGCAAGTCCAGAACTTGCGCTGTTTGATTGACAGCTCCAGCGCTGTGTGTTTGATTGACAGCTCCAGCGATTGCAAAGGGAGCTTTCTATACATGATTTAATCTGTTTAAATAACAGATTATTTTCATCCTACTAAGAGAAGCAATGTGAAATTGACCATTAAGTCACTGGTTACTGACACATAGACAAAGAGCATCTGACTGTACATGAATCATTACATATCAGAAATCACTGGTCACAGATCAGGCATTATAAGGATTACAGTTACTTACATGTTGTCGCATTACTGTCGAGTTTATCGTAAAAGTCTGTTTGCAAAGCCTGCTCCTAAATTGCGACTTATTTACCACCGCGAAATGTACCGAATATAAATAAATAATGCTCAACTGAGACATTCACGTTGTTGAAAATAAATAAAATAACATTAGAATGTTGTTTTTAGTCGAGTGATCCTGCTCTTCTCTCCTCGTCATCTCACTAACACACCAGTGGGCGGGGCCAACATTGCAATGATGAAGTAGGTGTTGATTTTCACCTATCTTTTACATTATAAATAGGCACATTCCAGGACGACTTTCGCTGGGCTTGGTAACAATAAAAACAGTTTTTGGACTAACATGGAAGTTTTCAGTTCTGAAACTTACAGGATATTCTTATAGTATGATGACCTCTTATATGTTAAAAGCATAAAGAAATGTTGATTTCTCAGTTCATCACCCCTTTAAATTGTATTCCGCTGTTATTGCCCATGACAAAAGATACCATTCATTAAGTTAAGTGTGAATTCACCATTAAATAGCATATATTTCAGCTAAATTTAAACAGAAACACAATTATGAAACACATGACATATTTGACATGAAAAACATACAAAAAGTTACATACAAAAACATACTAAGCATATATGCTTACATACCAAAAAAAAAAATTGCTAACAGAAATCACAATTTATAAAACAAATACAATTTGTATGTGTAATTCATAAAAAATAAATGTTATATTTGGTTTTATTGTGTTTACTCAACAGCTTTTATAAAATATATTATATTTGGACTCAAAACCTTATTGTTACTGAGATATAGGCCTCGTGACAGTGTCCCAGTCTGACAACCAGTCTCAGTCTCGCCTATTTTGTTGGCTATAGAAGTGGCTTTTTGTGAACGCAGTCTTTATAGAAAAGGAATTTTAAAAAACATGTAAGATGTGTTTTCCCAAATGACTATAAAATGCTATTGGAAAAGTCTTGGAAATTCATTGGTCAAAAGCTGCGGGAACCCTGTAATATAATATTGTGAGAAATATGATATCAGAAACAATCCAGAACTCCCACTTCTATTCCTCTGATACTACTCCTTTCAAGAAACAGATGAAAGTTCAGGCGACACAGTGCTAGAATAAAATGTATTCAATCACAGATAAAGTAAAGCTCAAACGCACTCCCTTTTATAGAGTCAGATCTGCGAGATTTCACAGTGGTGGCATTAAACGTCCTTTGTGCTGATCCCTATAATGGCTATCAGAGGATCAGTGGGCTTGGAAGTTTGTGTAATGTGATTTTTACGCTCCATTTTCAGACCTAGACAAATGAACTTTCACTATTGCACGGCACCGAGACGGCAGAGCCTCGGTTCTCCCTCTGGGTTGTATTTTATGGTTAAGGAATCAATCACCAGAGCCTGTGCTTCCAAATCATTGCCTGGTTTTTCATCCGATCAAAATTTTCCAGGTTAAATCAGAGTAGAATTGCAGGAAAAACATTTCACTGGTATGTGTGATGTTCATGTTACTGCCAACATTTATACAGCAAATGAAACTATAAAGTGTGTCCTTGTAGAATTACTCAGAACAGAGGAAATGTTAATGTGTGCAAAATATAATCTTTAATCATTCAAGGTCTCAGACAGAAGCCAGTAATGGGGTTTGTGTGTGTGTGTGTTTGTGGGCGCGTGCGTGTGTGTGTGTGTGTGTGTGTGTGTGTGTGTGTGTGTGTGTGTGTGTGTGTGTGTGTGTGCGTGTGTGTGCGTGTCCGTGTGTGTGTTCGCTTGATTTCTGTATTGTGCTTCATTAGGAGCTGAGAAATGCTCACAGTGAAGAGATCATGGGAATACGAAGAGAAGAGGAAATGGAGATGTCAGATGAAGACTTGGAGGAAAACCCCTGCAAAAGGATCAGAATGGAGGACTCTGGTAGGCCTGCGATCAGCCGCGTATTTTCATAATCATGATTCATTATACTGATTTTAGGATGCTAAAATAACCCTAGACCTGATGGCCTAACATCTAGAGCTGTTTTACCAAGCAAATGCAGTGCAATTAAAGCGATCAATAAATCGATAGTAAAGGTAACAGTTGAATAAGAGGAATGTGTAATGCAGTGCCATAGATAGCTTTGTTCAGCGCCCACATAATTACATTACATTACATTTCATTTTAGGGCTCAACAATATGGATTTTTTTCTGCTTGGCCAATAGTTCAGATTTTTACTTCATTTTCACTTGCCGACAAAAAATAAATACACACATAATGTTCAAAAGTTTAGGATCGTTGCGATTTTTTTGATGTTTAGGTCTTTTATGCTCACCAAGGCTGCATTTATTTGATCAAAAATGTATTCAAAATATAATTTTTCTTTATTTGAATTTTAAAATGATTTTAAAATGTAATATATGCCTGTGATGAGCTGAGTTTTCAGCATCATTACTCCAGTCTTCAGTGTCACATGATCCTTTATTCTAATTCAATTCTGATTTCCTGCTCAAGAAATGATTAGGCCTACTATTAGTATTAGTCTAAAATTGTTGTGCTGCTTAATAAAGTGTGGAAGTGTTTTTTTAGGATGATGAATACAAAGTAAAAACAAAAAAACGCATTTATTTGAAATAAAAATCTCACATTATAACATCATAAATGCTTTTATTGTTATTTTTGATCAATTTTATGCATCCTTGCTGAATAGAAGTATCATATCTTTCACAAACTTACTGAACCCCAATTTTAACTGGTAAATTACATTCACAATTAAATAATAGTTTGTGAAAAATAAAAATGTATTATTGTTATTTATAAACACCAATGCCGGTATACGATGGAATATGGTGCAAAACGCACTTGTTTATAAATGTTCTAACTCTATTTGTAACTGATGCTTTCAAGGCTATCACAAATCACTCAATTTCAACAATACCTCATCAATGTCTTCCGAACTAAACTTCATTACCGAACTTTTCCATCAAATCAAGGAATTATTATTAGCCTGCTACATTACAGTCACAGATGAACTTTCCCTGGTGAAGCAGTCGACTAGAGTAAATATACAAAATGATAACACTTTTCAATACAGGACCAGTGTTGCTCTCTCACTACATCTGATCATGTACATGCATTTTACTGCTTTGAAAATGAAAACATCTGGTTTGCTGTAATAATTCCTTGATTCAATGAAAAAAATAAACACAATCACCCTTGTTAGTCTCTAATCAAATCAGCTCTGCCGTGACCAGTTGTATACTTATTAGGTTTATTTAAACGGAGCGATCACATCCTTTAGATAACCTTGAGTACAACAGCATTTGTGCTGAGATATCAACTTGAGTGATTACACTCTCCTTCCTGCGTGTATCCCACAGCAAATCTGATTATGAATGATATTGCTTCAGCAGAGAACGGCGGCAGAAAGTGTCAGGGGATTCTGAGCTCAGCGATATTTCATGACCTGTCACAGCACACTAGCTCTGGCTCAATAAAAGAAGTATTTTCGGTGGCAGGAAGGAATATCTAATAGTTGAGATTCTCTGTTGACACAGCAGAGACTCAGTACAGTGACCAAGTTGTTATGCAAACTTCACCATCAATTTCAGCTATGAATCATAACTCTTTCTCTAAAGCCTGCCACCGCGACTGCCACGTATATATGCTGATTCAACCGGACGGATTGACGTTAGAACTTGTCTTATATGCAGCGATCATATGTTGCCACATGCTAGAAGAGAAAGCTTGTTAAGGACCACAGGCAAAATCAAAGTTTTTTTCATGCATATATATTCTGAAGGTTTTACTGATGGGTTTGTTCATATATCACTTGCCAGATTTATTCCTAAAAACATGGTGATTATTTTTTCTGGGTGTTGACAGTTTTTCTTATTTATGGAGTAATATCAAAAAGAAGAAATATCAAAAATCCCTCTGTAAAAAATGTAATACGTCAAACAAAATGACCAAGAATGCTGAACCTTGCTTTATCCAATTTTCAAATTTCTGTTCTGGAAATATATGTAAATTAGTGCATATTTAATTACATAAAGCCTCATTTGAATACTTAAACTTTTCAGAAAACGTGTAATCCAAAAAATGTTTCAAATTCCTTCAGCTTTGGACGTATAATAATATCTAGTTAATTTAGATTTACCCTATTCACCTGAAGTGTCTTGCCTTAAAGTCACCAGGCATGAAATCAAAATTGACAATTCTTGTTGCAGTATTTGTTATAAATGATTTATCCTTGCACATCTTTTTTTATTTTTTATTCATTCATGTGTCCTTGTAACCTTTTATCAAAATAACTTCCCCTTACTTAATTTCACTGATGATGTGTTGTTAACTGACGTGAGGGCGGGGCAACCTGAGATCGACCAATAGCAAACCACATCCTTCTAACAATCCAATCAAGTCCCATCATGGATTTTTTCCCAGTTCGAGAAGCTGTTTCATTTGGATTTACGTCACAATAGAGAAGAAAAGACTATCACAACATCCATTTCATGCTGACTTTAAAGTGGTAAAGATGGTCGGCTAGTTTATGCTATCTTATGGAACACAGTTAACCAGCTCAATCAGGCCAAAGTGATCTACTAGGTCTACCAGGCACAAAAGTGTTAAGTGTTAACCCCATCTGTGAAAGCTGTAAATTGAAAACCTTCTTCGAAGCTCACTTCCTGTCTCTCTTCCTTCCTGTCCGAGAGCAGTGCTGTCTGCGCAGTCGTGTGCTCTGCGAGAGGAGAACGACAGTCTGCGCTGGCAGCTGGACGCCTACAGGAACGAGGTCGAGCTGCTGAAGAAGGAGCAGGGCAAGGCGTACCGCACCGAGGAGGACCACACGCAAGATCAGCAGCTGCACTTCCTGCAACACACCATGCAGAACATGCAGCAGGTAATACACACATCAGCTGCACTTTTAGGGTTCAGTCTCAGTCCCGCTTCAGTACATTCAGTATATAAGTACATAACTAAGCATTAATTAATCTTAGTTAATATTAATTTCAACATTTACTAATACATTATACAATCAAAGGTTGTACTTGTTAACATTAGTTAATGCACTGTGAACTAACGTTAATTCAAGATTTTAAAGTACAACATAATTCGAGAATTTATTCTGATTCAAGGGGAATGCCATACTGACTGACGAGAGGTGGAGCTGGGGATGGAGGAGGGATCAGCTCCTGAGAAACGCGATAGCTGCTGATAATACTGAAGGAGCTTATATATGAATACATTTATAGGCGTCATATTCCTATAGGTAGACGTGGATCAGCTGAGAGTCAGCTGATGCGAGCTTGACTAACGTGACGCGCCAGAACTGACGCTGCTTGATTTATTTGATCAAAAAACATTAAAAACGGTAATATTATGAAAAATCATTACAATTTTAAATAGCTATTTTCAATTTTAATATACAGCAGGCAACATTTGAAGTGGATCAAAAAAGTTCCTTAAAGTTGACCTAAGACAAGAACGGGTATTGTTCAAAATTCATGTATAACTCTGATCGAAGGTTTTGATCCACCTCAAATGTCGATTACTGCATTTTAAAAGTCTGAATTTGCAGCAGCCATTGCTCCAGTTTCAAGACACATTTCTTATTTTATCAATGTTGAAAATAGTTGTGCTGCTCAACATTTTTGTGCACACCATGATAGATTTTCGACATATTTGATAGAAAGTTCAAAAGAATACTATTTATTCACAATAGAAATCTTCTGTAACATTATAAATGTCTTGCTGATGCGTGTCTCAGCGGGTGTGCGCTAACAGCCTCAGCGACTCAACTTCCTGCTGACACTGTCAATAGCATGTTTGATATTATTGTCCAGTCATTATGCTCATGAATCATGGAGGGACCAATTAGATCACACTAAAGAACGGGCCAGCCATTATCCTGCTCTAAACCTTTTCTTCATGTTGTTATGTGGTTTATGTTGTGTATATTCAGTCGTATTTGATACAGCAGTCTTTTATGGCTCATATATTATGAAATAGTAGGAATATGGAGCTCATAATCAAGGATAAAAAATAATAATAATCCCAACCTGAACAAAAATATGCAATTTGATGCTGTGGTTTTATGATCAGAGCTCTGCAGTTCTGTCAGATCACCGGAGGCATTTGGGAGAACAGTTTTTTCAGCAAAGTTTTGATAATGTTGATCATTTCGAGGCCTTGTAAATGTGTCTCAAATATGATACAGTAGCATTTATAGGCTTAAATAACACTGGTAAAGTTGTGGGACTTGTTAGTTTGCTTGTTTACTTGTGGATGAATCTACAAAGTAGCATCTTCTGTCCACTCAGTTGATGTTGGCGAAAGCTCACATCATCACAGCTGAGATTAAAGACACTCCTAAATAGTGAGACACGTTTGACACATTCAAGCAAGCATCGGTTATGCGTAAGTGTTCAGCATGCTCGCACGTCAGCGCTCCATCTGGAACACAAACACTCACACCTCCGTTAATTAGCTGTCAAATCAGCTTAAATAATGATTGGACACAGTGTTCTTCATGACGCAGGCTGTCATAGTGCTGCCATTAATGCACTGGTGATCTCTCTCTCTCTCTCTCTCTCTCTCTCTCTCTCTCTCTCTCTCTCTCTCTCTCTCTCTCTCTCTCTCTCTCTCTCTCTCTCTCTCTCTCTCTCTCTCTCTCTCTCTCTCTCACTATCATTTTACATTGTGCAGTTGCTTTAAAGGCTTTTATGTTCAAGATCAATAGTAATGGAAGAAATGAGTATCCTTTTCTGAAAGAGAAAAATAATATTCAGATTTATATAGTGCTGTGGACTGTCAACATTTAATTTTAATTTTTTTTGTAATATTAACGTTATTTTTTCGTCTGTAATCACACAGTATACTACCGTTCAGAGTCAGTAAGATTTTTTGGTAACACTTTACAATAAGGTTCATTAGTTAACATTAGTTAACTACCTTAGTTAACATGAACCTCAGAATTAACAATACTTCTACAGCATTGATTAATCTTAGTTCATATTAATTTCAACATTTACTAATACATAATCAAAATCAAAGATTGTATTTGTTATGTAAGGGATAATGTAGAGCGAGGCGGTTGTTATAGCGAATACAACCCCGACAGGCTGTTCAGGACCCCGACGCGAAGCAAAATATTGATTTAAAAACGATTGTATTGCTTCCGCTAAAGAACACCGTGTCCATGGCAACGCTCTGTTTTTCATGGCAACGGTGTGTTATCAAGAAATAACAGACCACATTCTACATTAGAATTCGCCTTTGGCTAAGCCACGCCCTAGATTGACCAATCACAGCGCAGCCAAGAACGAGCTCCCACAGAGGTCCGACACTTTTTCACAGCGCTCCATTGACTTCAACACAGGAGTCTCATATTTTTGGTCTCGGCAGGCTATTACCGTCATAGTTTTATCAAAAATATGGTTAAACGTTGTGCCTGGGGCATTTGTAACACAGATACGCGTTTCCCAGAGAGGTAGGAGGGGGGTGTCCGTTTTTTTTCCCTTCCCAAAACCGAAGTAAAATACTGACAAGTGTCGTTTTTGGATTAAACTGTGTGGACGTCCTCAGTCAGCGAAACCCCTCAAGATCAACAAGCACACTTTTGTGTGCTCTATTTTTGCTTTTAACCTTACTGTGAAGTTATACTAGTTAGACAGTTTTATGCTGTTTAGGTTATGATTCGGTTCTCTACCCTAATTGTTGATACCCTAGCACACGCTGCTAATAAATACAACTTTATACTCACGTAGTCCGTTTGCTTTGTAAATAATAACGATTATAGAAGTGAATAGAGACCTACCCAGCTCTGCATTAACAGTGTTGCTCCTTGATATTGTTAGTCCCAGCCTCCGTCTCGATTAGGATATGCGCATTATGCGGTGGTTAATTTTTTGACTGTGACCGTTATGCTTTTGCCTCTATTTGGATGCCTTGCTGATGCTTGCGTTTCACCCGTATGTCTTGAATATAGCCTTCGAACGCACACTGAGCCCCTTTTGCCTACTTCTATCGGACACTTTATTTGCTGCTTTATAAAAGTTTGATAAAATTTCAGCAGGAAGAGCCGTCACAGCATAAGCCATGTTGATACCAAACCAGAGCCCAGATGAAGTTGTCGGAGGTAGCAACAGTAACTAAAGGGGGCGGGGCTTAGCCAAAGGTGAATTCAGCCAAGCCATGTAATAATGAACCTTATTGTAAAGTGTTACCTATTTTTTTTATCCATTAATGATGCATTAAAGGAACCGTATGTAAGATTGTGGCCAAAACTGGTACTGCAATCACTTTCAAATTACTGTAGAGCGGTGTATCCCCTCCCCCTCCCCCCTGACTCGAGGTTGCCAGATAGGCTGCACTAGGATCCAGCAGGAACGTTGACTGCTACAAGGAGCTTCCAATGGCAAGACTAGAGCAGAGCTGGCAAGCCGGATGCCGAAACACTACTGACTTCGTGATTGCTAGATAGGTGGAGGGTGGCGCATCAGGCCAAAACACAACATGACAACATCAACATCAGTTGAGGGCTGCAACTTCACTTTTAAATGACAATATCCTGGCCGGACTACTGTTGTCAGTGATATAAGTATTTGAAATGAACATGATTTCTTAATGTCTACTGACACATCAGGGCCATTTTATGATTAATTGAAATACATTTCTTACATACGGTTCCTTTAAATTGATCAAAAGGGAAACTGAAAGATTTTTACATTCATATAAATATATATACATTCAAATTTATGTTTCTATTCATTCAAGAATCCTGAAAAAAATCCTGTTTTTTACAAAAATATTGAGCAGCACAACTGTTTTCAGCATTGTTAATAATGTATATTAAAATGATTGCTGAAGGATCATGTGATATTATGCAGAACATTTAGCTTTGCCATCACAGACATAAACACATTTATATTAAAATAGAAAATTCTTTCATATTCTAATATTATTACTGTTTTTCTGTATTTCGATCAAATAAATGCAGCCTTGATTAGCATAGAGACTTCTTTCAAAAACATTAAGAAATCTTACCGACCCCAAACTTTTAAAAGCATATTTATAAGTAAAACAGGACACTGAACAAGCCAAACATAGAACAGGAATTGACTGGATTGTGAAAAGTGTGTGTTACATATATGAGAATAGATGTTATTATTTTTGTTTGTGAACACTGCATATCTTTATCGTCCCCATTGGTGGACTAGAGGTACAAGGGAACATTAAAGTTCCCCTGTGCTGAAAATCAAGTTTTTAATGTTTTTGATATGCCTATGTAGTGTTTTTAATATGCTTTAAAACAAACCATGAGCAAATTCGTGTCAACACCATCGCTGAGTATTTTCTTTCACAACTTTCTATTCACAAACTACCTTGTAAACCAATCATGTGAACGTGTGATCGTCAACGAGTGGATCTCTGAGCTGGTGTGGGTGAGTGGAGGCGGGGCTAATTTGCATATGCATAGAACCACATATACTAAATGAAGCAAGGCTGTAGAAGGAATAAAACACTTAAATATGTCACTTTGGTGATCAATTCAATTCAATTTTCAATTCAAATGTATTTGTATAGCGCTTTTCACAATACATATTGTTTCAAAGCAGCTTTACAGAAAATGCATTTCAGAAATGTACATACAAAAATACAGTTAGTTAATCATAAATTTAGGGCATAACATATCGCCGGCGTTGGGTCGTCTCGTCACAGGCGTCGAGTCGTCTCTTTGGGGCATCTGAAGTCTCCATGAAGGGCTGGATATGTAACTGGAGCTGACGAACTCTATTTGAGTTATCTCGGGACAGGCGTCCCGAGATAACAACAAAAAAGGCAGATGGGAAATAATTAGCGTAGCTGCTGTTCATAATATGAATGCATTTGATCTGATTTAACTGTAGTATAAAAGTTATGAGATGCATCATGTGAATGCTTGGCTAAAGAGATGCGTCCTGGGAGAGCGAGTCTGAGCCTCGGACAATATCAGGAAGGCTATTCCAGAGTTTAGGAGCTAGATGTGAATACGCCCTCCCTCCTTTAGTGGACTTAGTTATCCTAGGTACGACCAGAAGCCTCGAATTTAAGGATCTTAAAGAGCGCGATGGATTATATGGCGATAGAAGATCTCTTAAATACACAGGAGCTAAACCATTTAGGGCTTTATAGGTCAGTAACAAACTTTGTAATTGATACGGAACTTAATAGGTAACCAGTGTAGAGTGTGTTGAATTGGTGTTATATGATCATATTTTCTTGACCTAGTAAGAACTCTAGCGGCTGCATTTTGGACTAACTGTAGCTTGTTTACGGAGGATGCAGGACAACCAGCTAATAAAGCATTACAGTAATCTAGTCTCGAGGTCATGAATGCATGAACTAACTTTTCTGCATCAGAAACTGGGAGCATGTTACGTAGCTTAGCAATGTTTCTAAGGTGGAAAAAGGCTGTTCTTGTGACATTTGAAATATGATTTTCAAAAAACAAGTTGCGGTCTAGTACACCCAGGTCTTTTACTGTAGAGGATAAAGTAACAGGACATCCTTCTAGATTAAGGTTGTATTGTAAGAGGTTTTGTGGGCAGTTTTTTGGACCAATCAGTAATACCTCTGTTTTATCTGAATTTAATTGAAGAAAATTACACGTCATCCAATATTTTATATCTTTAACGCACTCTGTCATTTTAGATAATTTAGTGTTATCATCTGGTTGTGATGAAATATATAATTGAGTGTCATCAGCATAACAGTGGAAACTTATTCCATGTTTTCTTATAATATTACCAAGTGATCAAAGATGAGTTTTAAGGGATACAATTGTTGACTAACAGGGGGACTTTACCATTTCCATTATTATCTTTTTATTTTCTATACATGCTACAAAATGCTGACCGCATAAACTTTTGAACAGGCACAAAGGTCTGACTCAGTCAACCTCCCTAACCCGCCGCATTTATTATCTTCGTTGTATGGCGTTCGGTAATGTTTATGTGGAGTTTGTTTATGAGGGCACCATGCAGCCCCACACGCTGCTCATTGTTCCAGCCATCTGCTTTCTGTTGCTCACGATGCTGTTTGTCTCCACAGCAACTGCTTCGGCTGCAGGACGAGCTGAAAGGGAAGGAGCTGGAGCTGGAGCAGGCCAGAGATGAGCAGCGCTACCTAGAGGGAGAGGTCCTCAGCCTCAGGGAAAAGGTTGGAGAGACTTCTTCTTGGCCATTTTGCTGAATAATCTGAATTTTTCCATATACCGTACATAGTGTTATTTGAGGGAACAAACCATGATTATGAGGAGCGGTGTTGGGGGGGGGGGGTTACTTTGAAGCTGCTGCTACTCTATTTAAATGTACCCTTTTAGCTACACTATAAGCTTATTATTTTGTAAGACTTTATTGTTTTATAATCATAACAGTTATATGGCAGAAAACAATCAGGATTTCAATTATGGTGACATTATTTTACCACATTTATTTCCACTAAAGCCATAATTTACTCTTTATAACGATGAGTTTTCTTGGTGAAAGCCAGTGCCTGGAAATGTCTACGAGGCAAACTGCACCGTTTGCCAGAGCTGTTTTAAACTCTGTACAACGGGCATCAAGACGGTGGAATCACACACCCAAAGTGGGAAGCACAGGGAGTGTGCGAGAGCCTGTCACAGTAGAAAGGTGAAAAAAATCTAAATTGGTAAAACTGATATGACTAAAATGGATTAAATAAAAAGGCTGTTGTCTTGGATGTGCCCGAAACCGAATACCATGTTCAGAAAGGAAATAACAAGTACTACGGAGCCCCTAAAGGGACACGGTGATGGCTTTTTTGTGTTCTTTCACAATTATATAGTTGAGTAATTATATTATTTTGTATATTCATTTGTGGAGCCGCTATCAAAATGCAGGGTGTTGAAATCGCTTTTGAATGCGCGCTCATTTTTTTACTTCACTTTCGAATTATATAGTTGAGTAATTATATTATATTGTATATTCATTTGTGGAGCCGCTATCAATATGCAGGGTGTTGAAATCGCTTTTGAATGCGCGCTCATTTTTTTACTTCACTTTCAATTATATAGTTGAGTAATTATATTATATTGTATATTCATTTGTGGAGCCGCTATCAATATGCAGGGTGTTGAAATCGCTTTTGAATGCGCGCTCATTTTTTTACTTCACTTTCGAATTTGCGTTCACTTATACTCATTTTCCATCGCAGGTTTGAACTTAAATTTCATATACTGTATGGTGGTATTAAAAAGGTCTTAAAAAGGCCTGTTTTGGCACACAAAAAAAGTTTACATCAATCTTTTTGAGTTATGCCCATTTCTAATGAAATAATGTTCAAACAACAAACTTCACTGTGAATTTAACAGTGGAATTTAATCATTTGGATTACGGAAAAAACAAATCAAGTTCTTCCAACTAATTTAAACATAATTGAGCAGTGGCCCTGCTGGCCTGGAACCAATTCATCTTATTTATTTCAGTTCAAACTAACAGCTAGCATAGCATGTTTTTAAATTGTATATTACAATAGTATTTAGGACAGCTTTACAAAAAAGAAGACGTGAACTTTACATTTGAACTTTACTTTGCCTTTGACTTTTACATGACCCATCTAAATTCACTTAATGGACTTCTTACTAAGGAAGCTTGGTTCTGCCACTGAATAAAAACCAAAAAGGTAATTGTGATTTTTTTAAATCTCACAATTCTGACTTTTTTTTCAGAATTGCAAGATATAAAACTCACAATTGCAAGTTATAAAGTCAGAATTGTGGGATATAAACTCGGAAATTTTACTTTTTCTTGCAATTGACCCTTCGCAGGAAGTATTGACAGGCGATCTGACCAATCATACTTTGCCATCCGCCATTTTGTCCGACAAAGCCGTCAGGAGAGTTAGTAGATTAACATGGGAGGATTTGAACTTAAAAAGCGGAGTGTACTGACGTCTTTCCACGGTTAAAACAACATTCCTCCTGATGTTCATTCATGTTTATTTGATGCTATAAATGAACTAGAAGGAAGAGATGATCGGTTCACGAGCAGGTTTAACTGATGCTCTACAGCGATCTGTCAGACACAATAAACAGCCACAAAACGGTATTGTTTAAATGTCTTTAAACAAGGTGAGACTTTGTTTAAAAAGTAATCCAAAAGTAACCTGGTCTGTCGGTGTGTTGTCAGCGTCCTCTCTGCTCCGCAATGTATTTTTCACTGTGTGAGAACATGGTGTGGCGTGAGAGCGGCGTAGCTCGTCGGACATAGCGACAGGGGGCGGGTCTTTGCGAACGTCTTTATTTCTCAGAATTGGGAGTTTATAGAAAAAAAGGTCAAAACTGGGAAATAAATAGACGCAATTACCTCTTATATAAATTTTTATTATTATTATGTGGCACAAACAAGCTTCCATATATCACTGCTTCATTTAAAAGGAATAGTGCCAATTTTAGGCAAGCTTGTTTGATTATAGTTCACTTGGCTGTAAAACTTCGCATACATAATTTTGTCTACTTTTGGCACTGTCAAAAGTGTGTAGCATTCAGTTACTTCCCAGCACTGGTTGGGAGTTAGTTTGTAGAGGGGCACAAAGCCTTATGTAAGCCATTAAGAGCACTGTTCGCTTCAGATATACTGCACTTTGGCAGTGTCTGCCTCCTCGTGTGACAGCGGGAAGCTCTTCAGCCTGGGGTCACTGCCTGTCCTCACTCCCCCTGTGCATGCAGCGAGAAACACAATTCAACATGGCAGCAGGAGCACAGGGTCCACACACACACACACACCTGAAAACAGACATGTAACAGCAACACACGAAAAAGAGCAGGACAGTTTTTCGTCTCAAGATGAATATGTTTTGTTGTGTCTGGGGAAAGGAAAGGAGAGCCGGGTGAGCTACGCTGGAGAGCCGGGTTGTTCTTCATTTCTACACTAGACACGCGTAGTCATATGCACAGTCTATGAAAATGATAAAGATACAACACAACACCTGCATGTGCAGAAAACATGCACAGTGGCCTCGGAAAAAAAAGACTCAGCCTGTTATGTGGAAAGATTAGACCCAAAAGCGAAGATGCAAATAACAGTCTCTTTTAATGATGACAGAGAGAACAGTCCAAACAAAGTAAATCCTTTCTTCAGGAAAAAACAACAGAAATCCAGTCGTCAGTGACGATGCTCAAAAACAAAAGGCAGAAAGTCTCTTTGTCAAAAGGGGAACCGCAAACAGTCCGAGAAAGGGATCCGGCGGGCTCTTATCCACTGATCTCTTGAGCGGTAACGGGTTGGTGAGATGCACGCTCAGAATGCTGTTCAGCAACGGGCAGGCTGGACAGAGTGTAGAGCATATGATTAATATAAGCAAACGGAGACAGACCTGAACCAGGCTAGATGTATGACGGTCACAGACAAGACAGGACAGGACAGGAACAGCAGGTAATAGCAATCACACGCATACGTCTGGGTACGAAATAATCTGGCAAACAGCAGAGAAAAGGGGAAGCTAGAAGTAGCAACCATAATTAGAAGGAAGAGAGAGCAGGTGTGAGAGAGTGAGCTTGATAATGAGTAGCGATTAGAAACAGCTGAGGATGAGTGAAGGTGCGTGAAGTCTGTGTGTGTGTGCGTAATAGAGTGTGTGCGAGTACAACCAGAAGAGGGAGACAGAGAAGGCTACCAGACTCATGACAGTACCCCCCCCCCCTCAACGAGCGCCTCCTGGCGCTCCCAAGGGAGGGGCCTGGTGGGTACGGAGGAAGTCATCAATGAGCGAGCGGTCCAGGATGTCCCGGGAAGGAATCCAGCTTCTCTCCTCAGGACCATACCCCTCCCAGTCTACCAGGAATTGATGTCCGCGACCCCGACGACGCATATCAAGGAGCTTGTGAACGGTGTAAATAGGGGCTCCCTCGATACGAACAGGGAGGGGAGGGGGGGTACGAGGAGGAGCGCGCACGACAGGTTTGATGCAAGAGACATGAAAAACAGGATGGATACGACGGAGATTGGGGGGGAGTCTCAATTTGACGGCGACAGGACTGATGACCTTGGAAATTTGATAAGGTCCGATGAAACGAGGAGTTAGTTTGCGGGAAGTGACTTGGAGAGGCAGGTTGAGGGTGGAAAGCCACACTCTCTGGCCACAAATGTATCTAGGACTCTTGACACGACGTTTGTTAGCGGTTCTTTGAGTACGTGCCCTCGAACGACAAAGAGCCGACCTAACCCGTCTCCAAGTTCGCTTACAACGCTGGATGAAGGACTTTACTGACGGAACATTGGATTCAGCATCCTGAGAGGAAAACAGAGGAGGCTGATACCCTAAGCAACAATGAAACGGGGAAAGACCGGTAGCGGACGTAGGCAGAGAATTATGGGCATATTCGGCCCAGGGCAGCTGTTCAGCCCAAGACGAGGGATTACGAAAAGCCAAGGTACGCAGGAGTCGACCGACGATCTGATTGGTGCGTTCAGCCTGCCCGTTAGTCTGGGGATGAAAACCAGACGAGAGGCTGACAGACGCACCGATCAGACGACAAAACTCCCTCCAGAACTGTGACGTGAACTGAGGCCCCCTATCTGAAACGACGTCTGAGGGGAGACCGTGAATCTTGAAAACGTGAGCGACCATTATCTGGGCCGTCTCTCTGGCAGAGGGAAGTTTAGCGAGAGGAATAAAGTGCGCGGATTTAGAAAAGCGATCCACCACAGTCAGGATGACGGTATTACCGGCCGACGAAGGGAGACCAGTAATAAAGTCCAGAGCGACATGAGACCAAGGACGAGACGGGACAGGGAGAGGTCTAAGAAGACCAGCCGGCGGAGAGTTACTTGACTTAGTTTGAGCACAAACCGTGCATGAGGCGATAAAGCGCCGTGCATCTCGTTCGAGAGTGGGCCACCAAAATCGTTGACGAATGGCAGAGAGAGTGCCCCTAACGCCGGTATGGACAGTCAATTTAGAGGAGTGAGCCCACTGAAGCACCGCTAAGCGCGCCGTAACGGGTACAAAGAGGAGATTCCTAGGAACATTGCGTGGAACGACGGAGCGGGACAGAGCGCGTTTAACTAATCTCTCGATTCCCCAGATAGCTGCACCAATTACTCGACCTGACGAAATGACCCCTTCAGGGGTTGGAGAAACGTCTGTGGAATCAAAGAGGCGAGAGAGAGCGTCGGGTTTAATGTTCTTAGAGCCTGGACGAAACGAAATAGTGAAATCGAAACGACCGAAAAACAAAGCCCAACGCGCTTGACGTGCATTTAGTCGTTTGGCGGAGCGGATGTACTCTAGGTTCTTATGGTCCGTCCAGACAACAAATGGAACGGTAGACCCCTCTAACCACTGTCGCCACTCCCCCAAAGCCAAACGGATGGCGAGCAGTTCACGATTACCGACATCGTAATTGCGTTCCGCGGGCGAGAGACGGTGGGAAAAATAAGCGCAAGGGTGAACCTTCTCGTCAGAAAATGAGCGCTGGGACAGGATGGCTCCGACGCCCACCTCAGACGCGTCAACCTCGACTATAAATTGCCTCGTAACATCTGGCGTCACGAGAATGGGAGCGGAGGTAAACAAAGACTTTAAACGATCAAAAGCCTCTTGGGCAGACCTTGACCATTTAAAGCACGACTTGACTGACGTGAGGGCGGTAAGGGGCGCAGCTACTTGACTAAAGTTACGTATGAAACGGCGATAGAAATTTGAAAAACCAAGAAATCGCTGAAGCGCCACACGAGAGTCAGGAACTGGCCAATCAGTGACCGCCTGAACCTTAGTGGGGTCCATACTGATGCCCTCAGCCGAAATTACAGAACCGAGAAAAGTAACAGTCCGTGCGTGAAAAGAACATTTCTCAGCCTTAACAAAAAGACGATTCTCTAGGAGGCGCTGAAGGACTCGGCGTACGTGTTGTACGTGAACCTGGAGAGAGGGAGAGAAGATCAATATGTCGTCAAGATAAACAAAGACGAAAATATTGAGCATATCTCTGAGGACGTCATTGATTAAAGCTTGAAAAACAGCGGGAGCGTTGACCAGCCCGAACGGAAGAACCCGATATTCGAAGTGACCTAACGGAGTGTTAAACGCAGTCTTCCACTCGTCCCCCTCCTTAATGCGGAGAAGGTGGTACGCATTGCGCAGATCCAGTTTAGTGAAAATCTTTGCCCCTTGTAACAATTCAAAGGCAGATGACATAAGCGGTAAGGGATAGCGATTCTTCACGGTTATGTCATTGAGCCCCCTGTAATCTATACACGGGCGCAAAGAGCCGTCCTTTTTCTTAACAAAGAAAAACCCTGCGCCAGCCGGAGAAGAGGAAGCAACTATAGTACCGGCGCGGAGAGACTCTGAGAGATATTTCTCTAACGCATCGCGCTCGGGAGCAGACAAGGAGAAAAGCCTCCCGCGGGGCGGAGTAGTACCGGGACGGAGATCAATACTGCAATCGTAGGGACGGTGAGGAGGAAGAGAAGTGGCCCGAGAACGGCTGAAAACCGCCCGCAAATCATGATATTCCTCCGGAACCCCCGTCAAATCACCTGGCTCCTCCTGAAACACAGAGACAGTGGACACAGAAGGATTAGCAGACAATAAACATTCGACATGACAAGACAGATTCCAAGAGAGAATACTATTATTAGACCAGTTAATATGGGGGTTATGTTTAACTAGCCAGGGGTGTCCTAATACTACTGGGGAATAGGGAGAGTGAAAAACTAAAAAAGAAAGAGTTTCGTGGTGGTTGCCTGACACAGTGAGAGATAGGGGAATGGACCGCAAATGAACCTTAGGAAGGGAACTACCATCTAGGGCAAAAAGGGGAGTGGTCTCCTCACATCTCCTCAGGGGAATACCTTGTTTGCGTGCCCAAGTCTCGTCAAGGAAATTCCCTTCGGCACCAGAGTCTATCAATGCATTACAAGAAACGGAGGAACCAGACCAGTGCAGGTTAATGGGAATAATGGTGCATGATTTAGACGGAGAGATCAGAGAAGTAGCGCTCGCCAGTAGTCCCTCCTCTACTGGAGAGCGTTGGCTTTTACTGGGCAAGCGGATACATAATGGTTGGCCGCCCCGCAATACATGCACAGCCGATTGTTGACACGGCGTTCCCTCTCCTTGGTGGAAATGCGAAGACCCCCAAGTTGCATAGGCTCCGGCTCAGAGTTGGCTGAAAAGGTAGCGGAGACGGTTGGAACGGCTGGTTGAGAGGCGTAATCCATTCCTCTGGTGCGACGGCGGAGATCAAACCGCTTCTCTACACGGATAGCCAGGTCGATCAGAGGATCAAGACGGGTGGGTAGTTCGCGAGCAATAACCTCATCCTTGATGCTGGCATTAAGCCCCTCTAAGAAGCGTGCGACAAGTGCTGGCTCATTCCATCCACAAGTGGTCGATAAGGTGCGGAACTCAATGGAGTAATCCACAACAGTCCGTCTTCCCTGGCGAAGAGAGGAAAGGATGCGGGAAGCCTCCTCCCCATGAGCGGAACGGTCAAACACACGTATCATCTCCTCTTTGAAGGAGTCAAAACAGGTAGTGAAATCCACCTCAGCCTCCCAGGCGGCGGTCCCCCACTCACGAGCACGTCCGGTCAAGAGAGAGATGACGTAAGCCACCCGGGCTCGCCCCCTGGAATAAGTAGTAGGTTGAAGGGAGAAAACCACCTCACATTGTGTGAGAAACGACCGACACTGAGTGGGCTCACCGGCATAGCACGGGGGATTGTTTACTCTGGGCTCTGGGGCTTCCGACGACCTGGAAGGAACACTTCTGAGCTGGTGGACATGTAGGGACAGATCTGCGAGTTGGGCAGCCATCGTCTCGACCGCACGACGGGCGGAAGTCAGCTCCTCATTATGTCTGCCGAGCATGGCACCTTGCATCTCGACAGCTGCTTGAATCGGACTCTCATTCGCTGGGTCCATGTTGGCCAGATTATTCTGTTATGTGGAAAGATTAGACCCAAAAGCGAAGATGCAAATAACAGTCTCTTTTAATGATGACAGAGAGAACAGTCCAAACAAAGTAAATCCTTTCTTCAGGAAAAAACAACAGAAATCCAGTCGTCAGTGACGATGCTCAAAAACAAAAGGCAGAAAGTCTCTTTGTCAAAAGGGGAACCGCAAACAGTCCGAGAAAGGGATCCGGCGGGCTCTTATCCACTGATCTCTTGAGCGGTAACGGGTTGGTGAGATGCACGCTCAGAATGCTGTTCAGCAACGGGCAGGCTGGACAGAGTGTAGAGCATATGATTAATATAAGCAAACGGAGACAGACCTGAACCAGGCTAGATGTATGACGGTCACAGACAAGACAGGACAGGACAGGAACAGCAGGTAATAGCAATCACACGCATACGTCTGGGTACGAAATAATCTGGCAAACAGCAGAGAAAAGGGGAAGCTAGAAGTAGCAACCATAATTAGAAGGAAGAGAGAGCAGGTGTGAGAGAGTGAGCTTGATAATGAGTAGCGATTAGAAACAGCTGAGGATGAGTGAAGGTGCGTGAAGTCTGTGTGTGTGTGCGTAATAGAGTGTGTGCGAGTACAACCAGAAGAGGGAGACAGAGAAGGCTACCAGACTCATGACACAGCCACACACAAAAGTTGGCCTAGAAGGTTATATGAAGTACACTTTAGCATATAGTACTTTTAAAAAGAGTAATTATTATTGAAATAATACACTTACAATATATTCTTGAGTGTTAATTGGAATGAAATGAAAATGTATTATAGTTTACATTTATATTAAATGCAGTTAGCTGAATGTTAGAGTGATTTTGACCCATTTAAGTAGTACATCTTTATCTCCCAGTTTCAGAGACATCTAGCCTAGTAAAATACATGCTTGAGCTGTTTTAACTGAAAGCAACTTGCACTGACATATCTTAAAATATCTGCCATTGTTTTTTCTCAAGATGCACACCAGTTTTTTTTCTAAGGCACATTTATAAAAGCTACTGAAATGTTGTAATTGAACTAAGGCTTAATCCTAGATTAATCTAAACCCTGTCTGTGAAACCAGACCTATGTGTAATTCAATAATTACATCTATTGTCTTTGAAATATGGTTAAAGTATATGGCTGAATGTACTGACAAGCATTTATGGTAAAACTAAAAAACACTTTGTCATTTGAAACACACTTTCAACACTGAAAATAGATCTTTACAAAAATGTGAGATGTGAGTTGTGAAAGTTAGATGTGACTTTTGTCCTTAAGGCATTTTACAATATCTGTTTAACATAGTGTACAACTCTCACTCACAGCTTCTTCATCCATGTCAATTGAAATGTGGTGTCTGCCTTCATTAAAGTCTATAGAGCTGTTGTCAGTGAGGACAGATGATCTGATGCTGAACAGCACAACATGATACCTTATCATTGGTGCCAGTATAGTGGTTTGCCCAGACGCAGGGAATAATGACCAGCCTTGTTTACTCCATTTTCCCAACAGCAGACATTGGTTTGCATGAATGTTATTTGACTGAGATAATAGGAACATCAATAGTTGTGGAGGTCCTGTGGAGCCCATACTGTATAAGCGCTCCTAACCAAACCGGCTAGCAGATGTGAGACGTCTGTACAGTATTTTTATAACCAGAGGGGGCTTGCTTCCATATTCCATAAATAAGAAACTGCTGTGAACTTCTACAGACACCCTGGCTGTAATGTATGGAATCACAAATGTGTTTTATTACCTCAATTCTCACAAGTATCCATTAAAAATGTAGTATCAACTTGGCACACTCAAGGCCGGTCCGACGTTTCCCAGACGTACTGTAACATTAGCTTCCATCCACAAACATTTATTTTGGAATATTGCATATAATATAATTGCTGGATGGAAATGCCAATATGCACAGAAGGTCTAAAAATGCACATGAAAAATGTATGCAATCATTTGAGTCTAAAATTTTTTGTATCCGATAAGACGACATTCACATAAACGCATTTACCGAAAAAATTCCTCAGTGTATCAAAAAAGTAATGTGACAATGGGACAGCATAACTGGACTAACCAGTGGACCGATCTCGTTGCATAGCATCTTAAATGCTGTTTTGGTCATTCTGAAATGACTGAACAAAGTCTGTTGTCAAAGAGATTCCTCCCAGAACTGTCTTACACAACTGCGTTCCCAAACACCAGTATCCGCCTGAGGCGGACCGCCTCAGGACCGCCTCCGAAAGCGGACCGCCTCCGAAAGCAATATAACATGGCTGCGTTTATTGCATTTCATCTGCACACTCTGAGGCGCAAGTAACTTATTAAATAAGAAAATTATTATATACAGTGTCTTTTCCTACTTTTCTTAGTGATATTTAGCGGCAGTTAATCAAGAAATTATGATTTTGTTCTATTCAACTCACTGGATGGAAACAATTCACAAAAAACAGATAAATTCACAGCTTTGGATGGGAACATGTTGTCTGCAAAGCTCCTTCACAACTGCATTTTAAAACATTATTGGGTCTGAATTGTTTTTTTGTTTTTTCTTGACAGCTGTTGAATGCCATGGAATCAGTAGACTTGATGAACCACAACTCTGAAGGCCTTGAAAAGGTAAGTCACCCAGCGTCCATCTGATAGTCACCAGTGAAATTAGTCTGCAACACCAGAACACTTCAGTGTGGAACGCAAGGCAAGGCAAGTTTATATAGCACATTTCATACACAATGGTAATTCAAAGTGCTTTACATAGAAGAAATTAAAATAATCAAAAGAAATAAGAATAATTAAAACAGTTTAGAGTAAAAAATAAAATAAAATACAGTACAGTACAAACAGTCGGACGAACAGTGGCACAGTGCTCATTCAGTAAATGCACAGCTAAACAGATGTGTTTTAAGTCTGGATTTGAATGTGACTGTGACACATCTGATCTCTTCTGGAAGCTGGTTCCATCTGCGGCTGGCATAGTAGGACTCGCCGTGCTTTGAGTGAGTTTCTAGTTGATGTGATCCTAATGATCTGAGTGATCTGTTGGGTTTATATTCAGTGAGCATATCTGCAATGTATTGAGGTCCTAGGCCATTAAATGATTTATATACCAGTAATAATACTTGTATCCTATATGTAACTGGGAGCCAGTGTAAAGACCGGTGTGATGTGTTCATGTGTTCTGGTTCTGCTCAGCGTTCTGTACGAGCTGCAACTGTCTTATGGTCTTTTTGGGAAGGCCAGTGAGGAGTCCATTACAATAATCCACCCTGCTGGTGATGAAAGCATGCACAAGTGTCTCTAAGTCTTGACTGGAAACAAAGCATCTAATTCTTGCAACATTCTTCAGATGATAGTATGCTGATTTAGTTATTGCTTTGACATGACTACTGAAGCTAAGGTCTGACTCTAGAGACACACCGAGATTCCTGACTTGATTTTTAGTTGTTTGACCTCTAGAGTGAAGGTATGCGTTCACCTTGAGAACTTCATCTTTGTTTCCAAACGCAATGACTTCAGTTTTGTCTTTGTTTAATTGAAGAAAGTTTTGGCACATCCAACTGTTTACTTCATCAATGCATTGGAACAGGGAGTCAATGGGGCTGTAGGCGTTAGGCGATAGGGCTAAGTAGATCTGTGTGTCGTCTGCATAGCTGTGGTAAGAGATTTGGTTCTTTCTCATTATTTGGCTCATTGGGAGCATGTACAGGTTGAATAGGAGTGGCGCAATAATTGAGCCTTGAGGGACTCCGCATGTCATGGATGTCCACTCAGACTTATGGTCTCCTATACTCACATAATAACCTCTCGCTTCTAAGTATGACCTGAACCATTTTAGGACTATCCCAGAAAGCCCCACCCAGTTTTACAGCCTGTCAAGAAGTATGTTGTGATCAACAGTGTCAAATGCAGCACTGAGGTCGAGTAGCACCAGCACTGATAATTTGCCTGTATCAGTATTTAAGTGAATATCGTTTATTATCTTTATGAGCGCTGTCTCTGTGCTGTGATGCGATCGGAAACCAGATTGAAAATTGTCAAAGTATCCATTTGAGCTTAAGCATTTGTTCAGCTGATTGAAGACAACTTTTTCAATGATCTTGCCTATGACAGGAAGATTTGAGATCGGTCTATTGCCTAATATAGTCTTATCCCGATTACTCTTTTTCAGGAGGGGTTTGACAACTGCAGTTTTTTTTTTTTTGCAATTGCGTCATCCCTTCATTTCTCTTCACACCATGAGTTCTCTGGCAGGAGTTAATTTTAGCCTACTGATCTGTGTTCAGTGAGTGTAAGGCCTCCCTCTGCTTTTCTGCACAGTTCTGCCGAGAGTGTCGGACCCAGTGTCAGAAATTAATGTTTTATTAAGGTGTAATATTATATCCAAAGAAAAACACAAAATGTAATTAATAAATCAGAATAAGTTTGCAATTGAAGGAGTTTTGGAGTCTTTCCTTCACATCCAGTTAGTTCAGAATATATATTTTTATTTTTATTAAAAAAAAAAAACACTTCACACTAGATACACTAATTATTCAGTTGCATTTCTGTCACCTCAAGGGCGTTTTCACACCCCATTCGTTTTAGAGCGTTTGATTGAGAAGCTGGTATGTTTTCTTTCTCCCTTAGTTCAGGTCAAGTAAATACACAGTATATGAATACAGCACTCACATTCACACCAAAAAGTGGTCCTGTCAACTTTGTAACAGACTGCTTGAAATGACAACGTTATTACGACTGAGCAGACCAAAGAACCAACCGATATCCCAATTGATTCCTAGCAATGAGATAAAGACATTATATTAACATGGATAACAACCATGAGCGTATCTGATCTTTGGAGACAAAATGTGTGGGTCAGCACAGCTGTTCCAAATCAAAACATGCATATGAATTCAAAAAGGTAAAAAAATATTAATCTCTATCACGTATTTACACATGGTATCACACCTAAATGTGAAGTAAACAGATATATGATATTATATCTGAATTCAAATCTACATGCCTATTCCAACTTCACAACTTGTGTATCATCTAGAATTTCACTCATAAATATGACTTCGCTAAGTCACTCAGGCTCTGAATTCCGCTTTGAATTATTTACTTGTGAAACCAATCTGAACCCACATTTTAAAAATTTAGTTTGATAACAAAGAAACTGTAGGTCTGCTCGGTTAATCTCTGACTCTGGACGGCAACCCCCATGCACTGAAAAAGGCATGGAAGTGCTCTGTAATCCCCCTGGAGTAATGCACTTTCTGGAAATAAAGCAACGTTCTCTCGGAGGACATACATGTACATATTGTGAAGTTTTCTTTGAAAAGTTACTGAACTGGAATTTTCCATAGGTCATCCAGTATATGGCTTTAGACGCATGCGACATGCACTGCTGCCTCCATCTAGAGTTTGTCCCGGAGGGTGTCCAAAAATGCACTGTTCAAGGACGTTTGCTATCATTTTTATTCAACCTCTATGTGACTTAACGACCTGCCATCTTGGGCAGAATCTTGGAAGAAGAGCCTCTAAATGTCAATAGGCATTGATTTCTCTTAACACAGCAGAATGCAGTGCATTTTCAGCAGAGATTAGCAGGCAAACCGACCAACTCAACAGTTTGCATGATCCCATCACTCTTGTATCTGCTTTGTGGAGGTTACACTGCATGAGATAAAGATAGATATTATAGATATTAAAACGTTTTTTTTCTTCTTCTTTTCTTTGCATGTGTGTGTGTACAGGGAGTCAATGGCACGGCAGCACTCTACCACCATCGAGAGAAGAATAACGAGACGGTTATTTGGGGTCCTTTGAGATCAGAGAAAGAGGCTCTCTTGCTCGGTAATTATTCCAACTCCGCTTCATGCCGTTTTGATCTATAAAACATCTTGAGCCGTGTGCTGAGGGCCTTGAATACCAGATGGGCTTGGAGGATTGAGTCCTAGCTTAAAAGCACAGGAGGGCGAGCAGGTGCGCGAGCAGCCAAGCAGTTGAAATGCAAGGCTGTTCGACTCGTGTTTGAACCGATACGATAACAATGACTAAGAAAAGGTGAGGGGAAGAGAGGCCGGACACTCCTGCAACACCTCAGTCTCTCTGTCATGTTTTTGGAAGATGATCCGTAGGAGGAGCTCAGGGGAGCTGTTCTTCTTTTTGCCAGTTGCTTCATTGGCTGTAGCCCAGAGAAGACCACACAGCCTTCGCTCTATCTAATGGCTACACAACACCGCCGCTCTCAAAAGAGGACACATATACTGCATTGATGGAGTAGGGAACGTCAGCCAGGCTCTGAGGCCCTGAGCCAGAACGGCAGAAAAACCCAGACTCATTTGAGCAGAACAAAGTGAAGGGACGGGCTGAAGAAAACAAATTGTTTAAATCTCCAGGCGCTCCTGTACTAGACTGTTAGCTCTGAAGAGGACGTCTAATGCAGTCATTGGATTAGCTTGCACTGTAAACATAATTTTGTATAAGCCTCCGCTGTTAGGCCATTCAAATGAGTTTGTTTGGTTAGATTTCTCGCACGAGTATGCGAAAACAGAGATGTTTATCTCGGTAAGCACGATGCACTGTAGCAGAACAGAGACGTATGGTGCCGGCTCAGCTGTTCTGCATTGAATTTTAAAATCGAAACGGACATCTTGAGACTCCCCTTCCCTCCCCGAGTGTGGCTCTGTGAAAGTAGGTCTTGCGGAGGGAATTGAATGAGGTTCATTCGTAATTGGCGGCGTTACGGCATATAAATCAAGGAAATAAATATTGGCTCGGGCCCTTCAGGCAAGGCACTATATCCTGTGCCTCTGCATCTGTGCTTTACCTTTTGCAGGACCTCTCTAAAGTAATCAGCTTAAGTGGGGGAGGAACGGGGATTCTGCTTCAGGCGACATATTTATGACCGTGCGGCCGCGGGTTTCTTGTCTTACTTAATAGTCAGAGACAACATATGTTCATTCACAAGCTTGTTCTGTTGTGTGTCTCTCTACACAGGAATCATTTCAACCTTCCTCCATGTCCACCCATTTGGAGCCAACATTGAATATCTGTGGTCTTACATCCAGAGACTTGATACAAAGGTGATTATTTGTGTTAGTTCATCCAAAAAAATGAAAATTCTGTCATCAGTTACCCCCACGCTGTTCCAAACCCAATTACCCACGTCTTTTGGATAATCTTCAAAACACAAATTTTTTATGATGTCTCTGCATTGAAACTCCAGGTAACCAAAATTAAGAAGATCCATAAAGCCATTTTTGACATTTAACTGTGACATAAAACAAATCCATATTAATCAAGCGATGTAACACAACTATTGTGAAGTGAAATGATCTCTTTATATGGTGAACAGATTATTATTTTTTTTAATAATTTTTACATTTTAAAAATTTATCATTTTTATTCACATATAAACACATAGGCTACATAAAGTGCATACAATACGGTAAACACAGAAGCTCACGTATGTGTCAGACGCTAGAACAAACCTCTCTGTGTGTGTGTGTGTGTGTGTGTGTGTGTGTGTGTGTGTGTGTGTGTGTGTGTGTGTGTGTGTGTGTGTGTGTGTGTGTGTGTGTGTGTGTGTGTGTGTGTGTGTGTGTGTGTGTGTGTGTGTGTGTGTGTGTGTGTGTGTGTGTGTGTGTGTGTGTGTGTTCATCACTGTTTAGATGTAAAAGAAAAGAAAAAGCCTAAAATAAATCTGTTCTTCGTATAAAGCGACTGTCTCTTCAAGTTTCATTTAAAACAAATCTTAATTTGATTTTCAAAGAATAACTGAAGTCTTATGGGTTTGGAACATCGTGAGGGTGTATACATGCTGACAGTTTTCATTTTTGGGTGAACTATAATTTTAATTAATTTACACATTATGCTAATGACACTCATGCAGGATTAACAAACGATTAGAAACAATCTCATTTGAGTCAATATGTTATGTGAGCCATGTGTTCGTTATCTCTTTGACCCTTAAATACCCCATGAAATATTAGAGGGACTGTTTGAATCCAGCTGTTTGCACCCAGGTATCCTGGTGGAGCTTGACCCGTCTACAACATAATGCAGATTTCAAACCTGAATTTGAATCACATTTGTGACATTTTCTTTTATCCCACTGCTCTTGCTATTCCTTCCTGTCTACACTCTCACTGTCTTTATAAAAGCCCCCAAATAATAAAAAGTTACTATTATAATATACTATTATAACAGTACTGTATATGTTATTATTCAATTGTATAATATATTTAAGCATTAAATTGTCCTATAAATCATATTGAGAAACAGATTCCAGACAAAAAAGCTGTAATATGTATATAATATATACACAATATATATATATATACAGTATTTGTCTGTAATAATATAATAGGTACCACTTTAGTTTAGGCTCCTAGGATTTTTTGGAGGATTTGCCAGTCTGTGAAGTAAATTGACAGTTAATAAAAAAAAGGGTAAAAGTCCCAACTTCCTTCAATTGAAAGAAAATGAAGCCATTCCATGGAGTCTTTAATATGAGATCATTTGATCTTAGTTTAAATTGTGTCTTATCCCAATCTAAATAGTCATTTACTTTAACTAAGAGTAGAGAAAACAAGCAGCTTTATAAACTGAATAAAACATTGTATAATCTCGGTCTTAAAAATGAGCAGCACAGTACGACTAACTGTTTGCAGGAAGCAAATGACAAATATACTGACAAACACATTAGAGCCTTTGATTAATTTCTAAGCCAGCATAGGCGAGGGCACAATGGCCAATTCTGTGTCAGTTTATGCACTCAACGTTCAACGTGGAACTAAGTGTCACTTTGCTTCGCTCTCGTTCTTTAGATCTCGGCCGGTGAACTTGAACGATTAATGGTCCGGCTGCCCAACATGTTCAAGCAGGAGTTCAGTGGCGTTGGAGCGACGTTGGAGAAGCGCTGGAAGTTCTGCGGGTTTGAGGCTCTCAAGTCGGCGTGACTCGCTCGCAAAGCCACATAATACACTCAACACTGAGGCTGCTGGACTTCTGAAGGACTGATCCAGGTTCAGTTGAGAAGGGCCAGAGCCTCATAGACAAACAACAGGCTCTACACCCCCGTATACCGCCTCAAATCAGTCCGATGTCTGCCGCCGTTTCTCGCAGACTCTCGAGAGGAAGCAAGACTCAACATGTGGAGTAGCATCTGATGTATTTACTTGAAAAAGCTCCTTCCAGACTTCTGTGCCGATTGCGTAACAAATCTATCAGTGGCGTCGTCCCTGAAGGCTGGGAGACATCCAGGAATATCGCGCCTCTCGGTTAAAAATACAGAATGTTGAATATGGGACACAGATGTGTGATTGCGGCCCTCTGCGCCCTTCAAACGCCAGAGTATGTGTGAGGATGATTTCTGCTCTGAAAAATGATTTAATACATGGCCAAAGTGCTGGAGCTGAATGACAACAGTTGCACAGCTGACGCTCTTCGGACAGTTTGCTGTGCTTCAGGCCATCCATGTTGTGTCGACGATGTGTGTAACATGCTCTTCGTGTCTTAATGCACTGTTGTTAATGGTCTGCTTATGTAAATTATGTTTTTTTTTTAAATCAATTAAACAACTTTTTATGCAAAATCTAAAGCAGTAGTACTTGGAGAATTCAAAGTCTTTACGAGCCCGTTTAGTACTCAATGCAGAATTGAAAACAGAACATTTAAGAATTTAGTTGATTTCGACGACTGAAATTCCATAAATGTCACTCCAGTTTATCATCTTTTGAGGTGTGGCCAATTTAAATTCCCCCTCGTAGCCTGAAGGGGAGCCAGTCCTTAAACTCTGGATTTTCCCTAACCCCGTTCCCGACAGCGTCTTCGGATGTGTCAAAGCTGCTTGGTTGTGTTGTGTCTGACATGTTTTTTTGACTCTTGTCTGGGATAAACAACTGAACTATCTGCCATGAATGTGGAGCAGAACTTCCCTAATCACCCCGAATATAACAAGCTGTGAATAATGAATGAGAGGGGAGGAGAATGCTGCTCTGTGTGTGTTTAATTTGATCTATTTGCTATTTACATCAGCCACTGAGATGCTGTTAGCAACATAGTAGCGCATCTGAGACCATCTAAGCCATTTGCATTGTTGCTTGTGCAGCACTGGCATTATTTGAGGTTGTTAGAGTAATGAATAATTAATGCTTAAGGATCAAGGATTATGGTGAAGCGAGAGATAAAGCTCATGCATCTTTAGAGAACCCCTTTAGTTGCATTGCGATGTGTAATTCAAACAAACAATAAATATGTTGTAAAACTGTGAGATATAAAGTCACAAAGTTAAGAACGAACACTTCATGTACACTGCACTCATGAAGTAATTCGCCAGCGGTTCTCTCAAGATTTTCCTATGGGTTTTTATAAGGGTGTTTTTCTCAGTTTATGAGTAAAATAAGGTCTGTGGAAAACATAACTTGACGATACTTGGGCGTTTTGTTCTACAACGTAAACTGCACACACTCTCACGGCCTTATCTAGTTACTTATTAAAAACGTACCAGATCCAGATGGCATAAACAAACATAACTTGTGGAGCGCTCTCGGAGTATGCATTTATTTGTCATTTTAACTGATGGGAACGAAGCATTAATGTAAATCTGTGGAATTTTTTGAGGAGTTTTGGTCATAATTTATACGGAAATTGCAAGTCCAATCAGTTTGAAAAGATATAGCACATTAATTCAGAACAGTCTGAAGGTCTTCCGCAAGGTGGCCATGTTGTTAGTGTCAATATCACTAAAACTAGCGAACTAGAGTCAGTTCGCCTGTAGAACCAAAAAAAAAGGCATTGCTGCAAAACATTTCTGAAAATTAGTTGAAAATTCTGGGCTGCTCCCCCATGTCCAATAGCATTTTTAACATGACTGACAAATTGATAAACTAAAGCTTCGGCAAAAAAAAAAAAAACGATAATCAAATGGGTTAACGAATGCAATTGGCCAGTGCTTGTTTTTAAAATGCAATTCAAAATGTTATAGTTCCATTAGTATTTTAAACAAACTAAAAAAAAATAAAAAAATATGGTTGATTTGAAAAGTTATTTTCATTTTACATTTTTAATTGTTTACTATAGATTTGTATTACTTTTATTCATTATTCATGGGTTAAGGTTAGGTTTAGGGATAGGTTCAGGGTTAATACCATTACCCAGTTATTGCAATAACTATAATAAGGACATATTATGTATATGCGGAACAGGGTTGTAAAATAAAGTACCTCTTTTATTTTTAAGTGGAACTCCTATGCATTTCCATGTACGTAATACAGTACAAAAACATGTAAAATGTACCATAACATCAAAGCAGCAACACTGTAAAAAAAAAGTAACCTCTCCAAGTCAAAATATTCTAGTGACTGGTCATATCTAAATTTTTAAATTAGCCTAAGTGAAATTCTTGTAAAATAAATTGAATTAATTGTTGCAATAGTCTGTTAACATTGGCTCAATGAGAAATAATATGTCAGACTAAGGGAAAAATGTAGATTTTGAACTAATGACTGATGTTATCAGTCACTAGAACATTTTGACTTGGGGATGTAATTTGTTTTTACAGTGAATGTGTTCAGGGGCATTGACAAAAGTGAAGGAAAATGAACACCTCAACCAGTCAAGATCATGAATTGAACAATGAAGTGGCATAATCAGTTCTAGGAACAAGCTTGCTCCAGTTATTACTGCTCTTAACGTAATAATAAAAGCTCAGTGAGCGGAACATCTGCATTCTCTCAGTAGAGTGAATGAAACCGACGAACTGCAATGCAATGTTGATAAGCTCACGGTGAAAGAAGCAGAGGTCAGTTTTCAAGTTCTAAGCCGAGGCCTTTTAATCGCACTCAGAAAAGGCTCAGAAGTTATTTTCAAGTGCGCACGCGGTGGATGGAGAAGAAATCGGAACCATGCAGACAACAAATAAACGAGAAGAGACAGTAATACCTCCTGGAGTATATTTAGACTTCCTGTATCAGATCAAACTGACATTTCCTTGGAAAATGATTTAGGCGCAGTCGAGCTCTCAAGCGTTTTTTAAAGTTTGCTCCTCTGAATCAAAAACCTCTTATTATCAAGAAGTATGTCATTCATAGTATGCTGATGATTGCGGTTTCAGAAGAGTGAATATACTGCACTGCAGAGCTCTCTGTCTGTCTATCTATCTATCTATCTATCTATCTATCTATCTATCTATCTATCTATCTATCTATCTATCTATCTATCTATCTATCTGTCCGTCCGTCCGTCCGTCCGTCCGTCCGTCTGTCTATCTATCTATCTATCTATCTACAGTATCTATCTATGTCTGTCTGTCTGTCTGTCTGTCTGTCTGTCTATCTATCTATCTATCTATCTATCTATCTATCTATCTGTCTGTCTGTCTGTCTGTCTGTCTGTCTGTCTGTCTGTCTGTCTATCTATCTATCTGTCTGTCTGTCTGTCTATCTGTATATCTATCTGTCTGTCTGTCTGTCCATCCATTCATCCATCCATCCATCTATCTATCTATCTACATACATCTGTCTGTCCGTCCGTCCGTCCGTCTGTCCGTCCTTCCTTCTATCTATCTATCTATCTATCTATCTATCTATCTATCTATCTATCTATCTATCTATCTATCTATCTATCTATCTATCTATCTATCTATCTATCTATCTATCTATCTATCTATCTATCTATCTATCTGTCTATCTGTCTGTCTATCTATCTATCTATCTATCTATCTATCTATCTATCTATCTATCTATCTATCTATCTATCTATCTATCTATCTATCTATCTATCTATCTATCTATCTACAGTATCTATCTATGTCTGTCTGTCTGTCTGTCTGTCTGTCTGTCTGTCTGTCTGTCTATCTGTCTGTCTGTCCGTCCGTCCATTCATCCATCCATCCATCTATCTATCTACATACATCTGTCTGTCCGTCCGTCTGTCCGTCCTTCCTTCTATCTATCTATCTATCTATCTATCTATCTATCTATCTATCTATCTATCTATCTATCTATCTATCTATCTATCTATCTATCTATCTATCTATCTATCTATCTATCTATCTATCTATCTATCTATCTATCTATCTATCTATCTATCTATCTATACTTCTATCTATCTATACTTCTATCTATCTATCTATACATCTATCTACATCTACGCGAATACATCTGTCTGTCTGTCTGTCTGTCCATCCACCCATCCATCTAATATTTATCTAATTTTCATTATATTTTAATGTATGAGTTATGGTCTGAGCACAGGTGCACATCTTCTGAAAATATAACTTTTCCATGCATTTATTCCAGCACAAATATAGTAGTCCCCATGGTAATGCTGGCTAATTTAGGATAAACTATTTACAGGGAAATTTGAAATATTAATTTATGATTATAATCACTTTCAGACTTTACTGATAAAACTAATATTCTGCCATCAATAAAACAACCAAACACTAAAAGCTTTAATGCCCAAAAGAGAATGTGTGAATATGTTCACATTCTGAAGAGCAAGCAAGACCACTGGACTGGTTACAAAACTCATTCTCCAGAGATTATATATATCATGCCTGCACACAAATAATAAACGGAGTTGTTGTTGATGTCGACAGCTGCATGGAACAGACATGTATTGTCTGCCGAGCTATTTTTATTGACTGAGGCAACAAACAAAAATAGTGCTCCTGCAATAATGCCGGCCAATGAAACGAGGCCTGCCAAACAGCCCATATTACAGCCTCACTTCCCCATCTGAAGGATTGCTTTGTTTTCCCCGCTCCGCCAGCAAATGAAAATGAACGAGACCCTCTTGTTGCGGTTTCACGCGGCAGCTGCATTAAACGCATGCATATTTTTCAAGCTTTCCTTCCCGGGCCATTCTGATTTTCATCCATGAAGTCTGTACTGTGATGAACGTCCTTTAAGTGATGGATGACCAACACACACGGCGGCCTGTTTACACGCTCAGATTGAACGCTTGTCTTTCCCTCCTATTTTGGATCCCTCCCAAACCGTTAGCCCAGAGCTTGCTCTATTGTTCCCATCTGTCTGCTACTCACATCACCGTTGAAGAGACGGAGATGTCGTATTTGTCCTGTGGGTGCCATCAGCATCAGCAGCTATTGTCTGCGTATTAATGAAAACCAGGTGATGTGACATAAGCAGCTCTTCACCCTGATTGGTCAAGCCTGAGGCACAGAGATATTGCACTGCATTGCAGGAGCCCAGAGTCAGGCTAAATGGCCTGCACAGCTAGTCATTTTCTCGAAAGAGTTTTCCTCGTTTCACAGAATAAAGTGCAAAAACGAAACACGTTCCCATCACCAATGAGCTGCATATTTTTGCATTAAGATGAGTGATTTAGCAGGGAAATATTTTTAGCCTAAGAAAATGAAGCAGTGGGGCTCTCCAAGGCAGCCTGGGAGACAAAGCTGGGTTTGTAAATGAGGTTTATTGACATCGCCTATAAATAAACCTAGTGGGAGGGGAAATACGGCAACATTAGATGTGTGGATTTCTGCTAATGAAGCCGCTCGGCATCTCTAATTAGCGTCAGCCTTTATGTGCTTTGTTTATAACGATTAGAAATTCAACATTAAAGTCATTTACGTCCCTCCAAATGTCATGCATTTCACTGCATCGGTGGCGGTGTGAATGATTTGCGACATTACATTTGGTATGAAAATCATTTTCATGCTCTAAAACAATCAAATGAAAACATTTGCGCTTGGTGTTAGTACATGGCATCCATCAACATCCTGAAGGTGATCTTATTAAAGGTCCCCACTGGAGAGCATTGCGGCTTCTCTGCTTGAAGATTATGAGGCTCGTCTAGAACCGAGAGCGTTGCACATTATATACTCTATAACTGTATATTACAGTTAGGTTGAGCTGCAGACAGCAGTTTACACAAGTTCACTAGTTCTTTCCTCTAGATGTCAATCACATCTGCATTGCTTCTTTTCTTGAAATTCAAATGATCTGTGTAAAGTGTCCTACCAAACACACGTGGAAATAATAGTGTGATGGAATATCCCATGCTAAACTTTACAGGTGTAGAATGACAACTAGCAAAGGAAAGTGTCAACAAAATGAAGTTTGAAGGTCAATTGAACGCTTGGACAAAATCAGTACTAAGCATATGATGGGCTATTCTGGGTGGTTGCCAGACAGTTGATAGAATGTTCTGGGCGTTACAATGCAGACAATAAGGCTGACAGATTAAAAGTGCTGTTTGATACCACAATGGTGGCATGGTGAGTTTTATGTAAATTTAACTTATACTTGTGACTTTTAGAGAGCTGTCTACTCTACACAATAATTTATTCCCTTACCTGTCCAACACAAAATAAGCAACTCGGCGTCTGCAAGAAGAAGCGTCACTCAGGATTTCTCCGTCATCAGATATCTCCTCCTTGCTGTAGCAATGTTTACCCTCGTTTTGTCTCTTTCTGTCTTCTGGATTCATACCTTTTCTGCTTCTTTGGCCATACGTGTACCAACTCGCTCGTTGTCTTCGCTGGTAAAGCATAATAAAAAGTGTTCCGTCTAATTTTCATTCTTCGCGTCAGCAAACCAAACTACGGCACTAGCGTATCTACTGAGGCAGTAGCCAATGAGAGTGAGGATTCTCTTTCTCTTACGTTTAGGGAAACACCACCGGTCACGGCATTGTATGGAAGCTTGGATAACTTGGATTGGATAACTTGGATCAATTGTATGGAAGCATGGATAACTTTTTATATCGCAATTCTTTCATGCAATTAATACTTTATAATACGCAGTTTTGACTTTATAATACGCAATTCTGGCGTTATAATACGCAATTCCGACTTTATATCAATTAAGACTTTATAATACGCAATTCCGACTTTATATCATGCAATTAATACTTTATAACACGCAATTTTGACTTTATATCACGCAATTCTGACTTTATTATACGCAATTCCGACTTTATATCACGAAATTCTGACTTTATATCATGCAATTCTGACTTTATATCACACAGTTCTGACTTTATAATACGCAATTCCGACTTTATATCACGCATTTCCGACTTTATAATACGCAATTCTTTCTGACTTTATAATACGCAATTCCGACTTTATATCATGCAATTGCGACTTTATATCACGCAATTCAGACTTTATATCACACAGTTCTGACTTTATAATACGCAATTCCGACTTTATATCACGCATTTCCGACTTTATATCACGCAATTCTGACTTTATTATACGCAATTGCGACTTCATAATACGCAATTCTTTCTGACTTTATAATATGCAATTCCGACTTTATATCATGCAATTGCGACTTTATATCACGCAATTCAGACTTTATATCACGCAGTTCTCACTTTATAATACGCAATTCCGACTTTATATCACGCATTTCCGACTTTATATCACGCAATTCTGACTTTATATCCTGCAATTGCGACTTTATAATACGCAATTCTTTCTGACTTTATAATACGCAATTCCGACTTTATATCATGCAATTGCGACTTTATATCATGCAATTCAGACTTTATATCACGCAGTTCTGACTTTATAATACGCAATTCCGACTTTATATCACGCATTTCCGACTTTATATCACGCAATTCTGACTTTATTATACGCAATTCCGACTTTATAACACGCAATTCCGACTTTATATCACACATTTCCGACTTTATATCACGCAATTCTGACTTTATTATACGCAATTCTGACTTTATTATACGCAATTCCGACTTTATAACACGAAATTCTGACTTTAAATCACGCAATTCTGACTTTATAATAAGCAATTCTGACTTTATATCACTCAATTCCGACTTTATATCATGCAATTAATACTTTATAATACGCAATTCTTTCTGACTTTATAATACGCAATTCCGACTTTATATCATGCAATTGCGACTTTATATCACGCAATTCAGACTTTATATCACGCAGTTCTGACTTTATAATACGCAATTCCGACTTTATATCATGCAATTAAGACTTTATAACATGCAACTCCGCATTTATAACACACAATTCTGACATCATATCACGCAATTCTTTAAAACTTTATAACGCACTATTGCTACTTTAAATCACGCAATTCGGCAGTCACGTGTTCTAATTCTGCTTTCTAGTTTCTAAATAACAAGCAACATTTTTATACCAAGTGGTATTTTGAGGGATCTCTCAATTAGTCTGCTCATCGCAGTGTGAGCCGAACGAGAGTCGCAGCACAAATCGGTCAGATTTCCCCTCACTTCACTTATTTCACTCTTGACTTACAAGACCATGGCGGAAGATTTGGTTTCAAAGCGAAATATAAAAGCGCTTATGTAAGTGTGTTTGCCATTGTACTGTTTTGTTGTTGTATTTTTCGTTAAGAATAATAACGAACCCGCCATTCAAGCAATTGCCTCTCCCGAATTGGTGCTAATTCAAAAGCGAATGTAAAATGCGCACGGCCGCACAGGCATTCATAACGGTGCATGTCCACTGGCGCGGAGCGAGTGTTGTAGTTCATTAATATGGAAGCTCAACTTCCATAGGAATTAATAAAAAATGCTCGCTCTGCTCCGCTCGAATTAGCGATTTAAAAGCGAGGTGCAGAAAAGGGAAAAACTCCAACGTCCATGCACCCCCCACCCAGTGATACCGGTATTACCGGTGTTGTCACACGTCGATTAACCGTTGGGAAAATGTCCACACCGTCACATCCCTAGTTGAAGGTGGCGACCCGACTATATAATTAAAACACTTTTTATAGAAAACTATCATGGGTCTTCATCTCAAGCGAGTATCCACATTCAGATGACTCTTTACAAAAACACAATTTATTATTTCTATTTCTATTTTATTTATTATGAAGGTGCGGCCAGGTGCGATATCAAAAGTAAACCGTTGCGGCAAGGAAAATACATTAATTTAGTCTCTTTCTTTTATTGTTTCACAGGTACACAGTGCTTCTGTGTGTCCTTTGCTGCCAGCACAGATATCCCCTATAGGTTTTCTGGTCACACCTCAGAATGATTTATTGTATAGGCCTACCTTAATTCTGGTCAAGGTATTCGGTGTGATTTATGGAAAAACATGTTTTTCCAAATACTCACTTAAATGATTTCCAGCTTCTGGAATCAGAAATAGCCTAACTGAAAACATAAGGCAGCTGAAATGACATCCTTTTCTGCAGATGAATGAAAAAAGTTTTGATAACAGGAACAGAACCAAAGCATCAAAGAGCCTTCAAAGAGTATGCAGCTGGTTGGCTGTCATAAAAGTTATATGAATCTCATGGAGTCTCATTCAAGCAGACCGATAATGCCAGGAAAAAACACATTTGACATTTTATAACACTTATAATACCAAAATCAAGTGTGTCAAGTCAAGTGTGAAACTTTTTTTAAACTATAGGCCTTCACACATTTCAAAAGTACAAGCTGTTAATATGAGTCTTATGATATATTTTGTTTTCACTTACATTATGCTCCTCTGGACAGTGCATCACACATATCTATAATGAAACCCTGTGTGGATTAGTTTGGCAGTTTTTTTAACGTTTTTACACTGTTTAATGGAAACTCACTCTGACAGAGAGAAACCTGTGGAGAACAGGCTTGCTCATGCTGGTTGCACGGCAAGCAGGGGCCGAAAATAGCTGCAGTCACAAGGGTCAGAGCAAAACCATCTTCCGACAGGGTAGCCTGACCGCAATTCAACTTCAGCCAGAATCAGGGCTTTTACCTCTGTTATACATGTAGTCAGGACAAAGACGGGTTTAGTGTCACACGGTCTGGGACAGCGTTCCCAGCTGCCCCTGCATATAGCGCATGCTAGCTTTTAATCAATTTTAACAGCCCCTAAGAAGGGTCAGGCAAAAAAGAAGCAGTAAATAAAGCCAGCTAGAGAGGCCAGAGCAGGGCAACACTCAAAGTGGCAAGTATTTCATAAGCGTGCCAAACACCTCACTGGGTTTTATTTGTCGACTCAAGCTTTCACCTACGGGGAGCTCATGGCTGCAATAATCAAACGGAACATTTGGGAAATGAACTGGATCGATCGAGTCTTTCCATGACATACGACTCGCATTCATTCTGCAACGGTCTGGCTTGATTTTCATGCTGGTCCATCTGGACCAACGAACGATCCAAGATAACGTCCTGTTTTGAAGCACAAACTCAGTTAGTGGGTCTCATAAGAAGCAAGAGGAAAACTTCCACGCATATTATAAAGGATATGTTCAGAATAGCATACTACTCATTTTATTTCTGTATTGTATAGTATTTGAGATGGCCTACATTTCTGTAAATAAGCATTAAACTGTGAGATGGGAGGACAAGGGGGGCTTTTGTGTTCGCTCGCAAACCTTTTGTGTTCTTTGTGAGCGAACGCAGTTTTTTGGGGGGGAACGCAAAAGCTTTGCAAGTGAACAGAGTTTATTGAGGAAAGCAAACGTTTTGAAGTATATTTTCTCAAATTTTTTATTTTATATAATTGTTTTTATTCCACCACTAAGGGCTCCGTAGTACACACTACACAATACAGTATCCCAGAAATCTTCAATTTCTAGTGTGATGATCTGCAATTAATAGCAGCTGTGATTTTTCTTTTTTGTGATTTCTTTGATATTATTTCACTCAAACATCACATTTTATTTGAATGTGTCCATATTGCAGTGTAATTAAATAAGAACTGAACAATATAATTTACAACATGTAGGCTTGTTATTACACTGAACAAAATATGATCAATAAGTCATGGCACCATGTTTTCCATTAATTTAACTCATGAAAATAAAACCGATATCAATTTACATTTGAGTTTTAACAAAAGAAAATTGTGTCAGTTTAATATAATTTGATATAAATGAACAATACATATTAAATAAAATTTGGTTATACTTAAGTTTTAAAAGCTTTTGACAGTGTATACTGCAAATATGCCTACAGTACATGTAACAAGTAACAAGTACAAAAGTGAATTAAAAATTATTTTCCCCAAGATAATTACTGGAAGCCTCTCACATACTGTATCACTTCATGAGATGAGACCATAAAGAATAATATTATTTAAAACATTCAATGCCTTGTTTCACTAGCTATTTTTAAAACAGAGTATGCACTAGCCAAGCTAACACCGAACAGTTCTAAACATAGCCTCTCTCTCAAAGAAACGAAATATAAAATGCATCCAAGAAGCAATTTCTTTGCCTGTTCCTTTCCTTATATTTCGCACACAGTAATGTGTTAGTGGATTGTGGAGCTTGTGTTGTGGTATCTTGGCCTTGGCATTAATCTCCAGGCCTGACAAACAGCAAATCAGACTTGGTGTAAAGAACATCCCTCTGTCCAATCCCAAACGCTCTGTTCCTGCGTGGATAACTCAGACATGCAGACCAGACAGCCATGCATCAGCACGAGCACAGCAGGAGGAAAACAGTAGCGCACAGACAAACACAAAAACACTCGCAATGAGTCATTCCAGATTTGTAAAACTGTTTATTCAGCGAGCTAAAATAACTTAACACCTACATGGACTGGTCCCTGTGGATTAGGGGGAATATGTTGGGCTTTTTAGCCATTTGACATGATGCATCCACCAGATTTGTCAGCAGACGGTAAACATTACACAAGTCACCGCAATAAATAATAAAGATTACAGTGAGATATTTCACACGGACAGGGTGAAGATCCTTTAACATGAAGGATCAACCTTTCAGGACACGCATTAAAGTGGCGGTGAGGAAAAGTGGCAGATGGAACGGAGCGCAATGTGCTGAGAGTCGGCTGATTTATGGCAGAAAAACAAGGAGAAGAACAATGACTTGTGGAGGCTCATGGGTGAGCTGGCGGCACTGAAGTAGATGTAACTCTCTGCTGGGTCAGCGTCGAGGGCCAGACTCAAGCAGATCTTTTGCTTCATTGATCTTGGCTGCCAAATACGGGGATCCACCTGGAGGAGAAGCAGCAGTTTTATTTCAGCAGGTTCATGATTTTCTCCTCTTCCTCCTATTCTTTAAAGCTGTAAAATTTGCATTTCCCCCTATTGATGATCCATCACAATTTTTGCGTCCCTTCTGACCCCCAATAACCTTTATAATAACCTCTAACCTTTCCAATAACTTCCCAAACAGCCTTATTCACATGATATAGAATATCCAATTTATTGAACTAAACGTAAACACTCTTTCACAGCACACACAGAGAATTTAATTAAACAAAAAAAATATTTTATTTGATCATATTACTCTCGAAATAATTTGCGCATGTCATTCCAAATAGTGATAACAAAATTGTATACACTATAATGTTCAAAAGTTTGGGGTCAGTAAGATTTTTTTTTTTATGCTTATAAAGTAAGTATTTTATGCTCACAAGGCTACATTTATTTGGGGGGGGGGGGGGGATGGCGAAAACAGAAATATTGTGAAATATTATTAATTTAAAGGGATAGTTCACCCAAAATGATCAATTCTGTCCTGATTTAATCACCTCAAGTAAAAAAAATTAATACTATGGATTAGGGCTGGGATAAACGATTATTTTTTAAACGATTAATCTAGCGATTATTTTTTCGATGCATCGATTAATCTAACGATTCTTTTTCCCAGTCCGATTCGATTCGATTATCGATTGTCTGCCCATTAATTGACTATAATAGCAATTTATACATGTTGATTTACATGTCTGAATGAAAAAACATGAATTCCTTAACATTGCAATAGCCTATATGTTTATTGCTCTTAAAATTCCAAAATAAAACATTGTACAAGTGCATGCATTTCTTAGTCAGAGGTAGCATTCAATAAAACCTTGATTAAATATCAACAAGTAGGCAAATCAAATCCTATGTGTGTAACATACAGATTTCAGATTAATATATTCGTTTTCCTTAAAATTTGAATTAACAGAACAACTTAAACACTTTGCAGTTTGAATGATGCCCTGTAAACAAAATGACGGAGTATGTTTTTGTTTCCACTGTTCGATCGCGCCTCACACTCACACACACACACACACATAATTAAACACTCTGCGACTTTGCGATCGCGCCTCTCTCTCACACACACACGCGTACACAAATATAATCAAACACTCTGCGACTTTGCGATCGCGCCTCTCTCTCTCACACACACACACAGACACACACACACATAATCAAACACTCTACGACTTTTCGATCGCGCCCGCGCCTCTCTCTCTGCCGTGGTGCTAGAATGGAAGGCCATCTCCATTTTGCAAAGACGACATATCAGGGAATTGTTTCCTTTTTAATTAAATAATTCCCACACATTAGAGGAACGAGTGCGTGCCGCCTTGCACATCTGAAAGTCTGAGGAGCGAGTGGTGTTGCTACTACTCTCCGACGCCGCCATTTTTGTTTTGGGTCTGACGAATCGACGTGCATATTTTGCGTCGACGTATTTTTTGCGTCGACGTCATCGATGACGTCGACGCGTTGTCCCAGCCCTACTATGGATACTATGGTGTCCCAAAACTATTTGGTTACAAACATGAAAGAAATTCATACAAGTTTGAAACAACTTGAGGGTGAGTAAATTATGACAGAATTATAATTGTTGGGTGATCTAGCCCTTTAAAAAAACAGTTTTCTATTTTAAAGTATTGTAAAATGCAGTGTATTCCTGTGAAGGTAAATCTGTATTTTCAGCATCATTACTCCAGTCTTCAGTGTCACATGATCCCTTAAAAATGTAACATGTCCATGCTGAATAAAAGTATACATTTCTTAAAAAATAAAACAAAATCTAACTTTTGATCAGTAGATCAGGCCTACTGTATATCACGCACTTTTGCAATCCAATCAATTCAGGATGGAACAGAAATCAAATGGGTCGCAAACAGTGTTTTACATTGACTTTAAAGTCACTTTGAAACTAAATGGAGCAGCATAATTAATTTGCTGCCCCGAGTCCACAGGCACAATTCTATCTCAGTTTCTGCAGCCGCAGTTCAGCTCTACATCCACAAGCTTTGTAGAAAAGAAATCTCTGTGCCTCCAATCACTGACTTCCAGCCCACGTCCAGGGTGTATGATGGGAGCGTGCGGCTGATAGGGGAAATGTGCCATTGCTGGCAGCGTGTGATGAGGCACACCTGGTGCCTGCTGCGCCCCATCATGCGGCTGTACATTTGCATTGCATCTTTTCTTCAGTAAACCACGTTCCATCAGTTCGTGTGAACACAGTCCCAAAGTCAATGCAGATTTGACCTGATGACAGAGCCTCACATCTGTACCAACCATTTCTCTCTCACTGCGCAATGGGCACGTTCACAACCCCTTATGCACATTCATTTAGCTCTCGCTTACTTTGTAACTTTACCTTGTAAAACATTTAGTACTATCGTTTGTGTATAATCTAAGTGGTACTAAATGTTGGCTTATTATTTATGGCTATAAATGATCTACTAATACTAAATAATTGATTAATTGAGATGTTTGATAAACCTTGACGTGGGCTTTATTATTGAAATATTGTGGCTACTGAGCCATGGACAATCATCATCATTGTAAACAATCCAGATTTGCTAGTTTAGCTTATTTACAAGTTAAAGGTGCAGTAAGCGATTTCTGAGAAACACTGTTGAAAATGAATCAGGCTGAGCATCGCAACACACTTGTAGCCAATCAGCAGTAGGGGGTGTGTCCACCCATGATGGGGGAGGAGAGAGTGAGCCAATCAGCAGTAGGGGGCGTGTCCACCCATGATGGGGGAGGAAGAGAGTGAGCCAATCAGCAGTAGGGGGCGTGTCCACCCATGATGGGGGAGGAGAGAGTGAGCCAATCAGCAGTAGGGGGCGTGTCCACCCATGATGGGGGAGGAGAGAGTGAGCCAATCAGCAGTAGGGGGCGTGTCCACTCATGATGGGGGAGGAGAGAGTGAGCCAATCAGCAGTAGGGGGCGTGTCCACCCATAATGGGGGAGAAGAGAATGAGCCAATCAGCAGTAGGGGGCGTGTCCACTCATGATGGGGAGTAGAGAGAGTGAGCCAATAAGCAGTAGTGTCCACTCATGATAGGGGAGGAGAGAGAGAGAGAGAGAGAGAGAGAGAGAGAGAGAGAGAGAGAGAGAGAGAGAGAGAGAGAGAGAGAGAGAGAGAGAGAGAGAGAGAGAGAGAGAGAGAGAGAGAGAGAGAGAGAGAGAGAGAGAGAGAGAGAGAGAGAGAGGGAGGAGAGAGAGAGAGAGAGAGAGAGGAGAGAGAGAGAGAGAGAGAGAGAGAGAGAGAGAGAGAGAGAGAGATTACAAAAGAAGCTCAGAGGAATATCACTGGAAAATGAAGGGATGTGACCAGGCAAGAGCTTCAGGATCCACGTTAATATTAGAAAAGCTTTCCAGCGCTGGTCTAAAAGATCTAAGTGGGAAGGCCTGAGAATGTGTTGTTTCTGCTCCATATGCGAGTAACATTGGTTTTGCTGTGTTTCACAGAACCAAGATATGCTGTTGTTATAATTTTATCTAATTTGAACAGCTATGATAAAGAGACATCCACTCTTGCATTGCTTGTTCGTGCATTTTGGGGGCGGAGCAATGAAAAGAGGGGTGTGTTTGTTTGGGTTCATTTCAATCAAATTTCTCAGAAATAGCTTACTGCACCTTTAAGTGATTTAATATTCTATATTACCCTTCTGGCACAGATTATTACAGCATCAAGAATTATTTTTTTATAACAATAATGATTATATTAAAATACATTCTTGTCATTTGGCCAATTTGCAGCTTAAATTGCAAATTGACTGTTGTACAGGGAGGTCACTTGAGGCGTCACCCATGAACTGGAGAATTAATGCTCAATGACTGATAGGCAAAATAATAATAATGATCATCTCATCATGAGGTGACAGACATTGGCCTGTTAACATGACATATTGATGTTCTTAAATGAGAAAATATCAACAATATATTGGTTTAAACTTGTGTAAAGCTCGCTAGTTAAGCTGTGTGAGAGAAGAAAAAAATAGCGAGAGAACCAAATCGGAGAAATAAGCGACGACTTTGTGTACATCCTGCGAGACCATCAATCAGAGTAAGTCATAGTTGTCACAGTGCTGTTCAATGATGTCATCCAAACACGCCTAGATCACATGGAGCCCAATGTCGCCAAAAGTGAATAAAAATAAAAAAGAAAGAAGAAAAAATACTTCAAAATTTAAAGTAAAAACAATTATAATAAAATGAAGAAATTTTAGGACCCTGCTAAAAAGATTTTTTAAAAAATTCAAATATATTCAAAAATAAAATACAGAATACAAAACAAAAAATATTATTATTTGTTATATTTTATTAAATAATATCTAAGTCATAGTTGTGCTTGTTAAAAATATATTGTACAACAGAAATAAATGCACAGCATTCTATGAAAATAATGTCACAACACAACTACAAAAGTCTTTTAATTCATTATTTTTATTTAGGCCTATTTATTTTTCCCATTCGGTTCCCGTTTTTCCCATGTTTTCATGAGACTCAGGAAACAGCACTGTGACAACAATGACCTTGCTCTGGCTGAAGGACTGAATTGGAAATTTCAGAAGCGAAGACCAGGAGACATGGATATGCATCTTCATCAAATCTCACTAAGAAAGCAGAACACTGTTTTGAATACACATTTTAGGGGGCAGTCCTTACAAGTAAAGACAAAGCACTAAGGTGACGACTTTAAAGCATGCAAATTAAGTATTCGGGTATAGGACCCCATCCCAGCTTCTAGGGTGTCACCAGTCCTAATCCAATCAGCGGAAATATTCAACGAATGGGACAGGGGCTCCGAGAGCCATTCAAAAGACTAAAGGTGAAAGTCCCAGTAATCTGACAATGAAGACAACAGGAACTGGCAGAAACCTTTTGTTGGAAACGTTGCTTAACAGAATCATTTATCTGATTTCATCATCTTAACCTAAAATGCTAAATACAATGTACTATACTTCACTTTAGTTTTTCATTTAATGTTATGTCAAGATCACCAGATCATAAACAGATTCTTACATTTGTAATCCCACAACTCACAGGATTTACATAAAGCTGCCCTTCTCCAAGATCCTGAAAGCATCCATTGTGTTCTCAAACACACACACACACGACTATCATGATAAGCAACAATAACAAATGGGCAAACACACCGGAGAGTGAGCGGGTGGCAGAGAGCAGGGCCTGAGGAGGCTGCTAATCTGTCTGTGTCGGAGAGAAAGTGGAGCTGTGCGCTCAACAGTCTGCACTGATGCACTTAATTACACATTATTTTTTTCTGCCAATATCATTTCGCCTAGTACATTTCATATAGACATTATCAATAGACGTATTTCACAAGAGAGACATTTTCACAATGTGTTCTTACAAGCCAATCACAATCATATCTGTTGATCATGTGAACAATTGCCTATCAGAGGTGCTAGTCAGAAAGTTAGTCGACACCACTGAAAACGCAGAAGGTTTTATTTTGTTTAACGCAAGCCACACGCTTACAAACAAATCCTTTCAATTTGAACTAAAAAAAGTGGAAACGATGTAAATAAGAGATTCACTGTGCAATTAAGACAGCTTTTTTATTATAAAGGATATTTTTGCGAGAGAGCAGAATTCAGTGAGCTTGCGCTTAAGACATTGACAGCTTATTTTTATTACCCGTTCACAATCTCAATGCAAGTTTAGTTTTCATGCATTACACTGTAAAGTGTAAATTGACAACCATATTTAGGCTGAAATGACGGTTCCTCTAGCATTACATAAATATTTAGAAGACTTCAATAAGACATAATTTTGCTCTTTACAAGCCAGCCAGAACAAAGCACACAAGTCACATCTCAGCATCTTTACAGACGGAACACAATAACCTAAAAAGCTATGAAAAAAAAAAAAAGATTGCTTTTCCTTTTTTAGTTTGCTTCCACTTTTCTCCAGTTTCAGTTAGATGAGTTAAGGCATGTATGACGGTTTCTCAATGTCCCCATTTGCTCATAGCTAGCAAACTAATGAAAGCCAATTCAACAATCATTCCATGCCATTACCCTGACCGCTCAAAGTTAATCATCTCATTACGACCTAAAGAGCGGATACCGGAGCGAATAACGTCGATCCTCGCGTCACCGTGAAACCTTGCCGTGGGGGCTTAAACTCACAAAAGGGCTACATGCAAGATGAACACAGAAATATAGAAAAGCGCTCAATCTCAGTTGGGTTACGGACTCTTTTCTGAATTGAATTGTGTGTGATGTCAAGGTGAAATGTGAACGTATAGATCCATATTGACAACTCACCAGTCACTGAGTTCCTCAGAAACCAATAATACAAAGTTCCTGACTGAAAACGTCTATTGAATTAGAAACAATAGATGAGTGGAAGAAGGGAATAACACGTTTTAGCGATAGCCTGGTTCTGCTGGTCAGGAACTGCTGTCACGTATTGCTCTGAAAATCAGAGTTGAACAGAACAGAACGTAAAGGACACCACTTCAACTTGGAAAATATTGAAGAAAGTTCGAGAAGCTGATGTACAAGTATGTTGTTACAATCACACGCCGGCGCCCAGTCAGATGTACAGTAAATAAAAAGCTACGTTAAATTGCTATATTACATCATAAATGATCCTCTCAGTTGATAAAGGCACTCCTTCACTCTCTCAGAGACGTCTTTGTTGATAATGAAATACTCGCGATATTTAATGCTTGCTTCGCCCCTGTTGTTTCCTTAAAGGAGTGTCGAGTAACAGAACACCTTTGTGGTCGGAAGTCTGAGATATCAATATGACTATTACACATACAACTTTGAATGGAACGAAGGCGGTCTATTGTCAATAGTGTAGCAACGTATAGGCCTGTCACGATCATGCATTTTGTGCTGGATCATTAACTGTCATATAAAATAACTGTGATTAATGTCTAACATATCACTTACAATGTAGCCTAAGCCTAATATTTGTTTTACTTGAAATCATACCTGCCTGATTTCAAATAAAACGTACTTTAATGCTGTGAAAAGTAATGCTATATATAATACATTTTATATTCTTTATTCTCTACTCCCTGCCAAATTATCTCACAGCGGAAAAGAACACACAATATTGCGTATTTAATGGCATTTCCATAATCGCATAAATTTCCCTAAATCGGGTGACAAAATGTGAAATTTTAATAGCACAATTATTGCGATAATTGTGATTATTGATTAATAGTCTAATTGTGGTAATTTAATCTAATCACGACAGGCCTAGCTCACACAGAAGTATTTTTTATGTTTAATTAGTCAACTTAAAAACATAACTACAATATGATTCAAGTCATATTCTCTTCATTAACATTCTCTTCATTAACCATCTGGTTAAAAAAAAAGTTATATTCCAAGAGCACCACAGTGATCAACATGGTGTAAATGTAAAACAAAGGACTTGTTATTTGTTAAATATCTTTGCAGAAAATATGCATGAAATATGAAGGCAAATATTATACAAACTTATCTTAAACATATCCTACAGTATATGCTCAGAAATAAAATAAAATAAGAAAAATGCTAAACATTTGACATACCAAAAAGTAGACATTGAGTTTTAGAGGTCAACCTAAAAAGTCAAGACAATTCAAATGATAAAAAATATAAATATATACAATACACAAAAGTATAACACCAGTAAAAGGCTATTATTAACAGCAAATGTTTTGTAAAAACAGAAAATAACGTCACTTTTCAGCCTGTCTCCATCATGCAAACATGAAATATCTATCACACAGTACAGGCCGTGACAGGTTCTGCATCCACTGAGCTGTTTTTGCACTGATTTTCGATGTAAACATGTGCTTGATGGACGTGTTTGGCTGTTGCTCTCACGTCTTTTGCAGCGGCTCGCATAAGAAACGGCATTCTAACACCACGCCGCTCAAGTTAAAAAAAGTTTAACTCGCGTCTAATAACCTTCCCTTTTTCCCACTCCACTGCACGTCTTGTTTTTTCAATGCAATAATGCATTCTGTGTGAACAGCTGGGGTTAGTTCACCCTCAAGCCATCCTAGATGTATGACTTTCTTCTTTCAGCCAGACACAATCGGAGTTAAAAAAAAAAATATATATATATATCTCCTGGCTCTTCCAAGCTTTATAATGTGACTGAATGGTACCTTAGATTATTAATCCAGGGGGTTAATAAAAGCCTTCTGAAGTTAAGCGATGCGTTTTTGTAAGAAGAATATCCATATTTATAAACTTTATTAACTAAACACTGGCTTTCGGTCACGGCCGTCCACGAGTCTAGTTCCGGCAGACTCGCGGACTGACCTCTGACCCGACGCATGACGTAGGAGTATCGCAAGCTTAGATTAGAAGCCTCTCGCGGCTCAAACTAATAGGGCTTGTCGACACACTCTTACATTTCGCTCTAAAAATTCTCGTTCTAGTTTGTGACCGGTGCTTTGTTATGCTCTATCCTTATACTTCATGCATCAGGTCAGAGGTCAATTTTCCGCCGGAACTAGACTCGCGTACGGCCGTTACAGGAAGCCAGTGATTATAGTTTATAAAGTTTTCACTGTTTTCACAAATTCATGTTTTATTCGTTTACATGGAGACAATATTGGTATAGTTTTCAAAAGCTATACCAGTTTTCAAACATTAGCATTTTCAGGCCCCCAAAACGCTGTTGTCGTGTCAATAAACAGCAAAAATGCATGAAAAGATTTCCGTTTTTATTTGAAAACGATGTTGTGTAAATGACCCCTTAGTACGTCTTTTTTCAGCTTTCTGTTTCAATAAGAAATACATAAATGCCAAAAGAAAGCAAACTGCATTCGTCAAGCCATTTCATGGGGTCTTTAATACATCAGCCCCCTCCACTAGTGTAACAAACAAAATGGGCTCTTGCACACCATTATTATCAGCACTGGATAAGACAGGATTTTTTAGCAGTGCTGGAGGATGGGACAAATCTGGCACACTTTCTCTGCTGGATGTCCTCTCTACAGTCAGAGGCCTTATCGCTCCACTACAGATAGCATCACTGAGACCATCGCTTATTTCACTGAGAGTATTAGTGGTCTAGAGGAGCAAACAAGGGCTGACACACACACACTATATATATATATATATATATATATAAAGCATCTCTGAGCGCTGTGAGAAACGGACCTGAAGAGGAAAAAAGCAGAGAAAGGAAAGGTGAGGCCATTAACCTTGAACAGAAAAACAGGGCGAGTACAGTGACCAAGGAGAAATAAAGACTCCAGCTCACAGTGTTTATTAGGCGAGACCCTGCGCTTAAAAAGACCACTGCAAAAAAGCAATTCGCTAGACAGTGATTTATAACCTGTGTCACACAGATCAGAGTGAACAAATCCTTATCAGATCTACATAGGTTGGTACCTGGTCCATTATCACTACTGTGTGATACGCAGATTATTCTAAACGTATTGACAATTATTTTGCTTGTGATATACAATACTGAATATTTTTTATGTTTTAGAGAGAAGTATTTTATGCTCGCCATATGTAATAAAAAATACAGTAAAACAATAATATTGTGAAATATTACAATTCTAAAATAACCGTTTTGGTAATACTTTACTTGAAGGCTTGTGCATAAGACTGACATGACACCTTCATAATCATGATATGACACATGTCATGAATATGAAGGAGGTTTTATTCATGTTTATGACTATTATGTCAAAAGTGTAATTCGCTCAATTATGACATTTTCTAATGCAATGACATTGTTTGAGATGTCTTTGTTATGACACCTTGACATAAACCAATACATGGATACTGTCAGGTGGTTGGTTTTGACATTGACTGTCATGAGGCCATTATAACATTTTAACGACAAATTCAGTTTGTACCACTGTAGTTGAGGTCAAGAAAAACATTCATGACACAGTTATAATGGCCTCATGACAGCCAATGTCAAAACTAACCACCTGACCGTTTAATGTAATGTTAACCCAAAAAGCTAAGTGGTTTCTTAAGTTTGATAATGTTTATGACATATTTATGACAGGTTATGTTGTCTTAGTAATGTCAAGTTGTCATAACAAAGACATCTCAAACAATGTCATATTTGCATTAAAAATTATTTGTCATAATTGAGCGAATGACACTTAATGACAGTTGTCATAAACATGCATAAAACCTCCTTCATGACATGTGTCATGTCATGATTATGAAGGTGTCATGTCTTATGCAAACCCCTTCAAGTAAAGTTTTACCACAGGTTTTTATTGTAATATTTTTCAAAATGCAATTTGTTCCCGTGCATCATTCCTCCAGTCATCTATCCATTACTTCAGAAATCATTTTAATATGCTGATTTTCTGCTCAAGAAATATTATCATGTAACATTGTCATCAATGTTGAAAACAGCTGCTTAATATTTTTGTGAAAACCGTGATACGTTTTTTTTTTTTTTTAGGATTCTTTAAAGTTCAAAAGAACTGCATTTATTAAAAAATATATATATATTTTGTAACTACGAAAACATCTTTAGTATCACTTCTAATTAATCTAATGCATCTTTGCTGAATAAAAAATAAGGAAAAAAACTTTGGATAAAAACATCTGCTGAACATCTGCCTATTTAACCATTAAGTTTGTTAAAGAATGTGTCATTAGTTTTATTCTCATCACATGACTTGTGACTATGAGAGCATCAAGATGTATTAATAGTGTCTCTTATTTGAACTCCAGACGCACCAATGATATTTTGCATTATACATTTACATCCCTTTACATAGTTGGCAAGACTGATTCATTGCAATTAATAAGTTAAAACTATAAGCTGAATAATTTTAAAACTGATTTGAATTGATTAAAAATTAATTTTTAATTTGCGCCATCATTCAAAGATGTCTCTGCATGGCATTTTTTAAAAGTTTTTATATGTCACTATGTATTATTATTTATGGTTGAATATGAATGCAAATTATTCAATACCATTCTTCCTTTAGTGAATGAAAGATTGTAAAATGTGCCTTGATTATTTTCAGTATTTAAGTTTTTCAATTAAATGTTTTCTAATCTACCGCAGTTGTGTGAGGGTTTGCCTGATTATGTCCTGCTTTGTGTGGTTCTGGCTTAAATTACAGCAAGTCAGCATTGCAGGGATGTGAGCCCTCTTTAAAAAGTGTGTTATGACAAATGCAGTTCAAATCAATAATGTAATCAACACCCGTCTCAGCCGCTGTCTTGCTCAGACAATCCCTACAGCTGCATGTGGAGAACCCAACTAGAAGATTATTGATTTAAACACAACCATCGTGAACTACTGACCTTTATCCGGATGATTTAGGACCATGATCCTTCTGTGGGATTCCCGTACCTTTGCCTTAGTGCTGGTCGGACTGCGCAAAACAAGAAAACAGAACATTTAGAGAAGGAACACACCGCCATCTAGTGGTCACAGTGGGAACTGCTGTATGAATCTAATTACAGGACTCCAGATTGTTTTTTTACACAAATCATCAACATGTGTGGTCTGTCTTCATCACTGCACACATCAACTGGAAAGACTCAATCTGTACATTCCCTGAAATTCCCCAATTTAGTGGGCCAAACAAGCAACAGAACTGAAAAAAATAAGGTATGGTCTGAGTTTGGGGACATTTCTTAACTCGACAAACGGATAAAGAAAAGCATTTGACAAAATGGCATTTTTTTAAATTCAATTTAAAATGTGGATCTAAAATAATTTATTTTAATTAAATAAACAGTATTAAACATGACTGTATTCGATTTAAAAAACAATATTGACTTGATATTTTAACTACATTTTAAATCATGAATTGAAATTAAATTGAATAATATTTTATAAAATGATAAAGAAAAAACAGATATACATATTAGATATGTATAATGAATATTGACAAATCTAGTATTTATTTCAATGAGTTGAATCTATGATGATTTTTATCTCCATCTAATGAATTTTTTTTTTTTTTTTTTTGTGCTAGATATAATAAGACTTACTTAAAATCCCAAACCATTTCTGACACATTCAAGCACATTTAAAGGGGTCATGACATGAGAAACCAAATTTGCCTTGATCTTTTGGTATATAAGAGGTCTTTGTACCATTAAAACGTCCTGCAAGTTTCATAGCTTAAGACGTCCTCCCCATTATAAACGAATCATTTATTTAATCAAGCTCTAAATACAGCTCGTTCTGGATCCATGGTAAGAAGTGACGTCACGGTACGAAGTGACGTACCAGCGTTTGCATATGACCGCCTCCAGAACAAGACAACTACGCTTTAAGCGCAAGACAACTACGCTCATTTCGTATCATTGTCGCGCCCGCGCGCCGCGCGCCTCACAAGTGTTCAGTCGACGGAGAGCGAGTGGGTCTGTGTACAGGGAGATTACGACGCCGCAGATGTGCTGTTCCTGGCTGTGGACAAACTACATCTTTGAATACGCTGCGAAAGATCCAGTCGGCAGGGAAAAATGGATGCACTTTATTTTTTGCGGACGTCTCAGTCACGGCAGTGTTAGTTTAAGCGTTTGTTCTATACATTTTAAGGATGACTGTTTTGAGCTTTGCCAGAAAACTGTTGCTCAAAGATAAGTCCGTGCCGTCTATTCTGGGCTCAACAACGACGACGCAAACTGTAAGTAATGTATTTAAAACTTTAAACTACTTTTTAAATACGCTGAAAGATCCAGTCGTCAGGGAAAAATGGATGCACTTTATTTTTTGCGGACGTCCCAGTCACGGCAGTGTTCTGTTTTTGAGGAAAAAATCCCAATATGATGCTGGCTTTGCCAGAAAACTGTTGCTCAAAGATAAGTCCGTGCCGACTATGGGCTCAATAACGACGACGCAAACTTACTTTTTACCATGGCTAATATAAACACATTTGTATAAGAGAATCTTGAAAATATGTCGCCTTTCTAGTAGGCCTAACGTTACATGTGATAGAAAATTAAAAATGTTGCCTTTATCAATGCTGCATCTTCAAAGATGGCCTGTCTGTGCATGCATTTTTGTCCGTGGTACACCCTATCATTTCATTGGAATTAGTTAAATAATGTTAAACTGTTAGCAAATGAAGCTATAGGATAATTATGCAACAATAATCCGTTTTCAAGTGTCTCGGGTTAATTTTTTTTTTATTAATTCAAAATAGTTTCACTTTCCATGTGGACACGGGCTGATCCAGTCTTCGTTGTTGTGGTGATGGTTCATTTTCCTCTGATTCCTCATCTGATTCTGGCTCAAACATAATAAGGTTTTATCATTGCAAGAGCCATCGCTTCGCATGCATCACCCGCTATTAAACAGTTACGCCGAATCCGCAAACGTTCTGGCTGGGGGCGTTAATAATTGATGCATGGGCACTGACGTTAGCCAATCATAACAGTGGGCGTTAACACTGAACTCTTAAAGGGGAAACACCCCCAAAACAGACTGTTTGAATCAGAGGATGAGAAACAGGGTGGGAAAAGGTCATAAATCACTACATTTTAAAAGTTTTTTGTAAAAAAAACTATAGTAAAACTATAATTGCACCTAAGGGAACATAATAATAAAATAAAAAAAACCATGTCATGACCCCTTTAAATAAATAAATATAATGTACCTCTTCAGTCAGTCAGTAGTATAGTAAATTAATAATTAATACCTTTTTTACAACAAAAATGACTTACTAATTTACTTAAGCTGGACTGTGACGCTATTTTCTTCTGGAAACAAACTTTGTAGGATTATTTTCCTGTTATCTCTGTAATGCTGCTTTGAAACGATCTGCATTGTGAAAAGCGCTATATAAATAAAGGTGACTTGACTTGACTATAGTAATGTTTCTTTTTAAAGGATTCAAATTTCTGTATTTATTAAATTGATCTTTTAATCTATATGAAGCATTGAGTTATGGTGTGAGGACAGGTGGTTTTAGGTTATTTGGCTTCACACTGTATCCTTGCCGAAAGATGAATACATTTCTTTCCAGCCTACAGCTTTCAGGGTTTGGCTCTGAGTCACGGCTAAACAGCCAGAAGTGATGATTAAAAGATACATTAATGCTTACACACAAGCGTTCAGTCCTATCAAGCCTCCTCTCAAGTCTCTGCATCATATGCAGGAGTGGGCGTCTGAGAGGGGCCTGAGCAACTGATTAAAACACTGTGAGGAGTGGAGGCTTCCAGAATGTGATGACCAATCTGTCAGGCAAAACTGCATTTGCAGAAATGTGTGGCACTCGAGAGACTAAACTGTGACCTCAAACTCATTTAAAGTCGGAACAGCAATGAACATAAGGATGTTCAAAGAAAACATGAGCATGACTAGGATTAAAAAATATATATATAATAATAATACTATTATATAGTTTTTTTTAAATCCTAGTAATGCTCATGTTTTCTTTGATCATCCTAATGTGTGTGTGTATATATATATATCTCAAAGAAAACATGAGCATGACTAGGATAATATATCTCTATATATATATATATATATACCGTATATATATATTTTTTTTATGGAGTTTGAAAGAAAAGCTGAATTTTCAGCATCATTCCTTCATGCATCTTTGCTGAATAAAAGTATTTGAATAAAATCATCTGCTTATTCAACTATTAAAGGGGGGGTAAAATACTTAGTTTCAGTCAATCTCATGTTAATCTTGAGTACCTATAGAGTAATAGTGCGTCCTTCATATCTCCAAAAAGTCTTTAGTTTCATCATATTTATAAAATAAAAATACAGCTTTCCGATTCTAACCGGAAAAAGCCGAGGTCCTTGATTCTGGGCGTGGGCGGAGCTATAGAGTCAAGCGGGAGCGCCCGGGAAGGTTTGCTTATTATCGATCGTGGTGCGGTATGCCATATTACTATATATATATAGTATTTGGTTTGCAAATCCAGCGACGACCTGGGTCTTGTTAATAAAACATTCGTCACTGAAATGACAAGAACACAAAACCGCACTTGCCACACTCCTTTGCTGTACCGGAAATACAAACTGCATCCACTGTTCCAGTAACACTGGGTTCTTTGGGAAGCTGAACAAGGTAAACTTTCCCTCACATCCCAAAACACACTTTTTTGGAGACATTCTTGACATCAACCATTCCTATTTAGCGCTGCTGATGATGATTTCCGGTAGTAGCGCGTCGATGCATATATATTATATAGAGATATATGATGTCGATGAGCGCGGTCTTTCTCTCCTCTGGTCGACGTGTGCGTGAACGCGCTTTTCCGAGAGCAATGCTCATATAAGGAGTTCCACTCTGGTCTACGTCATTAGATCTACGATAGAAAAAAACCAGCCGAAACGTGTTGCAATCCGGAAGTATGATTTTCAGCCCAGAAATTCTCTGTTATTCGTTCAAAATAACTTTTCAAACTTTGGCCATTATTAGCATGAGAATCCATCTCTTTAACACTGCAAACAACTCTGAATACATGAAACACCATTGTACCCCCCCTTTAAGTTTGTTAAAGAATGTGTCATTCGTTTTCTTATCACTATATATATATATATATATAAATACTTGAATTGAATAAATAAATCGTAATTTATTCCTATGATGTCAAAGCTGAATTTTTAGCAGCGTTACTCCAATCGTCAGTCACATGATCCTTTAGAAATCATTTGAATATGCTGATTTGCTGCTCAAGGCACGTTTCCTATCATAAATCAATGTTGTGCTGCTTAATTATTATTATTTTTTTTTTTTTAATTCTTTGATCAATAGAAATATTTCAAATAGAAATATAAATCTTTCGAAACATTTTAAATGTCTTTACTGTCACAATCAATATAATGCATCCAAAAAAACTGACCTGAAACTTTTGAACAGTAGTATATGGATTAACAAAAATGTCAAAATTTTTATTTTTAGGTGAACTATACCTTTAAAAACCACAAATGACCCAACAAGCTAGCTGAATTTATGATGGGCGTAGAGAGATCAAAGTATATCAGTGCAAATAGTATAACATCACTGAGGTCAGTTATTTCAGCCGTGAGTGACAGACACCAAAGTAAAGCTGAAGACGGATGACAAGAGAATAATAAAAACTATTAACCCAAATCAGTACCGTTTTATGAGCATGAACGCGGTTGACCGAGTTCATATTGTCACGTCCAAGAAATATTGGACACAGTCTGGTTCAGTTCTATGAAAACATTAGTCCAGTTTGACTGACAACACAAAGAAATGACGCAAGCTACGCCACACAGGATGTGATGCTGGCATGCTGTGAGTCACACCTGGTCTGGGACCATGTGAACTTCTGTTGAAGGGAAATTTCTAAAGAAATATACCCTCCGAGGATGAGGAGGGTGGTCCACCGAAAAGCAGATTATAAATTAAAAAGAGACACAGCTGAGAATTCTTCCCATTAGACGTTACAGGATCAAAGCTGTGACGACAGTAGATGACGACCGACTTCAAACCAAAAGAATTGCCCCCAGACTTAACCGCAAGCTCTTCTGGGAAGTTTAGTGATGCAGTGTGTGTGTGTGTATATACTGTAAAACACCTTTGTTTTCTTCCATGACAACTCATAATGAGAGAATTCAGCAAGAGGAATTGCAGTGATTTAGGGCTTTGTTTAGCCCACGGCCCACAATTACCTGATCCCGAGAACAAGGCTGGCTTCCCGTCTGGTCATCTTCTGCTCAAATCCACCTTTGTAGTATGCAGAAAATGACTAGGAAAGAAAAGAAAAATGTTGAAAGCAACGGTCCAGATTCAAAGTTAAGCCCTATCAACAGCATATCTGTGGCATATTGTTGATTACTAGGAGAGAAAAAAGACGCTTTCCTCAGTTTTAAACAGTTAGAATTGAAAAAGACAAGGGCAGGCAGTTAACATACATACAGTATTCAAAGTGTCACAATACTTCAACCTTACTGACATGAAACTTGGATGATAGAATCACTTGTAAAGTTATACCATGCAGTCTTTTAATTTGGTTGTCATGATACACACAATGAGACACGACGGAGGCATCTGAACAGCACAGACATTACGTCGGTAATCCGTAATCAGAATTTCCTTCACCCGGAAAAGTGGTCCCAGCTGAAAATTATTTCACCAACTATACATATCAAGTTATAAACAGGGTTTAACTGAATAACTCCTCTAAGTGCTTTAACACAAACATAAGAGTCACAATTAATTTAGTAATCAACATTACGCCTCAAATGCTGTGAATAGTATAGTACTGAACCCATAACGTTGCACAATGATGTATAATCATACTCAATATTGATGGCAACCACGTTGTTTTGGCTCAGCTAAAAGCCTCATGATCAGCGCTTTCACCGTATTATGTGAAAATGGAGATTTTAGGGATTTGAGAAGATTGACCCCATAATTATCCAAATTCCAAAACTAAAGGTGCGTTCACGCCAGAATTGCCGTAATTACTGACTTGAAAAGCGATCACGTCCTCGTTGAACTCGTAGTTTTCAATTCGCTAATTTTCTGAGAGTCCCGACTTGTACCGCCTGATCGCTGCAACATCAACAGCAAACACTCAAAATGGCAGCGGCTTCAGCGGTAAAACGCAGTCATTGTAGTAAAATGCAGTCATTTTATTATATTTTTGATATCACTATTGTTAATGTCTTATAATATTTAATCAATAATGTAAGAATAATCTGAATATGTACAAAAGATTTTTACTGTTTACTGTTGATCGCACTGAATGTACCATAAAATAAACATTAAAGGGCACCTATTATGCAAAATGGTGTTTGAACATAAATGTGTGTTGGCAGTGTGTGTACACAACCACCCTATAATGATAAAAATCCAACCAGTGTTTTTTTTTTTTTAAATCCCCATAAATCATAAGCAGTGTCTCAGAATCAATGCAATGTGACGTAGAATTGCACAAGCCCCGCCCACGACTGTTGATGACACTGCAGTTTGAGCATAGACCCGCCCTGAGTGAGCTGGACACAGTCCGCCATTGTTTCGACGCTGGAGCAGCTGAAGAACGTCTCCGAAAGCGATTGAGGTGTTTTGTTTTTTGGATGTTAGAATGAACATAGCAGTCTTCATTTACTCTCGTTGTTACTCGAGGATTGATCAGTACAACTGCTCTCGTGATCCAGCTTACAGTAATAATAGGTGCCCTTTAAAATATGTTTATTAACAAGGCATTTCCATCACTTGCTATATTGTGGTTGTGTCAACTGATTACTCAAATTACACAGATTAATTTGTGTTTTCATAGAACTATGCATAATTCAGAGTCCAATGACGTGAAAAGGTCTGAGAAGAACATCCCAGGTTGTCATCTAATAATTACAGTAATTATGACGTGAACGCATCAAACGGCTCAAATGTGAGTGTTAAGATCATGATAATGAAGTTGCATGTGTTTAGAGGAGGTTTAGGCTGTATTCTTCAGTCAAATTCAAGATTTTGTTACAGTAAAGAATGAGAATGTTTCGGTTTCCATTTTCTTCATAGATTTTTCCCCTTGGGACTTTCACACATTAGGGCTTTTCACGCTTGAAATGTTTAACCCTGCCTCATTCTAAACCCAGTAAATGGGTTATCCTGCTTCATGTTTCACACTGCTCATAACCCGGGGTTAACAATTAATCTGCGGTATTCTTAAGACGTTTCACACTTTACATTCCTGAACACTGGGTTACGTTCTTATTTGCGGTGTCAATGCCATTGACTGGGCGAATACCGCACACAATCTTTACATAAAGGCTAATAGCATTGTGTGTCCGCATGCTATTATTACATTTTATATGTATATAAACTAAGCTATCAAGTTTTTCCTGAATAGACTTTTTGGACAATAAAAGTAAAAAATAACTTCTGCACTCCAATTGGCACGTTTTCCATCGCCATTTGCCATTTTTCCCCTCAAAAGCTGACTGACTGTCCAAAGCATGTGATTATGTGCCACACGATTGGCTGTCTGTTGCTAAGCATCTAGTCATAACATTATAATACCGCATCGTTTCACACTGCACAAGTTTGGCACTGCAATGAGGGGTTAAAAGTGGGGTTTAGCACGATGATAACCTGGGGTTAAGCACAGTGTGAAAAGCCCTATTCCGTATTTTCAGCACATACTTATAATTTTAAGGAGCATTTCACCTGAAATTTTTTTAAATTAAATAATACATTATTTTTCTCTACATCATTCAAAACCCATATGTTGTTGTCTATTAATTAAAACAAAAAAATAAACTATGAAGAATCTTTACACAGCTAAAGCACTATATGAGCCGTTTACCAAAGAACAAAAGGGCCTAACAAAATAAAAAATACCCCATTAATGCATCATAAAAGTGGTCTATATGATTACATGTATTCTTAAGCATTAAAATAGGGTTGTATGAGGAAAAACTCATTTCTGGACCTGAACAGTCCGGATCATATAAACTGTGGTTCAATAGGCAAGAGCTTTGAAAAGACTCTTCAAAAATGTCAACTTTTGTGTTCTACGGCAAAAATAACAGCGCACTGGTTTGGTACTCATGTACTGATTGATGTTGAGTAAACAATGTCTCTGTTTTTCGCTGAACTATCTCTCTTTACTAAAGATGCCATAACGGGATAACATCGGTCTGTGGCTCCTTCAGAAATCATACTTCCTGCAGGATTTCGGGCAGAGTTCACAACTGAGTAAAAACATGTGTACGTTTTAGAGGGCGAGGGAGGCCAGAATGTTCAGTCCAATCTCAGCCCAAAACATGTCACTTAATCACACTCATCCGTTACGTGATTCACAGAAAAATGAAATCATTTGATTAATAACTCTAATAATGATCTATTACAAGAGTAGTCAGTCGCGAATCTGCGAAAGCCACTGAGATTATAGAAGTTTCAGAGAGTACACAGGTGGACAGGTTGAGTCAAAGCGCTGGGAACCAGCCCCAACCACACATCCCTAGAGATTAAGAAAAACCTGGACAAATCAGGTTTATAGACTCCATCAAAAACCAGACGCACAGCGTGAACTATGGCAAGGGCCAGTAAGACACGATGAATCAGTCCTGCGCCCTACAGCAGGAGGTTTAACATGCCAAAAACGCACGCAAAAACAAGTGCCTCAAGATGTGGAAATGAACATGGAAATATCCAAATTTCATTCCCACAAATCATCGCTTTCTGAAACAGAATCTGTGTTTAAAAAATGAATATGTTATGCTGGATTTTTTCAAATGGGAATATTGATTCATAGGGTGTTCGAGAGCAATCCCACAGCAAAATCATTCGCTTGTGCATGCTAAAAAATAGTTGGTTTGTTTCTGACACTTACCGTAGTGGGTAACTTCTTGGCAGCTTCCGTGATAACCTGACCCAGAGGCCTCCATAAATGGAATGCATATCGACCTAAAAGCCAATGTAATAAGAGAAAAAAAGGATTGATGGGTTGAAAAGTGTGCCACTTGATAGCAGACGATTTACAGAGTTAATTTCCAGGGTTAACAAAGTTGGTTTACGGGTGAAACCAAGGACAAAACCACATTTTAGTCTTATTCAATATGTGTTAAAGGTGAGGACGCCTTTCAACTTCCCTTGGTATTTACTTGGTCAGGGTGCTGGTGAACTGCCAGCGGTTGTGGTTCAACTGTGAAGCAACACACTGCAAGTCAGCAGCACTCAATGAAATGAACATATAATGCCTCTGAACATCCAGCATTCAATAAAAAAGCTGAGAAAGGCCGTTAAGCGGCTCGTTTTAATGCAACCAAATTGTAGGTGAAGAAATACATAAAGTAATACATTATGGGAACATTTCAGGATTTTCATTTCATCAAATTCTGAGGAGTTTATTGTTGAGAGGAAAACGTTATTTTGCTTCTCAGCAAAAAAAAAAAAAAAAAAAAGCGTTTGAGGCTCTCTCCACTGTAATCCAAAGCCCTGCCTCTGAGCGAATCAGACCACACACCACCTCAGCTTTTGGCAGAAGTGCTGCCCCCTCGATGTACTGAAATGGGAATTAGCCCCCTTCCTCAAAGCGACCACAAGTGCTATTCTATCCTGACCTCACACAGCTATGGGTGGAAGACTTGGCGACTAGCAATGATGAACTATCCAAGCAGCAGTAGGGAGGACGGCAGAGACACCTGCCAGAAAAGAATCAAACGTAAACAGGGTGATGACAAAGTCGCTTTAATTATTTGGCCACATGCGGCCATTTAAAGACTTTGATTTCTCTAATGCCAGAGGCCACATTGACCTCATTAACCAGGGCGAGCTTCATCTGGGGGCTTGAACAAACACTCACGGTAAGAGCGGCTTAACCATCTCCCTCATCAACGCCGCCATCATCTCGAGTGCTTCCAATCCTTTAGAATCACATCATAAATATCTGTGGTCAGCTTTAACATACAAGAGGAAAGTTTAGCTAAATATTTTAAAAAGACAAAAGAGGAAAAAACTTTTATCACATTATACAATGGCTACTATCCCGCTGCGAACCACAACACGAGGGATTTTAGCTTGCAAACATCCTGCCTAGAAACATACTCTGCGCCAGAACGCAAACGCAAAACTTTCGCCAACACGACATTTCAAGAGTGCTGATATTCAGGCCAACAGCACTGAGACTTTTCACTCTTAGTATAACTCCTGTCAGACTGTCAATCTCTGGGAAGTTTTCACTAATTCATTCAATCACATCGATTCATTCATGATAGAAACAACAAGTGTCTTTTTGAGTTAAGCCCGGAACACACCAAGCCAACGGTCGGGCGTCGGGCAGTTCTTGTGTGTCGCCCGACTAAGTTTTCTCAGTGTGTTCTTCACAGTTCGCTGAAATTGGTCCTCGGGTATTTTTTTTCAGCCGATTCGACATGTTGAATCGGCATCGGGCCGTCGGTGAGAGAGAGAACTCTGATTGGCTCTTCAGCTTAGAATAATAGCAAAGAAGTCAAAACAGTACAGATAGAAGGCTATTCTAATGTTACGTCATCTTACCGGAGTGTTCCTTGGCTAATACTTCAATATTAACACGAGCGGAGTGGAATAAAGAAAGTGTTTAGCAGGATTGATATTCAAAACGAATACATAGACAGTTGTATGTATTGCAGAAATAAACAGTTGTCTAGTTTACACGCAAGCGAAGACCGCGCATTCTAGCTGACAGTCGGCTGTAGTTCTCTCCGTGTGTTCAAGTGCAGCTTTTTTCCCAGACGCAAGGCGAAAACACAGTCGGCTTTCATCAGCGCTAGTTCTTTGGCGTCGGTTTGGTGTGTCCCGGGCTTTAGTCATTTAATTATTCACTCAACTGATTTATTCAAACACGGAATAAATCGGGATAGTAAAAAAAAAACTGGGGCTCATCACTACTAATTGGGCATATTATTTCATATTGTACGCACACAGGAGAACTTATAAAAAATGTCTGCCTAATTAACAACACACATTTTGACTATTTAAAATGATTGTTAATAATAATTAGCATAAAACACCAAGTGTGTATGGGTGTGGTGATATTAAAACATGACAATAATTCTCATCTAGGTGAAAGCGGTCTCACAAAATTGAGAGTTGATTTGTGTCTTTTACAACTTACTCAGAAAGTAGAACTGAAGTGACATTCATAGGTAGCATTTTTCGTCTTTATTTAAAAGGCTTTATGATATTAAGACCGATATTAAGACTTTATTTAAAAAAAAATAAAGCATATTGCTATTGTGAAGCACAAATGCTTTGATTCAATTAAATAAATATGCACTGTTGCACAGTTATAATTTACATGCGTGGAGAAGATTGGTTAACAAACTCCATCTCTGCATATGCTGTTGCTTAAAACGTTCATCTGGGTACGCAATGTGCGCCATTTCATCAAATTTGTAACAATCTTTTATAGACATGAGAATACATCAATGTGTTTCTAAATATGCAAAACCCTCGATCTGAGTTTGCATGTTTTGATGTCCACATGTTCTTATTCAAGAAATTACCGGGGCTGTTGCATTTCTATCATAAAGAAGTGGCCACATAATAAAGATTAAGTAGACATTTAAATTAAATGTTGTTTGACTAATATTAAATAAGGATTTGATCGTGCTGTAAAGTGTAACAACAACACTTACAGGCCATTGACGGCACTGCATGCATTTGTTATAATACGCAATATACAGAAGTTGATTATTGTTTATAGTATATCTATGTATTTAACAGTGTTGTTAAGTAAAACCATATGATTATTTGCTATTGATACTTTATTTGAATTAATTATGTGACACCAATTGTCACCCTCTGGTATATTTGATCAGGGGTTCATCCTACAGCGAGATAATGACCCAAAACATACTTCCAGGCAATGTCAGAACTACCTTAGAAGAAAAGAAAAGATGGTAGGCTTTAATTCATGGAATAGCCAGCACAGTCTCCAAACTTAAACCCCATTGAGTTGGTTTGGGATTAACTGGACAGAAAGATGAAAGCAAAGCAACATACAAGTGCAACACAAGTTTGTGGGAACTTTTGCAACTGTGTTGGGAAGAACTTTCCAAAAAAGATTTGATTATATCTGGAAAGGTGGCTACTCTGATGAGTCGAAAATGTTGATTTAGATTTACTGGTAATTGTGCTAAACAAAATGATTGCATGATTTCTTTCTTTTTTTACGTCCAATTGTTTTTATGTTCTGTGCTTTCATTTCAGAGTAAATTGATACATTAAACTGCATAAATTTCAATAAAAACAGGAAAAATGGAGGTGTTCTAAATTTGAATAATAATACACTTTATTTTATAGAGCGCCTTTAAAAGCAGCTTCTCAAAGCGCTGTACATAAAACCACAATCCACCGGAAAATACAACAAGTTAAAGTTAATAAAAACAAAAGCAGCAGCAAAAAAAAAAAAAAAAAAAAAAAACGATCACAAAAAAACATCAGCCTTCAAATGCAAGTTACAAAAAAAATGTCAAAAGTCTGGTATGGTAATGTATGTGTATTTTAAGTATGTGTATTACAATTAATTGTAAAGGCTATTGTTCACTTAGGTCTGCTCTTATTACCATATTGTTTTGTATTATATGACTATTGCAAAAAAGAATATTTTTTCCAGTCTACTTTTGTCATTGAAGATTTCTTAAAAATATGTCATCATAAATTAATATTGTGTATCTTCTTGTGTGTTTTATAACACCTCTGCAAGTGAGCCATCCTCAAAACTAGTAAACACAATAAACACTTTTAGACCCTTTTATATAGACCCAGAAGATAACACACCTCTCATTTACCAGTTGTGCATATGTGTGGATTTTTATACAGAGAAATCTTGCAGCTCAGGCTATGACACAACTATTGTTACTCTTTCATTATATATGATGAAATGCATGAGATTAAATGCAATGTATGAAATTCATCTTAATTTCTTTCTTCTGCTGAACATAAAAAAATATATTATGAAGAATGTCGGGTAACCAGACAGTTGATGGACCCCATTGAAGTAGGAAAAAAATACTATGGAAGTCAATGGGCTAAACCAGCTGTTTGGTTACCGACATTATTCAAAATATATAATTTTATGTTCAGCAGAAAAAAGAAATTCATACAGTTTTGAAACAACTTGAGGGTGAGTAAATGATAACAGAATGTTCATTTTGAAGTTAACTAATCCTTTAAAATAAGTTATTAAAAACGCTTCTCTTTTTTTTTTTTTGGTTCACTGACCTTTTTACCCCAATAAAAACGTGTTCTGGGTGAATGGCCTCTAATTTGTCATGTAGCTAATGCTGTCAACAGCTTGAAAATACTTATTGCAAGCAATCCAGGCAATAAAATCCAGGCAATCCAGTCTCCCCTGGAGTAACCTGAGGTTAAAAACTTCCTCAAAAGCACAATGGTAATCAATCATCAGTTTGAACCAGTTAACCTTTGGTTCCCATCCCAGAGCTTTAACCACTAAGTTATACCACACATATTATATGAATGCATGTAGCTTCTCCATGTGACTGTGCAACACGTGGTTTAATGACAAAGGAGTCTCCAAATGAGTGCATACACTGGGGTCAACGCGGTTGTGCTCACCTGCAAACCCTGCCGCAGCAACACCCAGTCCCACTGCCATCAGAGTGCCGGCCTGAAACACACAAACATTTTATCACTATGACAATTAACAAACACACGACCAGTATTTGTAGAGAAGCATTTTAAATGTTGCCAAATAATTATATTGGCTAGACATTACATGGTTTTCCCATAGTAGATGATCAACAATTCAAAAACTTCCATCGACTATACTTCCACTGGAAATTTCTCACTCTTCAGAGATTTAAAATGACGTCCACCAAACTCACCACAGACCATCAAACTGTTCTAGGAGAGTAGCTGATAATCCAAAATCCCATAGACTGAATGTTCAGAGTCTGACTCATGCATCATCATCATTACATGATTATTCATGAATTAATGCAAATGTTAAACAGCTAAAATGTAAATACACAAGCCCTTTAAGCTTCATTCTTCTGACGGTCTATCTATGCATCCGTCTATCTATCTATCTATCTATCTATCTATCTATCTATCTATCTATCTATCTATCTATCTATCTATTTTTGTTTATTTGTTTATTATTTAGATCCCCATTAGCTGCTCCATTAAGCAGCAGCTATTCTTCCTGGGGTCTTAACTATTTTTACAAAAATATTAACGTCAAAGCTGTACAACAATGAAGACAAATACAGAAGTGCACACAACATCATCTAAGACTCACACGCACACACACACACACACACACACACACACACACACACACACACACACACACACACACACACACACACACTAAACATAACAATATAACAATATAAGATCTTCTATGTACAAAATATTACCACTCTCTGGGTATAATATAAAATAAAATAAAAAATCACATTTCAATTGCCATAGCTCATACAGTCGTTATTAATTACATAATTACAGTTACTCCCAAGTAAATAAATACAATCTCAATCTTTTTGAAAAACTAACTGACTCGCTGAAACCAAAAATAACGGGAGCGAGTTCCATGCCACCACTGCTCTATAACACGATGTTCTTTGAAGTTGATTGGTTCACATCTATCTATCTATCTATCTATCTATCTATCTATCTATCTATCTATCTATCTATCTTGCGTGTATCAATCAATTAGGGCTGCATAACGATTAATCGCAACTAATCGTTTGCAGAATAAAAGTTGGTGTTTACATCATATATGCGTGTGTACTGTGTATAATAATTATGTATTGATAGATACACAAACATGCATGTATATATTTAAGAAAAAAATATATTTATATATTAAGTATTTATAATTATATATCATAAAAATTATATTTAAATATTTAAATGTATATAAACATGTAAATATTTTTAAAATATATACATGCATGTGTGTGTATTTATAAATACAGAATTATTTTACACAGTACACACACATATATGATGTAAAAAAAAACTTTTATTCTGCTAACGATTAGTTGCGATTAATCGTTATGCAGCCCTACAATCAATCTATCTATCTCTCAGTCTATCTATCTATCTATCTATCTATCTATCTATCTATCTATATGTATCTATCTATCTGATTGTTTATCTATCTGACGGTTTATCAGTTTATCTATCTATCTATCTATCTATCTATCTATCTATCTATCTATATATATATCTATGATACACTGTCTGTCAGTGGTATCGGTCTATCTATTTGATGGATGTTAAATCTATCTGACAGTTTACCTACCTACCTATCTAGAACATCCTAGAAATTGCCTAGCAATGCCCTAACAACCACAGAACAAACAATTTGTATCCATAAGGAGTATGTGGCATTTAAACTTCACATTTTTGAAGCTATTTAATCTTTAAACACGACTTTGACAAGGTTGACTCGAAAAGCTCCATGTTTAACTTTTTTATCTTCTTTTATGGATCGACAAGGTATTCAATTAGCTTGTACTTAGAACTTCTAGAGGGCCATAAAGTGTTTGTTATAAACTCACAATGGATGATGTACAAAAACTGAGAATGTATGCTTCACAAATTCACAATGAGTAATACTGCATGGCTAATAATTATTTCCCATCTTCCAACAACCAATATTGAGCTACTTTCATTAATACATCAGTTCACAGTAAGTATTCGGCTAATAATATAACACACTTTGAAAAGAAAAAGGTAAAAGTGTTAATATAAATGATTGAGTTTCAGAAGTGATCAGCAAGGTCACTGTGATGATGAGCACAGATGGAGCTCTTATGACACAGGTGTTTCAGCCATTATAGTAAAACAGTGTAACTGCTCCAGACTCTCCAGCACGATATTTACTCACAAAGCGTTTGTCAATATCTGTCTCACTCTGCACGGTGGATTTTGGTGTATATTCAGCATGTCTCATGAAGTCCCCGTCCATCGCTACTCTACTGGAGCTCGCCATGATGCTGGTGACAGCCACAGCTACGGAAACACCAAAGGGACAAACTTCAGCTGCTGCGGCGTCTCGCGATTCTAAAGCAGAGGTTTTAAAACAGTTCTAATTTAGTTTTATATGTGCATTAAACTTCCAAACCATAATGTAAACCCTTAGTATTATATTTATTTATCATGCGTTTAAAAAGGTTGCATGTATTATGTTGCATATGGATAATGGTATAGATCCCACACAGAAAGAGGCATGCCAATCCTGTCACAACCAGCTCTGCCATACCAGTGATCAGCTGCTGCGGTTTATCAACAGGCACGCGACAGAATAAAGCTATCATGAATAATTCACATCTAAATCGTAATAACGCAAGAAGCGGGGGATATAGAGGAAATACAATAAATCAAAGGAACAATATGCCGGACAGCGAACAACCGAGTGAACATGAAAGTGAGAACTCACCTGGAACGCAAAACCCTCAGAATCAGCCAACACAGTGAGTAACGTTACAGCTAAAGCAATTAGGCCTATTAGTCAAGTGAAATGTCACGAATGTTTACGTTTGTAACATTAAAAAATGGGGGGGAAATAGTAGCCTACATAAAAATAATCATTTTACATTTAAAACACATTTACATTTTAAACGTTTTATAAACAGTCAAATGTATCTTTATTTCGATATTTATTTCGGCATTCTGGGGATTAAATCGTACATTTATTTGCATAGCTTCATCTGTTTGCCAACAACTAGCCTACTTAAGTTTCACTTTCGTTTCTGCCCAACAATCATGAGAATCGAAACTTCCAGAACGCAGACACGAATATTTACATGGCAGCTGATAGGCTACTTACTCTTAGAAAAAGGTTCAACGGGGTATAAAGTAGAACCCTAGGGTTCTTTACTCAATATTAAGGAACCCTTTTGCAAAAAAAGGTTATAGGCCTGGCTAAACACATAAAATTATTGCATAATAGGCTACACTTTTTATTTCAATGTTTTCTAGTGATAAAATATGTTTACGAGCTGTTTAACTTATACAATTTTATTAAAATAAGAAATTAATTAAAACAAAATGTATTCATTAAAACTCCCTAAAATTATGATGGAACCCCTAGGTTCTATATGCACCTGACGGAACCCTTTAAGGTTCTAAATAGAAATGTTCTTCTAAGAGTTTGAAATACTTGTTGTCCCCGCCTAAGGGATGTTTGTCTTTGATACTTACTTGCACACGAACACGTTTTCCAGTGTATTATCTCTCTCCTTAAAATTGTTAAACAGGAATAGTATAACACTAAAACATTCAAATCTAAACATTGTAAACCTAAAAACATTGTAAAATAGGCCTATAGTGAAACAACACCTACTGTATTAAAATAACCTTAAAAAACACAACAACCCTCTGGTACACAGTACCGGTTTCCAAAATGCATGTAGGCCCACATGTTTTTGAATAAATGTCTTTATTTAATGTCTCAACTAAACTTGATCCTGTCATCTCGACCATCATTATAACACCTGTTTCTAGCCATTATAAATGTACACATATTGTATATGAAGCACATTTAAAATGGTTTCTTAAGCTCTACAAATGTTTCCCTTCATTTAAACAATGAGCATATTGTTAAGCAAATGCATACTGACATGGCATCACAAGACAAAAAGATAATAAACAAACATCATCAACTGCTACTTTGTAAATAAAATCGATCAAACACTGAAACCATAATTAATACAATAAATAGTTTTGGTTAGTTAAAAACCCTATATGTGATCTCTTTCAGAAATGTCACATTTTTGCCTTTTTAATTTATTTATTTGATGACTGTTGGTTAATGCTAGGTTACCGAAGTTTTTTTTTAACAATAATTATATTTTGGCAGGAATATAGTTACCATGGTGAATTTTTGTAAGGGGGATTCTCATTATTTGTGTCCTTATTGATTTGTTTATTTAGTTGTAACCAATGTAAAATACTGATCTGTTACCTGAACTGAACTACTCTTGCTATTTCTATTTGTGCTGTGATCATGTTCTTGATTACTGATTTACCTAACGATGATCATAATTCTAATCTTTTCATACCACATGATTCATTGTTTTATATGTCATCATGCAGCACATTTGGGGTCATTTGGGATGTCAGGGAGCGATGAAGTGATACAAATGTGTTTTTAATTGGATTTTGACTGCTGCATTGTTTGGGGTGGTGGGAGTATTGTGTCACGATCAAATATGACGGGGATAGAGGGGGAGTTCCCCGGAGTTGTTTGTGAAAAATTCTGACCTTACGTAAGAAAAGATGACTTGTGCCCCCACCTTGGTTTTGAGACATTGCTGGCACATGAGACAAGCTGATAAGTTCACAACACAGATGGAGACAGAGTCCGAAACTGAAATCAACCTATGCATGCCATTGCCCACACAGTGCTGAGGGATACACCAAGATACCACCAAACGAATCAAGATGGAGCAAACTGCAGAGGAGTAAGTCATGACACGACTGTTGTTGTATTTTTCCATCTTCATGTGATCCAGATGTTTCTCTAATTGTTACCATCAGGTGCAATTTCAGCATGTTTGTTTGTGACTGCAAGGGAAGACACATTTCTTTTGTTGTTGTTAATGTAGTTAAATATTATCTTAAGCCTGGAATACACTACACAACTATTAAAATCTGAACAGATTTTAAGACACTTTATGGGTGCGTTCACGGCATGTAGCAATTACCCTAATTACGAGATTCCAACTTGTCCTACTTGTTAAAACTTTTAAACTGGGAATTTTCTGGGAGCTCCGATGCAGATTCATTTAGGCATTGATAATGTTGATATAGAAATGCAAAAATTCCCAGTTTAAAACAAATAACCATTTACATGTTTAGGACGTTTGCAATGTAAGAATGTACAGGGAAACTTCACATATAAAACACTGACTTGTTAGGTAATGTTTTCTCAATAAAATCAGATGGTTTCTTATTAAATCAATAGGATGTGTGGGAATACCAATATGGCGGCAAGGTGGCTTTACTTATTATTATAAGGTCATGAGTAGAACAGCGCTGAGTAGAACATTGAAAATCATAGTAATTACAACATGGCGTGATCATGCTTCACCACACCTGCCTGTGATCCTGAAGATCTTGAATAGCTGGTTCGGGTGTGTTTTATTTGGGTTGGAGCTGATCTCCATGCAGAAACATGTGCCTCATTGAGAGCATACCAAATTCACAAAATCTGCAGACTGGCTCTGACTTCGGACTGAAAATTGGAGCAAACATATGGGCAAAATCCATGTAGTGGTGTATTCCAGCTTTTAGTTTGTTAACCAAAAAAGTGTGTGTAACATAAATATTAGCATGCACCATGCAAACTTCCAGTTGCCAGCCCTGAGTGTCTGTTGCACCATCCCATTTGTGTTTAGAATTGAAAAGCATTTCTATTTCTCTCTCTGCAGCGGCACAGAAAGAAGAGGAGGATCTGAGGAGATGGCGGGAGGAGAATCGCCCTGGTCCTATTCAGCTGCCTCCAGAGAGACTGGGTAATGTGAAGATGAAATATGTGGATGTCCTGATCTAAAACACAAAAGAGCAAAGGAAAATAACTTCTAAAGCTGCATATATTCTCTCACAGGTGGCGCAGTATCATTGGCAGAAGCTAGACAGAGACAGCAGGTGGAAGCACGCCAGTCAAAGCTGAGAAAAAAGGTTTAGGAGTACCTGTTTAAAATGTCTGATTCATTTCCTTAATACTTGTGGTGTTTTGCATATTTACAGTACATTTGCATATTTCTGCAGCTGAGACAAGAGGACATGGATAGATCAAATAGACAGGCAGAGGAGGAGGAGATTGAGAAGATGAAGGCCATACAGCGAGAGAAGGTAACTCAAGAAACTTGAAAATTTAAGAAAATTGTTTACATCTGACTTTTTACAGCATTTCTGTAGGCCATTATGTTACATGCATCTGCAAAACTTCATCTGGTCGTCTGGGTTATGTTTGGATTCAGTGCTTTTTTTATGATGCCTTTGTAATTCAGACTTTATAACTCCAGATGTCACTGCAGGCAACACACAAGTTATCATATTCTCTGCAATTAAAGGAGATATTAGTCTTCAGCCTTCAGTGCTGCTGCTGCATGAGTTTTGCGTGATTGACGAGTCTAATTATTCCAGCAGCCACAGACACCAGAGTTCATTTTGCTAAAACATGCGCCATCACTGCTTGGCTGTTCTCGTAGTGTAATAATGGTTTACTTTAGGGATCTCGGGATTGTAGATAAGCTTGTAATACTGGAAATGAAAAACAGCTAGAGAAAAAAAAAAGTTTTTAATTAGATTAGATTTAACTTTATTGCCGTTGTGGAGAGTACAAATACAGAGCCAATGAAATGCAGTAAGCATCTAACAGGAAGTGCAATCTACAAAGTGTCAAAAGAATGACAACGCTTTGAAAATATGTGGTTCAAAAACTTATTCAAACCTGAAAATGGAAAGTTTTAGGAATGTGAAAAATTAACATTCTGCTAATGTTGAAACATAATATGAATAAAATAAAAATAAAAAATAAAATATATATATTAAAATATAAATGTGTGCACTATTTTAAAGTCAGTAGTCAAACAATTTAATCCAATATTTCAAGAACTTGTCAGAAGATCAGATTTTGGATTTTGTGATGAAAAATGTTGCATTAAATTATAAAAATGCAGAATAAAAGCATTTTCATAATTTTCACAAACTGTCAATGCTTTAGCATTCTCTTGCAAATGTATTGCGTTCCCCCAAGAAACACTGCATTCTCTCGCAAAAAGCATTCACATAATAGGGCAAATATTTTTCTTCCATCTCTTTTTTTTTGTTGTTGTTGCTGCTATGTCCCTTTAAGGCTCCGTACAGACGGATCACACACTGTATTATTTAAATCATATTATAGTGCAAGTGCAAATTATTGATGGCAATTGTCCAAATGATAATGGGGTATGAATGCTAAATTATTAATTTACACTGCAAAAAAGACATGGTGTTTAAATGGCTGTAGGATAAAAAACAAATACTGTCCCTGCTACTAAAAATGTTTGCATGCTGCTTGCATGTATATTATATATATATAGGTTGGTATGATCTGATAGTTTTGCCCTAAACTCACACCATTGGATGAGCCAATCTTGTTACTGTATGTCCAGGTCCAGCTGATCAGGATGCTCAAACAAACCTAGTAATGTTTTGACATGTTAAAGAGAGCCACAATGTTTACACTTTTTTTGTGGAGTCAACTTGCAAATGGCTTACTTGTAGTTCATTTAGCAAATTAAGCTGAAAATGGATTCTGTAAGTACTTTTACATCAAAACATCTTTAATGGATTGCATTGCAGGCCAAGAAACTAGAGATGAGGACAAAGCAAGAAGAGGAACAGAGACAGGAGCGGTATCAGCACGATAAGGAAATGTACGTTTACATTTCCCCTACAGTACATGCAGATTTAAAGTGTGATTTGTTTTAAACAAGGAAGAATGATGTTAAGCTGCTTTGTTGGCCATGGACAGGTTTACCCAAGTTCAGTAGAAAATATGCCTTTTATTTAGAAATCTTGTCAAGAGATTATTGAAAACAATGCAAGGAATCCTTCAAGTTAGTGAAACGGTGACATGTCACGTGTCCCTTTTGGTAGTGAAACTTTTGCATCATTAACTCTTATGTTGTTGTAAACCCATATAACTCTTCAATGAAAGCATTTTTTTTTTTTTTTGCTAGTCTGGTCGCAATACTAATAGCTATTAGGCCAAACTGGCCACACACAAAAAAAAATCACAATAATGCATAATTACTTTAGTGGTCCATTTGAATTCTGGACTATATTCCAAGTATTCTAAAATTATACAATATCTTTGTTTGAAAACCAACATCAAATTTAAATTGTTATTCACAATTTGTTTTCCTTTTTGGCTTACCTTTTAGATCTCATCCATGCAATTTTAATATGTGCATATTCAAATTTGGTACATTGTGATTGGTTACAAAACGTATCTTGGTCTTGTTAGACCTCAGTGCTGCCTTTGACACAATATGGCATGGGCTGCACAACTGGCTGTGTCTCTCCAGGATGGTACTCGATTGGTTTTGATCTTACTTAACTAATCGTGCACAGTGTGCTAGTCTGGGAAATCATAAATCTAATATCGTGCCAGCTCGACAGGGAGTTCCTCAGGGTTCAGTGATGGGCCCGACTCTATTTAGCAGATATGCTTCCACTTGGGCAAATTAAGTATGGCCTTGGGTATCATTGCTATGCAGATGATACTCAAATTTACATCACCTCTAGCCCTGATGTCGGTATCATGTTAGCTGTTTTTAATGAGTGTCTAGAAGAAATCAAAACTTGGATTCAGCATAATTTGCTGAAACTGAATAGCTTTAAAACTGAGATTTAGTTTAGTACAATGTTGGCTAAATTATTTTTTTATAATTTTTTTTTTTTTTTTAAGCACTAAACATCTAATATTAATTCCCAGCATTTATGCAAATGTGAATGAGATTTGAGAGCATCCAGGAGTCCAAGACAGTCAGTAAATAACAACTTAAATTTTAGGCTTTTCCTCAAATGTATATACAGTTCAGAATTGTGTGCAAAAAAAAAAATTTTTGGAAGAGAGAAAGTTATATGGGTTTGGAACAACATGAGGATGAGTAAGTGACGAGCATTTTCATTTTTTGGATGAACTATCCCTGTAATCACAATTATGTATTTTCCTCCTACAGGAAAACCAATGAGTTTCTTCAAAGAATTGAGAGGTCCAGCAGTACCGTTTCTATGGCATCAAGCAATTCCATACCGGCATCATCCTGGGTAAGACAGAGGCCAAAAATGCACTGTATGCTCCATAGGCCCGAGTTCAAGCCTCTTGTGCATAACTGTGGCACTGAGGTTAGAGACTGAGGCACTGGAATAATTCACACCAATTGATCTGTCTTTGATGCATGTTTTCAATGTAAACAGTCCTCACTCAAGAGCATTCATTGACATGGCACATTGGACTGTAGCAAAGAGAACCCCCCCCCCCCCCCCCCCCCCCCCAAAAAAAAAACTTATTATCTTCTTATTAGCCTCATACCAGAGAAGGCTGCCTGAGTCCATAATAATGCGTTCAGACTTTGCAATGGTGCAAGTGCTGCTTCCGAATGGTGAGGCAAGCAGAGTTCAGGGGACTTCCCAGAGTTCACAGCGAGCACGCCTCACAAAAGGCAGAGATGGGTCTGTGAGAATTAAACAAAAAGAGAGACTGGTGTGGAATAACCTGTATTGTTTGAGTGAAAGTACCTGGAAAGGAGCCAGAGTCTCAGCGAAAAAAAAGTAATCTGACAGGATGCATTAAAGGTGTTAATTACTAACCACAATGACTTCACTTGAATTTTAAGCAGCTTCGTTTTGCATCAATATGCTCTTGTGTTAACCAAACACTGAGATATAGATCATACTTTGCTGTTAGTTTTTTTTAAAACCAACTTTTCCACTTTCTCCGCAGCTCCACCTGTCTAGATCTTTTCTATCACAAATCATGTAAAATACTGCAAATTCACAGCACTAACCTCTGAGACAGTGATTGTGCTATAGTGACAACAGTGACTACACTGTCTACAAAGACAAGTACAGAGGCCTAGAATTTGATGTAATGAAATATATCAAAAGTTAGGCAACAGATCAAATAGAAGAGTTTGCTGCTGGAGTATTTTTGTCGCATTCAGTGGCAATTTGCCCCGAGCCCTGGTTAATTTCTGACCGTGACTGGTGGGGCTGGCCTGACCATACGAGGTTTGAGGGCTGCCTCTTATGTTGTAGAAACCACTAAAACTGGCATCTAACAGCACTGTTAAAAAACGACATCGTCTCGTGTCGAGCAAAGAATGTTTTGTTGTGCGGCTTTCAAAACCCGTCTGAAATTGTTCCCTGTTTGAGATTTTCGAGGACTTCCCTCTGGATGACTAATGGGGAAAATTCCACTAATGGACAGATCGTGCATTAGGACTGCGGGGTCTTGATACACAACTCATGCAAACATCGTTCTGTGCAGAGCTCTCTCGGCATACCGGGAGAGGAGGCCGTTCGATTGTGCTTTCTCTTGCTGTATTGACTTAAGTGGCTGGATGGACTCCAGGCCAAGTAATGAAACGCTCCAACCTAAATGTCGTAGGCCCGCCGATCAAAGTGTTTGTGGAAAGACGGGTTCTTGATGTGGTTTTGTGGCCACCGAGAATTGTTATGCTTTCAGTGATGCTTCCACAAGACAGATTAATCTCCACCATATCCTCTGTTTGTGCAAAAGATCCTTTGTATTGGCTTCCCAGGATGCCAGGCCCAGGTCGTCCCACCTATTCCCCTTACTCTCTGGCCATTCCAAACAGAGCAGCCCCTGCCTGCTGTCCCCAGGCCGTCTGACCAAACACACAAAGGATCTCTTCAACTTCCAGGCTCTCTGCTTGCCCCTCCTTACAGCATCTTTCTGAACAGGGCCATGAGAAACTTAGAGTAACATCACAGCTAACACAATTTCAGAGCCAAGTTTCGTGCTGAAATATGTGATGGGCTCACCCTCGGGGGTAGTACTGTATGGACAATGGCTGGGGTCCTTTATGGTTTTGTCCAGGGATGGGTCACAATGATTGACTTGTAGAGTAGTCTGGTCCTCATTGCAGCTTATTCTGGCTAAGAACCGCCTAACTTTGATAGGAAGAGATCATCTGACTGACATGCACAATGACCAACCACAGTTGTTTTGTTTTTACTTAGGGCCAAGATATCTGAAATACATTATACCACAGTCACAGGCCACTGTGGGAAAACTAAATGACACAGTTCTCATGAACAGAAAATGTATATACAGTACATACACATGTTGTACAGGACATGTATGTGTATATATATATATTTATAGGCAGTACGAACTGACGGCGATATCTATGGACTTTTTTTACTCGGCTAACCTAGCTAGTTATTTTTATTGTTGGCGTTTTATTTGATTTAAATATCTAAATGTTAGTGAGAGAAACAAAACAATAAACTTGTAGATATCAATCTGCATATGCGATGGACATTGCTCTTTGCTTGCTCCTTTGAAGGTACTGTATCTTGGTTAAAAGGACTCAACAAATACAAAACCCCCATCTGAGAATGTGTTTAATGTTTGGCAGCTCAAACTCACAGAGCTTGTGGAGACAGAGTTCATGTAGAGCAGCATTAGCTACAAACCGAGCTGTTCCAAGACACTGAAAAGACCAGATCATGAGCTTCTCGCGTGTAAATAAACACAGTGCCGTGCTTCACTCTGAAACACACAGCGGCCACTTACCGGCCAGCTGGTGAGTATCAGTTTCATATAATATACTCGCCAACATTGATTTCACCTGCATTTGGTGTTTACCGAGTGTTAAGTTTGCGATGCTAAGGATGTTCTACACACACCTGCTGCTGGATGGCACTGTAATCCCGTTCAGTGCTGTTGGCAGCTAAGGTATCGTTGCATGAAATACGTGTATTTTAAATGTTTTTCCCCCCTCATATTTACGTAATTCACATGAGTCATCAGGTTGGAAAATACAGAAATCCATATAAATATGGTAAAATCCCATCCCTGATATAAGTAGTTAAATTACCATTATCTCACAGAACTTCAGAACTTAATAATTCATAAAATACAGTTATGCGTGTTGATAACTAGTTTACATGCCTCAAATTAAACTCGGATATCTTTAACCGTGCACATTTTGTCAAATTAATTCAAGTTCACCATCTTAATTTCAATCCAGTATTCGTAAAAGCGTAAAGACAACCATGTCAGATTGGAACTGTTGTTTTTTCAGTGCTTGCAGTTTTTGTGCAATATGCATAATATGGCGGCATGGCCACTGATCAGACTGAGTGGTCCACATACATTCAGATGGACTTATTTAGCCATTGCATCAAGGTTTTTGAGCATCTTCTGCAATGAGCATTGCATTTTTAAGATAGCGTGTCAAGGTAAAAAGGGTTCCCTTATGTTTTTAAACACAAAAATGCATCCTATGTGAACAGCATCTAAGTAGTAATACGTTCGAAACCAGCCTAATTATTCAGGTCGTTCAGGAAACTCAGCATATAGGCAATTTAAAAAATATGCATCTTTGCACATTCCTAGTTTTTATTGCGTGGCCACTCTTTCTTCACAGGTTAAATGTCATGAGTACAGGGATTCCAGAAGAGAGGAGGAGAACGCAGGCCTGCTTATGATGAAAGAGGAGCAGAGGAAAAAGGTACAGAACAAAGGAAGTAAAACAGATGGTCTGAACATATACAGTACGAACATCACCTCCACTTCTGGTTCACAGGAACACCACAGCTAAATGTCTGGGCTTTGCCAAGAATAAGAACTAACTCTTCCTAGCATATGCTATTGATTACCATGCTCTAGGTTATAGGAGGTAGTCATGGATGAAGTAGTGTAGGTGTTTTCCAGCTGGCTGTATAGTGGTATTTCTGTGGCTTTGAATGCCTCTATGTCGGTCAAACACAAATTTAACTCACTGATATGCATCAAGGACAAAAGGTCTGTCTGACCTATCATGTTGATATTGTTGTTTATTCATGCAGATGCGCAATTAAATTATTACAGCCACAGACATTTACATAAGTAGAGGAGACATTTCAGTTGGAGATGACATTTTCATTACCTTACTATTTCCAGACAGAAATGTTGGAGGAAAAACAAAAACAACAGGAGGAGGACAAGAAGAGACAGACTGAAGCTGACCATCGGCGGTATGGGCGCTTAATCATGACAAACCGCTAAAAAAAACATGACTGTCAGAATTAATAAAGGAGTCTGAGACCACTAGTGAAAATGCTTATATTATCCATTTTTCTAATTTGATGCCATTTTTTCATCCCAAATTATATTGTCAATGTTGCGATTCGAATGAATGAAAGTTGCATTGGAAAAATATGAATGTTTTAGTATTTTAGTTGCTTTAATGACTCCACAATGACTGGATTAACTCTGCAAGTATGTGTAAAACCTGATGATCAGGTTCTCCAGCATGATTTTAGATGATTCAGAGAGCATCTTGCATCCTTAAGTAGCTACTTTTGTTACAACTTGAATACTGCATTGGGGGAAAATATACTTTAAAAGAATGTACTTAAGTGCGAACTGATACAAGCACTTAAAGGTGCAGTAGGTGATCTGGGAAATGCTAACATTAACCTGATAGCTTTGTAAGCATACGATCCCACCATCCCTGCACATAAACGCGCACAGACCAGAAGTGAGACGACCAGAGACAATGTTATTGGATTACATCGTGTGTCATTCACCGGTGAGAAAACTTTACAGTACAGTGAAGGGAGAAACCGAAGCGCTTATTTGCATACAAAACTATGTAATTTTGAAATGACTCGAGTTCAGAAGTTGACAAAGGAAAGAATGCAATGTATTTGAGCTTTAGTCATGCGATTCAGGACATAGCGGCAACCCAGGCAGCAACATAGTGTCGTCCCAGATCCCGCCCACATCTGGTACGCGTTGAATCCACATGTACCTGATGTGACCCGGATCTGGGCCGACACTGTGTTGCTGTCTGGGTCGAATCTCACTGAATTATCTGCACAGGGCAAAGTCCTACTCCTTCCACAGACAATATTTATTTATAAAAATAAATTTAGACCGCTTAACATAGTGATTGCTATCAGGATATGGAGGAGACTTTCAACCAGCATAACAAAACAAAAAATCTGAATAGGATCACCTATTGCACTTAATTTCATGTTAATTGCAATTAAAAGACAACGTATTATAGTTACAGTTAGATGAACAGTGTTTCCTTTTGATCCACTTAAGTAGGACTTAAGTACATCTTTATACTGTATGTAATTTCATGATTACTTCTATTGTCTTTGAAATATGGTTAAAGTATGCTGAATGTACTGACAAGCATTCGTGGTAAACTAAATTATACTTCTATTGAAACTTGTGTGTCATGTAGCCTATTTAAATATATTTTGAATTGCATATTTGTAATGATGTACATTTAAATTAACTTTAAATGTATTATATTGAATAACACGCTACAGTTAAAATCATAACTAAGCCCTTTACATCTGCTTTAGTATATGTCAACACATAAAAATATAAGCTACTGTAAAGCACAACCAAATATGATTAAAACATGATGTAAAACTTAATTTTAAGAAACATTGTCATGAACGTGTTCTCTTTTAAAACAATTAAGTGACATTTATTTCCTTAATTTGATCTTTTCTGCAAGTAAAGATTAGAATATTTGTATGGCACTACAAGTGCACATTCAATACAATTAAGCACATTTATTGTTCACAATGGTAGAAACCTAGAAATAGTGCCATAACAGTTCTTAAATATATTTAAATATATATATATATATATATAATATTGTTTACTTAGATACATTTGTGATTTCAACATTGTCTCTGACATTTAAATCCACTGTACAAATGAAGTAGTATTTCATTGCTCGGATGTTTTGCTCTCTTCAGGGTGAACTTGGCCTTCCTAGACCGTGTGAGTCGTTCAGGTAGGGTGTCTGAACCCGCGACCCAAACCCCTGAGAACAGAAATGTCGGGCTGGATGATGATGACGAACCACAGGATACAGCCTTCTCCCCAGAACCCAACCCATCACAGGTCCACACAGACAGTGCAGAGGAGGATGGTGAGTCTCAAACAAGATTTATATGCATCCGCCATGGCACTGTGTGTGTTTAGGTCTGTTTCATTTCACAGCACTTCTGGAAATGTCTCCATTACGTCGAGCTCTCGAGTCTCAAAGCCTCCACGTGTGTGTGATATTAAACAGATCTCTCACCCCCGGTGCCGGACAGCATAGCATATTGTGTAAATAAAAAAATGTCCCGGTACTCCTGACACGTGATGCTCTTAGATGCCCATGTAGATACAAACTGCCTGCGTTATGAGAGGTTAATGTCAGTAATTGCTAATTCATTATTAGCGGGCTGGATGTGTTTTTTGAGGCCAATTTGAGGCCTACTGTAAAGTAAACTCATCCAGCCCTGGAGAAGCTTGAATCATTTGCATGTCTGACTGACAACAACTGATTAATACCTGCGACTGGTGCGAAAACCTTGGTTAGCTCTCCGAGATCCAGTCTGGCAACATTTTCATTACTTGGAAATTTGCCATGCTGTTTTCAGACTTGCACTGCTTTAGTGTGGGTTAAAGAAATAGTTCATCCAACAATTAAAATCATTTGGTATTTACTCACCCTCATGTCGCTTTTTTATAAAGATATTTTATATATTTTATTTTATATCTATTATATATCTTGTTCTTATTCATTTTTATCTCAGTTTTAGTTCAAGTTATTTTAGTACATTGTTAAGCTAAGTTAAAATGAGAAATGTTGCCTTGGCAAATATTTGATTTTATCACAGTTTAACGTTATCGTGCCGAACATTTATGTTGGAATAAATAAGAGAGTGTTTAAAGGGTTAGTTTGCCCAAAAAATTAAATTCTGTCATTAATTACTCACCCTCATGTCGTTCCAAACCCGTAAGACCTTCATTCATCATCGGAACACAAATGAAGATCCTTTATATTAAATCTGAGAGATTTCTGACCCCTCCATAGACAGGCTGCAACCAAATTTTCATTTGTTTCATAAAAAAAAAAAAAAAAAAAAAAACGCATACAGGTTTGTAACAACATAATATTGAGTTAATAATGGCATAGTTTACATTTCTCCTTTGGTGGATTGATCATTTTAAACTATTGTTTATTCTATTCTGACAAACAGGCATGGAACTTGTATGATTCACACACATTGTTTTAGCCTCCTTAGTGGGATTTGGAAATGACATGTGGTCCGATTGAGCCTGAATCTAGCTCCATATGTGGAGTTCGGCTCCTTTTTTTTTGCCAAGAGGTGTGACTGTAACGGCCAGCTTTCCCATCTGCGCGCAGAGCCTGTGGACTGCTGTGTGATGGCGTAGGACTAATGTGCCATTCACGCTGAAACAGTCTGTAAATCTTCTCAGATGCCTAATGACACATTATGTTTGTGTGTTCAGCATCAGTTACGTCTGAATCACTGCAAGGACCAAAGGTTGTATCCTCAGCTGAGGTTTGGGGTCAGCCAGGTCTTCCAATTCTCAAACTCACACCTCTGTCTCTGATTACCAGAAACATTAGATGTGTTTGACTCCGAACCAAGTCTCAGAATGACCTCTTGTCTGGCTGCGGTTCGGCTTACTCACGGTAGAGATAGGACCTGCCCTGGCTTATGATGCTTCCATGAGTTCAGTTCTCAGGCTGAATGTTGAATTACTAGAAGCGTTCAGTTTAACTACACCTTTGTATCCAGTTCAAACTGTATATTTAGTGCAAAAATATATTCTTTCTCAGTATTTGTCTTATTTTCCTGTACAAATATATAAACGTTCTTAAATCACAATGCATTTACATGAGATCATAAATGACCTAAGACATACAAGATTAGGGCCAGATTTACTAAAATGTAGTTCTGCCGGTGATTTATTGACAATGCGCATATTAAAGAACGAAACAGCCAAATCATATCCGTAATGACCAACGCAATCTACCAAATTAGCATATGGTCTAAAAGACATCCTTTTCAGGCGTTAACACTAGAATGGCCATGGCGGTCATTTTGGCCGTTTTGATTTTTATATCTGCAATGTTTAAAAAAAAAAAAAAAAAATCCTGCTGGTTCCTGACTTTTCCTAAAAGTATTTTCATTTAAAGTGTTTTACATATAAATTATACATGAGGCAAAAAAACTAATGAACATATTTACCTATTTCGGCCATAGACGGTCATATTGACCGCACTGAATTTCGCGGTATTCTTTTGTTACATTTCCCGCGGTTGACCTTTGTCTCTCTCGCTGTCAACAGAAAGGTCAGTAGCGGTCAGAGTGTTTGCATATATGGTAATTTCTACAAACAAAAAGTATATTAGATTAAATGTGTTGATCAGAAATAGGCTAATAATTACCTGACTACGTTATCTATTTACGTAGATATTCTCTATTATATATGAGTTATTAGACTATTTTCTCTGTTGTTATATTAAAATAAAATGTTTCATAATGAAATAAGATACTTTTAGTTGTTATTATCTTGTTCTGAGTTATGTTGAATGGATATGGAAATATAGCCTATCTGTTGTGAATATGCAATAGTTACGGTAGGCTACTAATGATATATTTTTATTTATAAATGTATAATTAAACTTGTTTAAATGTACAGTTTGGTGTTGTTGTTTTTTAAAAGATATACTCCTAGTACAATAAATGCATTAATCTCTCATTTGGGTATTTATCATTAAAGATATAGAGTTTGGAATCTAGCGGTCAAAATGACCGCTTGTGGCAGTTATAGTAGTTATGGAATTCTGGCACTTCTAGTGTTAAATAATGGCGCAAATACCGGTAAATTGACTAGCGCAAACCTTGGTAAATCCCGTTGCGTGATTCATTTAAATACGCTCCTCCCATACATTTTCCGTCTGATATGGAAACTCTTACAAATGCATAAGCAATAAGATCAGCTGCAAAAAAAAAAAAAAACAGTTTCCACGCCAGTTCAGCGGTCGTTTTTTAACGCCACAAGAGTGTTTGCTATTAAATCAGATTTTTTTTCTTCTCAAGTAAATGTATCTTGATTTAAAAATGTTTATATATGCACAACTAACCACTGAATTTAACTGCAAAAAGAATGACTTCTATTTTCCGACAACTCCACCCATAAATAACCAACGAATGGATTACTTACAGTTGACTCTTCATATTAAACTCGGATAAAAAATAAAAATACACACTTCACCTTCAATTATGTTCTTGTATGTCAACTGGTAAAGCAAAGCATTAGCAAGGTCATTTGGTTCGTTAAAACGTATACCTTCAACTGTAAGCATCTGCATTGAACGCCACTTATTCTGTCGGTTTCAATTATTGCCGTGAGCGTTTCTACTATCCTTTCACAGTTTTCCCAATTTAATAGATTTTCTGTTGCATGCCTTTGTGCCCAATGACGGCCTTCCTATCTATCCGGCATTCCTGAGATCTGTGTGTATGGGACATCTGTCTGCCATAGTGCTAGTTGTGTCCATTAGTGTGTGGTTTAGTGTGGGATCAAGATGCCGTTGTTTGCGGAACAGGCTGGCAGAAGCACTGCGGTGGAGACGAGTTCTCCCACCCTGTCTGTCCTGCTCCGTGAACCAGATGAACCAGCAGGGAGGTCAATCCTGCGCTGCGAGAGATGTGTGCCTGTGAGACTCGGGATCTGAAGTCTCTAGGAACAAGTGACCATGTTGCTCATAATGTTTTGACCGCCTCGCACTTGTTCTTGAGCATGGTGTGCATGGAAATGCCAACCTAGAGTGATTCAGCTTTAGTGCTATAAAGATATGAGCTAAACTACTGTACATTTACTGTCTGTTTGTTGTTTTTCTTGTAGATTCTGACCATATGTGGACCCTTCTAAAACTTCAGAGGGAGTTTCCATACTATCAGCGAGAAATGCTGGAAGACATCGTCAAACAGTGTAATGGCAATTACAACCACGCATATGAGCTGCTAAATGTTTAAAAAATATATTTATACACTTTTTGTTGTTATGCTGAATGATAGCTGAAAATTCAGCCGTTATTTACTCCCCCATTTGTGAATGATTTTTGTGTGAACTATCCCTTTAATTATTGAATGCGTTGAGCTTAAACAAAACATAGTGTCCTTTGAACTGAAACAAAAACGTATATTTTAGTTTGTGCAGTTATTTTTGTTCTGACACAAAATGGATTGACACAGCCACAGAGAAAAGAAATCAAAACAATAAATCAAGATTTGAGTCTGCTGTGGGAACGTTTATGGGTCCCACGAGTACAGTTCACAGACTAAATGATGTAAATGATGTGCGTTCACAAAATCCAAAGGCTGATTTATAATGAGGTAAAGGACTAGAGGAATTCTGAACTCATCCACAATAGGGATGGACAGTGAAAAACCAAACCATCATACAGATCATTAGCTTCCTAAATGCTGTATAGGCTCCAGCTAGAACTCTGCGTGAATTTAAAAAGGCTGCCTCTGTTTGTGTGAAATAGTGCGCGACATTCGGGTTCCGGAAGTAAATATCCCATTTATTTTCTAGATATAGGAATCGATTTACTTATAAACCTTTAAAGACAAACCTACTGTGAGCTACAAGGTTGTCAATCAATGGTACAGTATATTCTTTTGTTGAAGCAATCAGTCCACAATATTTCAATGTATTTTTTTTATTATTCCTGGTGAAAAGCTACATTACTATTATTTTGTAGTTATTTGTAAGGGTTGTGGTGATTTCCCTCTTAAAGGCATTAAGTATAAAGTATTTTTTGGGTCCAACTTTCAAATACTTTTTAGCTTTGTAACAAAGCTCGGAATGTTGTTATTTCCATGGCTGGTGGATTTGGTTCATGGTTTTTAACTTTTTAATGAAGACTTTTTTAAAAATCCATATGGGAAAAACAAATGAGAAAAATACTTAACCAAAGCCGCAGAAACATTATTTTCAGCATATTTAATCGTGAAGTAATGGTAAGGAAATTTTATGAAATGGGTGTCCTGCCTAAATTATTATGATTTTAAATGTTATGCAAGATAAATATAATGTGTTTAATTGTTATTAAATTGTGTTTGTGTCGTCGGAACTGATGGTACTCCAACAACATGTAGCGCAGTTGTGCTTCGGGCGAGTTTGAGTCATGATCTCTTCCCCCTCTCTTTCCCACTTTTCTATATTGCTTCTATATTCAATAAAGGCACCAAAACAATTTTTATTTGTGTCATCTTTAATTTTTTATTATTATCAATTTTAATGTTTTAGAATTCATTTATATATTTCACAATTCATTTATGTATTAACAAAAGTTGTGCTATGATCAGAAAGGCAACAGGGTTGATGTTAACAACAACAAAATAATATCTTCTATGTATTTTGTGTACATATTTGCTAACATACAGTAGCAAGAAGTTTAACAGATTCAAAAAGTGTCCACATGAATAAAGTGATGTGACGTGTAGCCAATGGTGACCCATAATCGGAATTAGTGCCCTGACTTTCACCCGTTAAGTGCACACACACACACACACACACACACACACACACACACACACACACACACACACACACACACACACACACACACACACTAGTGAGTATTGAACACACACCAGGAGCAGTGGGCAGCTATTTTTATTTTTATTTTTTTTGAGCGATTGGGAGTTAGGTTGTGGGCAACGAAAGTGGAAGAGAGCTCTGTTCATTAATTCCCCACACCTACATATCCTGCCAGTACTGAGACTCGAACCCACGACCTTCGGTAAACTACAAGTAAACTACACACGGTAAAAGTCAGCTGTATTTTATCACTGAGTTCAGATTCAAATGTGGCCAAGATTTAGCTCAACATCTGCTTTTACATCCCTTGGCAAGGTTTTCTTGATCTTCAAAAGGTATTTTCCCTGCTTACTGAACAAAATAATGCGGTAAATTCTGTGTGATTAGCAATAACGTTGCTACCTTATGTTTTGGTTGAACCACGATCAATCGTGTTCCTGCACTGGAACAGTTTCTCATGTAAATGTGTTCACTGCATTAAACATGCCGTTTCCTGTGACAGCTTCCCTGTCTTTTGATGAGCGTTTTTTTCTTTTCTTGGTGAGTGTGTTTTCCTGTGTGTGGAGTGGAGAGGTAGTTGTGGGAAGATCGGTTCCCAAGGTAACCCAAACTCAAAGGAAACTTTGTTGTTTCTGACACACGATACAAAGAGACGTTTCCGAGAGGTGTTGTTCTGGGTCAATGAAACTAAGAGGGATCGTACTACACTGTCATATCGCACAAGTCTGATGACCCACAAATCAGAGCTAACGGTAGGTCTGCAAGACCCTGATTACCTCAGCAGCATTCTGGGGGATTTCCTGTGGGTGGTTCCCCATCAGAATTAGGTCACAGCATTACCCATATTACCCAAGAATTCTGGGGGAAAAATAATAAAAATCTACAGACAGCAATAAACCACAGCATACACCCAGCAGATCTGGGGTCCATTATCCATTGGTGTCGAAAAGAGAAATATATAGATTCTCAATGAAATTACCCCTTTGTTTTTCTCTTTGACCATTTTCCAAGCATTATGAGATTTCAGTTCAAGACTCATGTGAGTTGCCCTTTCACACTTTTATTATTCCAAGGTGTTTTCTGAGAGAAAGAGTCATGAAATGCTGCCTTGCTGTATAGAAAAATAAAACAGGCGAGATCGCACAGGCTTGAAGCGATTGCGCCTGCAAAATATATCATTTTATCGCTAGGGACCACGTCAGTGTTCTTGCACATACAGGGTGAAACATTTGCTTATGTGCTGACTGAAATATTAGCCATCTCATCTGTTAGAAGGGGAAGAGGAGGAAACTTCGGTATATAAGAGAACCTCAACGTGAACTAGGAAAACATGCCACTCGCAGGGCTGTAACATGTAGAGATCTCCACAGTCAACCACAACTGAGTCACAGTGCTTCCTGGAGAAAATGGGCTCCACGAGACAGGCTTATTGAGGCACGCCTTGGCTTCTGGCTGACAGCGCCGACAATCCTCGCTCGCTCTCACGCGCGCAGGCACAAACAAACAAATAAACTAGTTACAGCACAAAAATATTTACTTACACTACAGCTCCACTGAGAATTGGGCGCCTTTGAAATAGTTGCTCCAACATGGTATGATTAAGCATTTGGAAATGTATTCATTTTATTTGAGTGATGGTTTGATAAGTTTGTAGTAGGCCTACAAAGCACCATGTAGTTGACAATTAGACAGGCTGCTATTATGCTGAAGTGATTTATTATAGAGATGTAAATCATATATGGAGCTGTTTGTGGTTTTGCTCCATTCTCCCCCCAAAAGTAATTCATCTGAAGCGGGGATACTCCCTAAAAAAACAGCTCTAACCAGCCTAGAAGGTAGCAGGGTTGACAGTTTTATGGTCTAACGTGACATTATATCAATTATGCTCAAGTTCATGATACTATAAGGAAAGAGAATGAATTCAATGTTGACATTTCTACAAATATCCACTTTTCAATAATCAATAGTTTACTAAATTAAATTATGGTAACAAGATTGACATTTGACACAAATGCTTTGTGGACATTTGTCTTGTCTAATATTTATTTGTTAAAAGGGCACAGATTTTATATTGAACTACTTGTGGTTTAGCCCTAACGTCATTCATCTAAAGCAGGAATACTTCCTAAACTACTTAAACCAGCCTAAAACTTAACAGGGTTGCAGCAACGATGAAAAAAAGGGATCTGGATCTGGGTGTAGCAGTGTTTATTTATAACAAAACCAAAATAATACAAATGCTCAAGCTTATCAGCGATGTCAAGAAAACACGAACAGAACAACCACTACATAAAGACGAAATCTGAAAAGGAAACACGGGACTTTAAATACACAGGCAAACTATAAAAAAATGAAACGAGACACAGGTGCAGGGAATTAATCAGAAAATGAATCACCATTGAAATGCTAACAAACTTATGAAACAGAATGGGAAAACGGTGCAAATTATATATAAAAAAATAAGAACAAAAAGTCCAATAAAGGAGGGTGGGTGGTGCCATGCGGGACAAGGGAGACGACTGACTGAGAACTTGTTGGGAAAATAAACACTTGAACATACGTTCTGCGTTATTAGAACTACCTAAAATTACTATTACTAAAAATATTCAAAATGTTATTGGATTTTTTTAGTGTGGCTCACGTCCCATTCGATTACATGGAGAGGGTGGGGTTTATGACCTATACTGTGCTGCCAGCCGTCAGGGGGCGATCGAAATTCTTTATCTTTACTTTTCTGGACTTGTGAGGCACACTTGAGAGGAACGGATAAAGGGATTGCCTCACATACCCTTATTAACAGACTCGGGGCACCGGAATGACTGTGACCTCATGGGTTAGCTGTATGAAGGAAATGGGGGCTGGCTCACACACCTGTTCAGATTTGGCTCTTCCGGCCGCTGGGTCTGCGGTGGGCTCTGACAATACAATCTTTGCTGTGCTTCGGCTGTGTTGTCGTGGGTCTGCGGTGGGCTGGTTAATGTGCTCCGCTGGGAGCATGGCTGTGGGTGCAGGGTGCATGCATGGACTGTGGGATCTTGGTGAAGGGGGATCCGCACTGGAGAAGTACCCGGTCCACGTACTCAATGAATGTCCTTCGAGGTCCATCTTCAGGCCGGCAGAGAGGACGCTGACAACGCGCTGACAGACAGGACAGACCAGGCTACTTTTGGGATACTTTAGATATTAAACAAAGTCTCACCTTACAAATTTGCAATTTTTTAAAAGAAATTTAAACAATAAATACCGTTTTGTGGCTGTTTAATGTGTCTGTCAGATCGCTGTAGAGCATCAGTTAAAGCTGCTCGTGAACCGATCATCTCTTCCTTCTAGTTCATTTATAGCATCAAATAAACATGAATGAACATAAGGAGGAATGTTGTTTTAACTGCGGAAAGGCGTCAGTACACTCCGCTTGTCAAGATCAAATCCTCCCATGTTAATCTAATAACTCTCCTGACTGTTTTGTGGGACAAAATGGCGGATGATGAAGTATGATTGGTCAGATCACCTGTCAATCAAGCTCCCTGCAAAGGATCAATTGGGACAGCCTTCTTTGTGTCGCTGTGACACATTCAGCCTTCGAATGCTGCCTTCAAAGGATGCAGCCTCTGAAATGGGACGCAGCTTATAGACTATAGATCTGACTATGTGAGACTATAGTTTGAATTAATACCTTTTCTTTGCATCACACATTGACATTAAAGTACAGAGTGGCTCTTTCGGCATTATCCTGAACATTGGAAAAGCATTAGTTTCATGCATCTTTGAAAGAAAGAGAGGCTCTCGGTAGCACGCATAAACAACACATCCTTTTCATTTTCACGACAAAACGTCCCGAGTCCTTCACATAAAAATCAGTCTACAGGCTTTCTTCTGGATATATCTGGATATATGCTTGATCTGGATATATGCTTCCTGCTGGAAAGAAAAAGTTTAAACCAGCCTATGATGGTTTTATGTCTTCACAAGTGCCCAAACACCTTTTAAAACCAAGATGTATCGCTCTCGTACTGTACTGTATTTCAACAGTTACTTTGAGTGTGTTTATTTTTAATTATGTTAAGGAATTTTTGAAAAAACATCTGAGGCAAAATGTCATTTTTAAACAAGACATGACTTAGAACTGCATTAAGTCTCTTGAGCTATGAAAGAGCAACCTCTGAGCAATAAAACTGCCAAAGTAGTTGACGATGAAAACTCTGGGAAGCAGCATCAACAGTGATGATATGACAGATTATATCCCAAATGTTTAAGCCGTCATGAGAGTGTGAAGCCGAAAAACAGCACACTGGTTGGAAATCTGTCACCGTGTTGGCCTAACTGTTATGAAACAACTTGAGGAAAGACTGAGTAGTGATGAGTGCTCTGTAGTCCACTACAGTGATGTTCTTCTGTCCTGACGGGACCTTAAGAGAGGGATAGACCAGGGCGCTGACGCCACTCATAGTCCTCAAAGCCCATGTGATTTAACACTCTAATTATGGCCAATATTGTTTAGCTGGAGTGTTTTTTATCTTGACCGTTTCCCCGCTGAGGCTTGGCCATTTCCCAACCTGAAGTCACTCTACATGGAACCTGCACAGCTGCAAGACTAGCAAAATATTTGCTTTCTCTGGTCTGGCACTGGCACAAAACCCAAGACTATAGCAAAAGCAATGGCTCTGCCTGCTTACAAACTCTCTGCTAATACCCACAGATTGGCGTTCTGACAGCCCACTCTGGAAAAAACATCCTCCTCCGACTCTCTCTCTCTCTGGCTTCTCACGGGTAACACAAGATCTCAGCCACGCCATGCACCGATGAACTTCCTCTGCCCCAGGCCTGCATGTCACTCGAACTTGTCTGACCTCCTTTGCCAGTAGATTTGAGGCGACATTCACTCCACCCACCCATGGAGAAGCACCCCATGCTGAAAACCACCAACACGCTGTTCTGTGGCGACTCTGTTGGGGGCAGAACAAACTGCTAGCCACTTAATTAAAGGCCACAACAAAGCTGAAGATGAAGCAACAACAGAAGAGCAGTGCTTTCAGTGGCCGTCTGTGATTTTGGTGGATGATGTGTCGGAGAATATTTGTTTTGTTTGGGAAAATAACATCCAGGTCACGGAAGAACGTCAGGGGAAATTCATTCAAAAGGAATGAGCCACGATTATTCATTTGTTGAGGACATTTCTCCACTCATTTAAGCAATTCAGTTTTAACAAATGCATACCACTTTGTGATTAAAAGATGCATGTGTTATGTTCATTGTGTCAGTCTAATCATTTTGTGCCCAAACTGGACCAGTTTCTTCGTTTCTGTAATAGAGGGGTGCATTCTAAGGTTTTACGGAAATGAAAGCGTAAGTTCTACCAGAAAGACTCAACTCGTCATTAATTTATAACCATTTATGACATCAAATATAAAAAGACTGATTTTACCCTCCTATTTTGCTGCCTGTATGTGTCATAGCGAAGTTCCCCTCCATCCTCCCCACCACCCCCAGGATGGCTCCCGTCCACTCGTCCGGGGGTAGGCTACGCCCCTGCCTCTATCATCAGGCAGGACCTACCAGTTAACATCAAGACCTGGACGAAGCACGGGGTCCTACGCCAAAGAACTTTAAGACGGAGCTTGTTGAGGGTTTACTTATTTATTTTGTCTGTGAAATCATTTTACAAAATAAAATCCATTCATACGAGAATCCTCCCGAGTCTTTTTGGTAGAGCTGTACCGAATGACTCAGTAGCCTACCGTTCGAAAGTGTGAAGTCAGGAAATGACTACTTATTTTTTAATTTGTTAAAAAATATCTTATGCTCACAAACACTGCATTCGTTTGATCCAAAATACAGTTAAAATAGTAATATTGTAAAATAGTAAAATTAGTTTTTTAGTATTTGAATATATTTTTATATGTAGGCTAATTTATTCCTGTGATGGCAAAGCTGTATTTTCAACATCATTACTCATGCTGAAGAAACATTATTATCAAAGTTGAAAACAGTTGTGCTACTTTATATGTTTGTGTAAACCACAATAAAAAAATGTCTTTGATGAATGGAAGGTTCGAAAGAAAGTATTAGTAGACTGTTTGCTTAAAATCTGCTAACACTTTATTTTGATGCACCCCAATAGACATTCAACTGACTATAAATAATTTTGCAACTACATGCCAACTTATTCTATTCTACTAAACTGAACCCTAAAACCTAACAGTCTACTACAGACAACTAATACTCTAATAGGAGTTAGTTAACATGTAGTTGCAAAGTTACTTATAGTTAGTAGAATATGTAGTGGACCATCAAAATAAAGTGTGACCAATATCTTACCCCAAATTCTTGGACAGTAGTGTAACATTTTCTTATTGGAACATTGTTCCCTGTATGACTTTACAAAATGTGTGTAGATTATTATAAATAAATATTGCTCCAAAACATAGGTTGCTACGATTGTTGTAGCTGAGATGAAAATAATACACATACTAACTTGAACCCAAAAACAGAGGTCTCTACGGTTTTCCGAAAACATTCCACCAAATAAACTCAGCGACTTAATTTAGAAGTTGCACAGGACAAAGCCCTGACCATGCTGTGGTCTTCTGTCTCAGTAAAATCCTCAATGATGCATCTAAAATCCCAACAGTATCCCAGTTTATTCATAGAGTAATCAGTTCAGGAGCCAAGGGTAGGCCTTTGACCAGCAGACAGTCAGGCCTCTTTCACAACACAGTCCAGTATTGCTAGCTATTGCGTAAAACCCAATTTCAAGCAATTGTGGTCTTCTACCAGAGAAAGTCTCTAAAGACCGAAATGGTCCAACTCTACTGTACAAAGAAAACAATATTTTTCCACTGAACAGCCACCATTAATTTAATATAACCCTAAAGTATAGCATAATAATGGCCATATCTTTCAGCAGTGCAACAAAAATGAACTATAGCCTACTCTATGCAAATCTTATCTTAAAGTACATAAATTAAAGGTTGAAAGAACTTTAAATGAAAAGGTACTTTTGTTGTAGAAGGATTTGAACTAGTTTCAGGGAGATGGGTGCCCAAAATCAGTCAAATCTAAACAAATCGACCTATTTTGTGCGTCATTCGGCACACCCACGAAAGCACTCACTAGGGGTCAAACTGGCAAGTCTGATGTTTTATTTTCATATGGAGACTGTGTAGGTCTGATCTGGATGAACAGTGCTGTACCGGCAGAAATGACATTAATTGGGTGGAGACTTTTGGTGGTATATAAACAGATATAGTTTCCAACGCAGCATATTCTGATGTTTAGAAATTAATCATGGCTTTGTTTGTTAGGTTGGTAGAAAATGAAAATCAACTATCAGCTGTTGTCAAGGAGAACTTTTGTGTATTTAAATGTGGAAACAGCATTAAAATAAACAGTTTTTAGGCAGTACCAAGCAAGACCTGATTACACGTATCAAGTTACCTTTAAAGCATGCTAGTGGTTTCTGTATAAGGTTCAATGACGCAAAGATTAATTTGTTTTGCTCAGATCTATTAAGTTTTTAAAAACATAACTAAAAATGTGAACCATTCAGCTAATGAATAAAATACATCTTTTTCAATTATGTTTTCAATCCGTAAAATAAAAATAATTTAAATATTTTTGTGGGAATTAAATTAAAATTTCTAGGTGGTGTATAACTAAAATGGTCATTTTTCATTATTATTATTAAATGTATTTATGTAGGCCTACTAAAAAAGCAGTAATATTAATATTTGAGAAACTTTGTCTACTATTGTGTGTTTTTTTAAAAGTTCAAATCAAACTCAGTGTGGTGTGACAGTAACCACAATTATATATTATTTATGTCACACAACAAGAAAGCCATAAAAAAGTAATTCATATTTCATATCAATTCATATTTCAATTAAAATTCCATCTGGGCAGCAGTGTTACTTTGTACAATAAACAAATTCCTAAGCAGTCAAAAAAGACAATAAAGATGAGGATATTGGGCCAAAGCCAAAGCAGTGACGTCTGAGAATTTTTCTATAAATTAAAAAAAAAAAATGGTTTCATCAGTGGAGAACATATGAATATTAAAAGATAAGATCAGATGTTTTATCAGGCTGTTATTATTTTTACATTTAGATAGCCTACCTATGTATGGCAGAAGGCATGCATATGTGACAGAAAAAATATGACTTTCTGACGTTTTTAATGGTATAGAGAAGCAATCTGCACGGAGCGGAAAGGGCTTGAATGAAGCGTGTTTGGCTCTAGATAAAAATATTAGTTATTTCAGCCATTTAACCAAAACCCAATTTAAAAAAAGCCATTGAATACGGGACGATGGAACCGTAAGTGCTAAAATGCTAACTCGCTTCTGCTTTATGGCCTACAAAGTGATGTCATACCTGCACCACTCCAGACCTTATGTAGCCCCGCCCCTTTTTAGTCCAGCGCTTGTTGTGTTCTGTCTTCTGCTTTGTATTTACACCGCATGAAGGTAAGATTTATGAATAAACCGCTCGTTTTAAAATCTTCCAGATCAACTGACTATGACATCCGTTTCAAACATTACAATGCTCATGATAACTTTCGTTAACTTTACAGTAAGTAAATCCACTTCATCAGTTAATTACTTTTATTTAAAACTGCACGCTTGCAGTCTAGCATCGAATGATCATTACCATAAACAATCCTGAGTGCTTTTGGTGTGAACCGGTCCGTTATTTTGACGTGCTGCTTTAAACTGTAGAAATGGTCAAATGGTGCTACCGTTGTCATTATGTCTCGCGGTCCGGTTGGAACCAAGGTCCGCTATTTGAGGACGCCTGCTTTATATGACTGAACATCTAAAACAAGAATATTCTGAACCACTGAAATGAGTTTGGAACAGGGCTTTCTGTTTCCAGCCAATTGCAGACGAATTGTTCAGAAGACTTGTTTGATAACAGTCATTATTTTTAAGGTTTAATCATGAAAGCTACATTTTAGCATTAGCATTTACATTTAGCATGATTATCATAGTCAAACATTTACCATGCTAGTCAACCAGCCAGTCAACCAACTAGACCAGTACCAAACCAGAATGACAATTCATGCCACTCTAAGATGGTCTCTCTTTTGCAAGGAGGTTTATGTCTTTTCAAATAAATCGAGCCGCCTCCATACTGTCTGATGCATGGTGCCATATGAAATGAGCAATGTCTGGACAAGAAGACATTGTTGAAATCAATTAGAGAGTTTAGTTAACCATACCCAAACCATCAGAGGAGCCGCCAACTGAACTAATATGAGAGACTCTCATGGACTCCTGCAGCAGGCACCAAAACCTGACCAGTGTTTAGCCTTGTGCCCTCCACACTGTGATTTGCTGAATCATAAAGGACTGGGAGACGGGACCACCGGTGTGATATAACCCAACTCCTGTTTAAATGCATATACTCCTGTTTACTTTTGCATAGTTAAGACCCGAGACTTCTCATATGCCTGAAACGTCAGTGACTTGTTTCTGGAGTGCCTGCTGGAAGATTGTTTTGAGAATAGAGCGCTTCATCATTGTTCTGGGGTCTCTGAATGGCTCCTCTCAGACGTTTTTAATGTGATATGAGGACAAAGCAAACCAAACTGGGACATAACAAACCAAGATCAAGTGATGTTGATTCCAGAGTGTCTGCTGCAGTGAGATAGCTTCTGTGGTTACCTCTCTAAAGTCTTCTGGAATACTTCTCCCAAACATGAAAATGTTGTTGTCATCATTTACCCTCATCTTGTTCTGACTTCATATTATCTTCTTTCTTTAGTGAAACACAGAAGAATGTTTCCATGCTGGTCTTGTCTATGAAATAAAAGTGGATGGCAAATTTGAAATCGAAATTAAAGTTTTGTGTTGCTTTCATCTATTGACTTTGTCATCTTGCTGTTTGTAATTCTAAATGTTTATAAAACACCCTTGGGAGATGTACAGTCTTTATATTCTAGGAAAACAAACCGAGAAAAAATATAACTTACAATGCAATGAAGAATCTTTTCCAATTAAATTATTTTGCACGCATCCCAGACAGCAACATAGTGTCGGCCCAGATCCGGCCCACATCTGGGCCATGTGGAATCCCAGATGTGGGAATGTTTAGTTTACTTCCTGTTTTGTTCAGTTCTTTGTCCGTATTTGTTAACATAATGCGTGGAGAGAGTTCATCTTCTCCTGAGATTATCCTGCGTATTTCTGTTGTTGGATTAAAGAATATTTAGACTGAATTCTAGTGTTCTTTGTGTTGGCTTACCACCAGACCGTTACACATGTCCTCTTCCACCTATATTATAAATACCACCAGCGTCTCACTAAAGCTGCATCTGAAGTCGGTCACTTGTTCACTCACTCATTCCCAACTCACAGTGTGCTACAGCGTCAGTAAAGCACCCCAAGGCGTCATATACTGACGCTTTTGGCAAATCGTCTACATCCAACGCACATGGCACCCTTTAGCGTCAATATGAGACGCAGATAGATATGGGCCAGAAGGCGCCTCCTAGTGGTCTAACCCTAACCCTACCCCAGACCTAAACCCAACCATAACCGAACAAAGCTCTGTGCGTGTCATATTGACGCTAAAGGGTGCCATGTGTGTTGGATGTAGACGATTTGTCAAAAGCGTCAGTATATGACACCCAAGGATGAGAATGCGTTGCATTATATGGATGATTTATCCAGGTTTTCCTCTATATTGTGCCGCTTAATCTGAATCTATGGGCTTAATGTTTTTTATTGCAACTAAAGCTGTCCCTAGCTTGGGATGATCTATTTTTGGTGAAATAACCAGAAGTTAGCATCACACTTGTTCTCTCTAAATCCAATAGGATTTTTCTATTGACTTTTTGATTATTGCAGAATCTGTGACCAATCAACAAACGTTTATGATTCTTACATGTTTTGTTTATCAAGATAATCTTTACCAGTGAACAATTAATTTTGAAGCCAAATACAATCAGTAATAAAGCTAAAAAGTTAAAATTAGTCTACAATTGAAGTACACCACGATCGCATGACTTCAACGTCACCACCACTAAGCTTCTGAGACTTTGTTATGTCTCAGAATCTCAGAATATTTGTAATCTACAAATTGGAAGGTTTTGAGTTTGAATAGTTTGCAAGAGTGTGAGTACATGTATATTCAACACAAAAATGCTGTAAAAGCTAGTTTGCTCACTCCGAAGGATGATTTTAAATATACCATTTGTAGTCCTATTTAGCCACTTGATTGCAAACGTCTTTTTCAAGGCATAAAAGCTTTAAAAATCATGAGTGCTGTATTTTTCTCTCCTTTTTCTTTTCTTCGTAGAATAAAGCTAGTGCTGTTTATCAATTTCCATGGAAGCCATCAAAGTTTGAATGGTGAAAAATGTTGTTTATCAATAGAGAAGCAATATGTGTAATCAATGTTTTGAACAAAGTTTATTAGGTGATGGAAATCCTGTTTTAATATGCATACGCACTTGTAAAACAACAAGCTATTCCCATGGGAAATTATATAATTATGTCCACACTCAGTGGTCAAAAAGACTAATCCCTGCCCTGACGTTCCATGATAAACAAGCTGCTGGGAGGAGAGGGACGTTCATTACACGCACAGATGTTTTACTTTAATTCATAAAACGTTCATTATTCATTCGCATTATTCATCTGGTGTGATGAAGAACTGTCTGGTATTTAGACGTCTGCTTAATGACAGTGTAACATGTCCGTAAACAGTTCCATAACATCTGAATTACAGCTGTCTATCACTAATTTTGAATTATAGGCAGAAGAGCATCCAGTTAACCTGCGAATAAAGCAAGCCAGTCACTCCCACAGTGGAAAGAATGACGGCTGGGCCGAAAGACACATGGCTATGAATCCCTCCTTCAACACAGTCCTGTTCAAGCGTGAGTGTGTGTGTGTGTGTGTGTGTGTGCATTAGTGCATGTGGGTGGAGGTTTGATAGGTGGAATTAAGAACATTCCCATGACCTTACCATTCTGAACATCCTGTAGTGTTTGCTCTAGGATTTCAAGGGCCGTGCTGTGGTCTGCGCGTGTAAAATCCCTGAGGAAACTTGGCAGGCTTTGAAGTGCTTTGGCCATGCTTCCTTCATTTGATGTCAAGTGAGAAAATGCTGATTAGCCGTTAATAAAGTTGTGTTTGCGATACCTACAGATCCACTTGAACATGTTTCATGCTGCTAAGTGAACATGTTTCACGATATAAAATGATGTGAAGGATGTATCTAGAAGTTTCTTCCATCTGGTTCTCCCTTTTTAAAGGGGAGTATTGGAAACATGTTTCATGATGATTTTTGTAATCCCTTTTGGATCCGCAAGAAGCACAAAAAAAACACACACTTTTTCTTTACTCCAGTAACTTTTGATTTGATGTAGTCTGTCTCATCTAGGTCTCATTTATATCATGCTATATAGCAATACAAAAGTATATTTGAACACCGGTATGAAATCCACGTTTAAACTGGCATTACTGCTTGTTGGACACTAGGTTTTGCTATGGGTTCATTTTTTGCTGGGAAATTGCCTAAACAACGCTGTTTTTGGTCTTTCTCGTTTTATTTTCATTATTTAATCACAGCCTCATGGTGTGGTAACGTTTTACCATTCAGCAAATTTTTGCAGGGAAAATCCAGTCATTTCAATAGGAATCCATGCAATCTGGAGTTTTATGTGAGGGCGAAAGATTTCCCCACACCAATTTCGCATGGGTTCAAGTTTTCACAGATTTTCACTTTGACCAATGAAAAGCTGCTTGGCTGTTTATTCATGTATTACTACACCACTGTAGTAATTTTTTTTTTTTTCACAGAATTTTGCTAATGTGACCGCACGTAGCCTACATATTAAGCTTGCATCTTTGAAAATTGACACATTCGCTTTCGATTTCACTGCTTTTGTTGGCAATCTACATTAGGGTATAGGTCGATTTTCGGAGTGGCTAGCAATAGCAAGTTAGCTTTTAAAGCATGAGATCCCACCCTCCATTCAGAGCGCTCTCCAAAATCACGGCTTCTTCAAAACACATGAACGCACACGGCAGATTCTGCAAAGCATCACGTGACAAGAGACGGCATACACTACCTCATGTCTCAAAGCACATACAATATTAATGAACATAAACAACTTAAAGAGCGCTGATCCTGACCTCATTTCAGTGTTGATAGTGTTGCCATTGAAACACAAAAATTCGAGTCACGAACCACTCCGAGTATAACTCGTCACAGGTTTTCATCTCTTCCAAAGTATAGTAGTTATGGCGTGAACGCAACATAAGCTCATTGTTTTAGTTCAGGAGGAACTGTAAAAGGTGGCTGTTATTTCGGTTGCTGTGCTCTGTGACTGATGTCTGTCTAACTCTGCATAGCATGAAACGTGCTGATGACGTGTGCTGAGGCATGACAATACATACACATTGACAGGCATCGTATCGTATTCGGACCGCATGCAATGATTGGACAAACATTTTATGACCCTTCATCTTCCACAGACAATATATAAATACATTTAGACATTATAAGTACATCTCATTGAAAGCACCATAAAGGTGCTGTCATATTGGCTGTTGCTCACCAAATACAGTAGAAATCTGCGCAATCGGGAGTTCTGGGTGACAAATAGGATGAAAATGTTCCCCACGCAGATTTCGCTCATGTTCAAATTGGTTACGCAAATTTACCGCCCTTTTTGAACGCTGCCTGATATAAGAACTGTTGTTGTCAAATTGGCTTCATTCATAATGTTCCCCCCTTTAAACCGGTATACAATTTGATACTAATATCATCCCCCGGGCAAACCTAATGTACAAATAACTTAAAGTGTCAAATCATACAAACGACTCTCTCAAATTGGATTCTGGTCAATCACAGCATTTTGTGGTCAAATGTTTGTAGGAAATTACCATTAAACTCAATATTTGACCAATTATAAGAAACCGATATCCAACTAGTTACATGTGTCTCATGCGCCTTGATACAAGACCTCCTTTTTATTCAGTAATGACTGGCTGACTGTACACTATGATCTTCCCAAAGTGCCGTGTTTAATGTAATTTGGAGCTACTACATGCACAAGGTGGTTTGTCTATTAGATTTTCAACTCAACACTGATATTAGTACATCAGACCAGTGAAATGAAGACAAAACATGTCTCATTGAAGGGAAACCGATCAGCTATCAGGAAGTATTACGTCTTGCGGTGTAGCTTGACCGAAAGACTCAAAACTAGTCATAATTTCTCCTAAACAATAACCCTCCCATGACATCACGTGTTCATTACAATCAAACTCAAACCTGATTTCCAGTCCTTCCTGCTTGTTTAACTCATTAGTTCCATTTTCCATTTAAATTCACACTGGCATTAAGTGTTACAACACTGCACATTGTGCAAATTGAGTGAGTTGGACAGCCCAAGTGTTTGCATGTTTGGATCTCGCACAAGTACGGCTCCTATCATGGAGTTCATTATCCAGCCTGCGTAATGACAAGCAGATGCTTCTGTTCGCTGCGTTGTAGCGTACATCATAATGATACCAAATCGATATTACTCCAGCTTACCACAGAGACATATATTCTCAACTTCCTCTTGGAGACTTGCATTCTCCTTTTGCAATGTCTGCAAGCAAATTGGTCAAGTGCAAGATTGTTTTGATGGCACGTTCATTAAAAGATTTTACCAAGGATTTTTCTGTCAGATTTTTCCAGAGTTTGCAGAATATATGCTTCCCCCTACGTATACACAAGCACGTCTGTGTTTTGTAAAAGGGAAATATTTATATGTGGTCCAGCTGAATGCTCATCAGTTGCGAGTTTAAACCGCTATGATGAGGGAAAATGTTAGGGGAAGTTATTTTTCCAGTTTTTCCCCAGTTCAAGAACAGTTTACCAAAACTAATATTTTATTTTACATCCAAGTGTTTTGACCGTGATTTTGCCATTGCAAATACGAGCATAGTTTTTATTTATTTTTTATTTTTTTACCAGATCATCCTACTCTATGAAACTGAAGTGAAAACTTAAACATCAAGATTTTAATTTAAAGAGCTCTAACATATAGTTATGGGTCACAACTGTAAACCCTTAAGGCATTGAGGAAATAGGATAAGTCTCATTTTCTTTCAGCAAATAATTATTCCATTGTTTAGGGCATATTGAAATAATCTGCCGTTTAGACTGAAAAACATGGTTTTCTGAGATGGATGACAGTTTTACAGTCATCAAGCTGCTGTTCTCTGAGCATAAGAACGCTGAGGAGAGCAGATCTCTGTGCAAAACTCCACATCAATTCTCATTCTTCAATGATCACTGCAAATCATTTTGTTGTTGAAAAGTGTTTAATTTTCAGGCTGCTTTTCTTCAGGTACACTTTTTTTAACATGAGTGTAAAACAAATGTAGAAACGTGTAAAGCAAATGTAAAGTAAACCACTACACGTCAGCATCTACTGAGCACAGTATGTGCATGCTTTTTCTTGTGTAATAGTTTTGCAATGCATTGCATTTGGTCTAACAAATGTGTTACACACAGGTCATACTGTTACCAGCTTACTGTTGCTCAGGAAGATGCCAAATCTTACACAACAGTTACAAGGTAATACTGTAAGTGTGTCTCGCTGTATACAGAGATGCTGCATCTTATCATACACAGGTTTCCAAATGCTGGTCTGACATTTAAGGAGATAACATCAAACCTAACATGCAACATGCACTGAGTCACTTCATTCTGCCCTAGTTAAATTAAAGAGGAGAAAAGGTCACAACTGAGGATATGGTAATACTTTCTATAAAGCTGTATACATTAATATTAGTTTAAATAAACTTACAATCAACACTGTATTTGTCACAGGTGGTTGCACCAATACGTTGAGATGAGAGGCAGGATCTAATACAGCAGTCATTTATTAAACTTTACAAATGACATAACAGAAACATAACAGAGCTGAATGAACACAGGAGAACGTCTCAGGTTATGTATGTAACCCTGGTTCCCTGAAGAGGGAATGACGCTGCGTCAAGACGCTGTGGGAATGCCCCTGTGTGATTGCGTCATGAAGCACGTGTATAATCAGTCCAATGGTGTGACGAGACGTCATAGGCGGGTGATGTCATAGACCTGGAAACCATAAAGCACACCTGAAAACAGACCGCGTTAGCTTCTGATAGGCTGAAGCAAATCAATCACAGGCATGCAGGGAGTATCATTCCCTCTTCAGGGGAACTTGAGCTGCGTCGAGACACTGTGGAAACACTGTACCTACGACGCCATAATAGTACATGCCATTTCTGTGTGAAGTCATTGCGCACACTAAGAAGCAAGCACCCTAGACCCCGGAGTGGAGCCTAGAACCAAGTCATAAAAACGAACAAATGTATGTGGTGAGGACCAGCCTGCCGCATCACAGATGCCATGAAGGGAAACCCCCGATAATAAAGCCTTTGAGGCAGCTATACTCCTGGTAGAATGGGCCCGGACAGCCAAAGGTGAAGGCTGACCAGCCGCTTCATAAGCAAGTGAGATAGCCTCGACTACCCACTTGCTCATCCTCTGCTTGGATGCTGGGTAATAATAATAATAATAATAATAATTCGTTACATTTATATAGCGCTTTTTCTGAGACCTCAAAGCGCTATACAGAAGGGGGGAATCTCCTCAACCACCACCAATGTGCAGCATCCACTTGGATTATGCGACGGCAGCCATATTGCGCCAGAACGCCCACCACACACCAGCTTACTGGTGGAGAGGAGACAGTGATGAAGCCAATCAGTATATGGGGATGATTAGGAGGCCATGATGGACAGAGGCCAAGGGGCAAATTACACCCCTACTCTTTTTCGAAGGACATCCTGGGATTTTTAATGACCACAGAGAGTCAGGACCTCGGTTTAACGTCTCATCCGAAGGACATCTCATCTTTTCTCTGTGACCCGAAACAGACGAATAGTTTAGAGTTAAGTTTTCCCTGATCTGGTATATTAAAAGGTGGAGGACAGAAGGCCTGCAGCACTATAGGGCCCGCAACATTAGTAGGGACCTTAGGAATATAATCTGGCCTAGGGTGAAGAAAGGCTTTCACCATACCAGGTGCAAATTCTAGACATGAAGGAACAACAGACAAGGCTTGAAAATTGCCAATTCTATTGATAGAAGAAATAGCAAGAAGAAATTGTGTAAGAAACTTTTCTGAAACCTCTTCAATGGGCTTGAAGGGAGCAAAAGCCAACCCTTCCAATACAACGGTCAAATCCCAAGCCGGTGCTCTAGTGCGCAGTGCAGGCCTCAGCCTCAGGGTGCCACGAAGAAAATGAGCAATAAAAGGATCTTTCCCCAATGATGCACCACCCAGAGGAGTGGCGGACGAGAACCGAACTGAATTTTGTAACCCTTTTCTATTGTATGCTGGACCCAATGAGATATATTTGGCAGTAGCTTCCACGCTGCCAGAAATCCTACTAAGGGAACCAGTCTCTTGAGACTAACCTCTGGATTTGGTCGAACAGTCACTTCGGTGCCATGAAGCGGCGAACTGGCAGGGAACAACCGAACTAACTGTTCTACGACCCTCGGAGGAGGATCGTTGAGATGTGCAGGCACCTCGGCGCCCTGAAGTGGCGAACCGGCAGGGAACAACCGAACTAACTGCTTTACGACCCTCCTTGGAGAGTTGTCCCCCCAGAGGGCGCAGAGGAGAAGCGGGCACCCGTCTCTCCCCGGAGGGGACCACCCTCAGAAGTCTGATGGCCGTGGCGTCAGGACTTCTTCGTCGAAGCCTTTTTAGAGACGATGACAGTCCTCAGATCTTGCCTGCCCCTAACTGGCTCCGACTGCTACTGCGACCGCCACCCAGGGCCCCTCGATTTTGGAGGAGCCCGAGTGGCAACGCTTTGTTTTTGTTGCACTCTGTGCTGTGAGGCACTTGTAGACAGCCAAGACTGCTCCCGCCCTCCTGAAATCTACCGACGAAAGTATTAACAGCATCGCCAAATAGACCCGAAGACGAAAGTGGACAGAGTCTAAAAGAACAGATCTGTCTCTATCTTTTAATTTAGCTAGATTTAACCATAAATGACATTGGTGGCCCAGAGAGACAGCTCTGTTGCTTGACACAATTCTCGAATCTTTTTGATGAACTGATTATTTAGTTTAAAAGCAGAGGGTCTGATCTATCTTTTTATATAGGCTATTGCATGTTCAGATATTCATACAACAAAATATTCTGGGGGCCATGAAAATTGTGAAAATTGTGGGGGGAAAAAATGCTGGCATGCACTGATTTAATTACAATAAGAGCCAGTCGGCATGTCCCATACGGGGTAGTCCCTCACAATCAATATATTTAATGCATCCAAAGCTCAAATTAGACCAGAAACATTCCACATCCACAAACAGTCGGCAGTCACGCTACTAGAAGGATGAGGACACAAGGAATGCAGTTAACAGATTTTATTTATACACCTGTTGCAATATCCGATCTCCTAGAAGGCTTCAAGATTCACAGAAAACAGGGAGTAACTGGAACAAACAGTCTCTTGAATATTATGAATTCATTAGTAGTCTTGAAGATTAACAGGACTTGAAAGCAGACACGATTGTACTTCGAACTTGAATGCAGACACTTGAATAGAGATCCCGATCCGAAGACACATGAACTTGAGAGCAAACTTGAATAAACTTCCAACTTGAATGCAGAGAGGAGATACAAGGTCCGTAGATGCACAGAAGAACTCGGGGAATCAGACTGGAGGATCCTGAAGCACCGCCGCACACAATGGCTGCTTGGAAATACACACAGGAGAGTAGTTAGTGATAAACTAGAGTATACTTGCTGCAAGCACAGGGGAAGCCCGAGGAACCGGGTGAGTCACACGCGTCGATTGACGAGACCGGACAGAGAACAATGGAGAAACTGAAGCTTAAATCCGGTGTGCAGTGTGGTGAGTTTGTGATGCCGTGCAGATGTTGAGTAATCAGTATTCAGGGGATGATGAGCGTGACCAGGTGTACTGAGTTGATGCTGGTTGGGGTGTGTCGTTAGGTGTATCCAGAGCCCGTCTACGGAGAGCCTGCTCACTCCCTATTAAGTCCTATTGTACCGAATTTTTGGTTGTAGTTCCACCAGAGTTCAACTGGGGGCGATCGCCCGAGTGCAAAATGAATGGGAGTCTATGGGGCTAGACGGCTAAATTTGTCTCTTTCACCCAATTGCCGTTGAGAAATCTCAGATTTGATTGTAGATTTGGCAAGTTCAACATGGGTTATAGGACGAAAATTGAATGAACGAGTACTTATGTCCTTTCGATTTCTTACAGGTTGAGTTGTTGTTGCCTATAACACGCTAGCATTCTGCTAATGAACGCTGATTGGTCAGTGAATGTGAACAGAATGTATTCTAGCAGAAACTCTTCTAGCACGTTTGTTTACCTGTTTTCGCTGTGCTGGCAATGCCTCGACAGAAAAGAAAGTGCAGAGCGCGAAAACACCAAAGTGACTGAAGGATTGCCGTAAAGCAGTATCTCTGGTCGTACAATGTGTATGACGTCATTGATATTTTGAAAGACTTTTTAAAGCAAATAAGTGACTCTAAAAAATCTAACACCCAGCAATGTGCAATTTCTTTGCATCTCCTTTCGAATACAACATTCAAATTACTAGACAAAAAATTATATCTTGAGAAAAGTGGATTTTGAGGGGTATAGCTCCATAGACCACCATTCATTCTGCACTCGTCCTGTGAGCGCCCTCATATGGAATCAGAGTGGAACTGCAACCAGTTCAGAAGCCGGAAGTGTAGTGAGAGTGAACCCTCTCCCCTTATTAGACATTCTCTGGTGTATCCTTGACAGTATGGTGTCTCCGTACTGCCCCCTGCAGGTGGACGTGTAACAAGTCCCAAACCCTCTCACTCTCAGAGAACCAGTGCTAGACCGCTGGAATATCAGATGGCTCTCCAGACCATGGGAACAGACGGGGTTGATATCCCAGAATGCACTGGAAGGGAGTTAGACCAGTAGAAGTTTGTCAGAGAGAGTTCTGGGCATACTCTGCCCATGGAAGGTAGTGGTTCCAGTGGTCCTGTGCTTCATGACAGTAGGTTCTCAGATACCTCCCGATCTCTTGGATCTTTCTTTCCGCCTGGCCGTTTGACTGCGGATGGTACCCCAACGCCAGGCTCACAGAGACTCCCAGTAGCTTGAAAAATGATTTCCAGACTCTCGATATGAACTGTGGTCCTCGATCCGATACGATGTCTTCTGGAATTCCGAAGTGGCGAAAAGGAAGCCCAGGGAAGCCCATGGAGAGAGATCAGCTTACAGGACTTGGAAAATCTATCGATTACTTCCAGGATGCAGGTTTTGGAATCAGAGGATGGTAGATCGGTCAAAGTCCACAGCAATGTGAGACTATGCAGCGTGGCAAGTTTGTGATGCCGTGCAGGTGGTGAGTAATCAGTATTCAGGGGATGATGAGCGTGACCAGGTGTACTGAGTTGATGCAAGTTGGGGTGTGTCGTTAGGTGTATCCGTGATATCGGCACCCTACCCAGCCCATATGAAATGAATGACTTCCGGTCTATCGGCCATCGTTTGTCGTGTGCACTGGAAAGGCGGAATAATGGTGCGTTCCATTTTTCCTCAGAAGTGGGAAGTCCTACATATCAACTAACTCTCATAGTAGACTGTCTAATATCTGTCTAATATAAAACTCTTTATTGTGATGGTCCTCCAACAGACATGGTCCTTTGAATACTTAATTATACTTTTAAGTATATCTCGTACAGGCCAAATATAGTACTTGGTCTTTTCTCCCAGTATAAGTCAAGTACACGTGTAATTTTAAGAATATTTTTGAGAAGTATACAAAAAGTAAACTGAAAGTATGCTTTCTTATTTTTAGTTGAAAAGAAGTATACTAATAGAACACTTGAATAAACGTATTATTATTATCGATGTGTACAAGATCAGGTTCAGTTCCATGCTTATTTTATTTACTCTGTAAGCTATTCCACCAGAAAGCTTGTTACTACTGTATATAAACTTGAACATGTTAGTACAAGTTAGTACATGTTAGAACAAGTACAAGCCAAGCATACTTAGAATACAATTATACTTTTAAGTATATCTCGATCAACAAGTATAAGCCAAATATACTTAGACATTTCTGTCAGTATAAATCAAGTATACTTAAGTGCAATTTGAAGTACATTTCTGAGAAGTACATAAAAAGTAGACTGAAAGTATACTTTCTTACTTTTAGTTTAAAATACTAATAGCACACTTAAATAAACTTCTTTTTCGTAAGGGTTTGGCTGATTTTGTAACGTAATTTTTTTTTTTTATTGTCTTTCTCTCTTCAGATCTTTAAGCGTCTTCAAGCCATACTGGTACTGATTCTCCCGTTGTCTCATAAAGCATTCATATTAAGTGTGTATCTTGTCTAATTTTTGCTCTTTGCATCACCAAACTAGGATATCTACAAGCTCCAGCCTGACACTTATATATACCGTAGGCTATATATATATTTATTACATGGCTTGGTTAAATTCTAATGTAGAATGCGGTCTGTTATTTCTTGATAACACCATAGGGTATATGTCGAACATCGCATGACGGAACCGGAAACCTGGTCTCATCGCATCCGCTTGTCATAGAAAGTGTTAAAGGACAAGTTCGGTATTTTACACTTAAAGCCCTATTTACAGATCGTATCTGATGAAATAGAACGGTTAAGTTTAAAATTTGGACACATGTTCCAGTCCCGAGAATTTTGGGTTTATTTCGCTTCCCCCCCACCCCCACACAATGGTTGTCTATGGCCACTGGAAGATTCCTTCCTAAAACACATTAAACTTTCGTTTACAAAGACGTGAAACTCACCGAGTGGTCAGGGGTGTTCACTGATACGGGCCCAAAAAAAAACGCTGAAAAAGATGCTTTCCAACAGGTTTTATCGTAGTGTTTGTCCAACTCCATTGATTGTATTGAATGTGCTGTGTGAGGTACGTTATTCCTCCGCCGCTTCTTCTTCTGCTTCTTCTGTGTATTAAATGAAATGCCAGCGGTTTGCTTGCAATCGGCAAAGGTGCATTATCGCCACCAACTGGTGTCTATTATTCAAGCTCTAAACGGAAGAATCTGGGTGTGACGCGTTTGGCAAAATAGGTCCACAAACGCTAAATAAAACTAAAATTCTCGGGACAGGAGCATGTGTCCAAATTTTAATCTTAACCGTTCTATTTCATCAGATACGATCTGTAAACAGGGCTTTAAGTGTAAAATACCGAACTTGTCCTAACAGTCGTATGAACTGACGCCGATATCTATGGAATTTTAAGGTAATCAGCTAACCTACCTATCTCACTTTGTTATTGGCGTTTTATTCTATTTAAATATCTTAACGTTAGTGTGAAGATTTTTTTTTTTTTTACTTTTAAATATCGATCTTCACATGCGAGGGACATTGGTTATGATCATCTTTGCTCGCTCCTTTTAAGTTATCTTGAGTAAAACAGTAAAAAAATGCATGAAGCACATACAAAAGACCTGAACCGGAAGCGATGCGTTCTGTTTTCCGGTTTCGTAATGCGACGTTCGACATATACCCTATAGCCATGAAAAACAGAGCGTTGCCATGGACACGGTGTTCTTCAACGGAAGCAATACAATCGTTTTTAAATCAATATTTTGTGTCAAATTATTGATTTATTTGGTAGGTAGCCATGCAATAAGTGGGATGTATAGCGAGGCGGTTGTTATAGAGAATACAACCCTGACAAGCTGATCGGGACCCCGACGCAACCACCTCGCTATACATGACATATCCACCAAACTGCAGTACAGCATATCAACAGAGGCTTCAGCCTAAAATTTAGCCTAACATTAAATTATAATAAAAACACTATTTATAGAATTTATTTTATTAAATGAATCTTTATCTCATGTGAATTTACACAATTCAGACGACTAGACACGAAAACTCTGTTATTGTAAAACTTTGTACCAAACTACTAATTGCACTTTTATTTTATTCAGTTTGATTTAGACATAAATAACATTTTGAATAAAAATTAAACACTTTTTATCTGACAAATCATAATTTACAGTGTGGCTGTCCGTATGTGTGTGTGCATCATGTTCCTGGCAATGTGTGCACGTGTGCGGTCACTGCTGGTCCAGTCTCACATCTACAATATTTATCTGTACTTTTGCACATGGTCAGTGGAATGGGAAGATTCAAAAAATCTTTAACCAGTGCATAGCCCAAGTTTGTGGTGAGCTCCTACGTAAGCAAGTAACCAAATGGGTTTCTGCCACTGGCATGTTTCTGCAGCTGAGCATCATTCCCTCCTGTCCTCTTCTGATGGTAGTGGAGAGAGAAATCAGGACCATATGAATGACATTCCACCTCGTCTTCAGTATGGGTGTGTTGCCGGTGGTTTGGGAAGTCTGGAGGCTTTACCGATGTAAGTCTATATTTCACATGTCCTGGCTCAACCCTGACTGAGTCATTTCATTTAAAAAGAGACAGGAGTTCATGAATTGGAAAATAAATTACGTAAATGTACCCAACGTTCAAGCACAAATATAGGCATTAAAATGTGAGTTCTGTCATTTCTTTTTAATACATGCACATGCTCACAGGTGTGTTTTGAAAAATTAGATTTTTCATAAAATGTATGATTTTGTCAATCAAATCTTTTTTTATAATTATGCAATTTTAAATGGTTGTTTGAAGTGCCCCTATTTGGCTATTTTATAGGTTTGGAGGTCTCCTACACTCTTAAGAAAAATGGTAAACAGTACCAAGTTAGGGTTATTCGGCTTCAATAGCAGAACCCCTTTTGGTGCTAAAAAAAAACATTTTTTATAAGGTTCAATAAAGAACCATGCAAGTGATATAGGACCTTAATGGTGTTATAGATAACCTTTTCAATTCTATTTATTTTCATTAATATTAGTATCTTCATATTATTATTATGACTATTGTTACTATTATTTTTTATTAATTATTTATTAATATGTATTTTTAGCCCTCTATCTGCTTGTTGTGTCAATTAGGTACTTTTTATTTTTTTTTGACATGGCAGTTTGTAGCAAAAATGACAATGCTCTTACAACAGCGTTTAGCTGAATACATTTCCATACATTACAGTAAAATATTTTCACAATCCCCTATGATGTCTTTACACCCTTCATTATGTATTCTGAGTGGCAGTTTCTCTCTGCAGATGATGAGGTTATGGTACCGGACAGCATCTGAAATATACAATTGAGTTTAAAGTTACAGTGTGTCTCTTCCACTTGATTATGTAAAAACAATTATGTTAATGAAGGCCAAAATTAGCAAAAATGGGCAGTATGAGCCCTTTACTTGTTAAAAGGAAAAAGTGATAAATCCATGGTACTGTAGCTTTAAAGGGCACCTATTGTGACATTTAAAATGTTCCTAATGTTGTTTAGGGAGTCCCCAACAACAGTTTTACGTGCATGCAATGTCAAAAAACACTTTTGTTTTCGTATAATATGCATTTATTTTTACCTGATTTGCTCACCGACTCCCAAATGAGTCGTTCAACGATTTTTTCCAAACCCCGCCTTTGCGCGACGCTAATCTGCGGTGATTGGTCAGATGACCCAGCAGTGTTTACAGAGATAATACTTATTGTTTAACACGGAGTACAATGATGCTTTTATCAATTAAATCGTGTTATAATAATGATTATAGTCCACTGCTTTGTAGTTTGTAGTAAAAAACTAAAAATAAGATAAAGAATTTAATGTTATGTTAGCGAGCATAGCCCAGAGTTCATATTGTAAAAGCACAATCCGTCTTTATTTGCATTAGCAATATATGCATAAACATAACGTTTTTACAAAAAAAAAATGCAGTTACGTTACTACGAGGTATATTCTATTCTTTAAGACAACTCCGAAAACAACGACAAACACTTCACATATCTCAATACAATTGCCATTGAAGACCTAGAAGCTAAACGGTGCTTACACACAACAAACTAAATAATAATTAAGCATGCTACATAAAACATAAAAGCAACAATTATTAATAACACTTACAGGTTGTGATACGGAGGAGGAAGCTGATGCAAATACACTTAGAAATGAACCTTCCTTCAATATCAGCGGCTCGCGAATCCAAGTTTGAGTGCATTTAAAAAGCAATCGTCTTCAAAATGGCGCGAACAAAGCACAAGGCTCGGACTATACTTCTGTGGTATAGTTATATATGAATTGTAGCCACTTAGTCTTCAAATGCTCCTCCTTGGGCAGATGAAAAAAGTTGGCTTTTGAGTCGCACTTCAGAACACAGCGTCTCGTCGCCATGACGTTTTCAAGTTTTCCCTGGCGTTGGAGCGCAATAAGTGGGCGTATCGTATTCAAATAACTTGACAAGTTGACGTCATCTAGTCAGAGAAAAAGCTTCGGTCTTCTAACGATTCATAAAAATGACTCAGAGTCGACTCTTACTTTTGAAAGACAATAACTTTATATACGGTGCACTTTCATATTTCAAACTTTGCAGGATGTGTTTGTTCACTTAGATCTATGTTACACACTACATGAAAGGTACATTTCAAAATTCCATAATAGGTGCCCTTTAGTATTTTTTTTGTTTTACATTGCGCATCACCACATTTTTCAATGATTCTCAAATGACTCGTCTGAAGATTAAGTCTCTCTAAATACCCTCCTTTCCGCGAGCCTACTCTGCTCTGATTGGTCAGATGGCCCAGTCTTTTGTGATTGGTCTACCGCTTACAGAGCATTACCATAACTGAATTTCAGCTCCGGAGGCTTACTAAAGCTCAGTGATTGTACACACTGTAAAGACAGTAACAATGGCATCGATTTTACCATATCAATCCGAGCGTGAGTCATTAGAACTAGTTATTCAACCCAAACCACAAGGACGACTTGAGCAGGACGTTTCTCAGTGATACGCTACTCCGTTTGACGTACATTATGAGATGTTGCAACTGTAATTCCTCACCATCAGCATTAACAAGTGTGTGTCCATCAACTACTGTAACCGATGTGTGTATTTATAAATTATTGCGGTACACATGTGGGAACTGTATCATTAACTGTGTCATAAAGGTGGAGTCAGATGTTGGACCGCCAGTGGTGGACCCAGGAGAGTGACGACTGACCAAGGGGAGGCAGAGGGACGTGGAAGCCCGGTGGAGCCATAAGGACGAAGGTCCCACATGGAGCCGAGGGAGGGGGAGGGAAGGTGTATATATATATATATATGAATTGTCCTCATTCACTTCAACCAAGGTTTTTGTTTAAAAAGTAATGACTGCCCAGGTCACATGCTTCCAACACTGCATGCAATGGAAATGCTAACGGACAGCTCTCTCCAGGTATTACATAACTCTGTGGTTTAACTAGTGTTCACACTCAATGAAACATTTTAGAAAACCTATAATGTAAAACAATTCTTTGAGCTCATATGAGATCTAGAGAAATGGCTTGTTAGACTGAACATTTTTGAATCCATACAGTATGTAAACCGATGACCACAGTAACACACTTTAATCGGTTAAAAATCCCGAAGCTTTTTTTAAAGATATGTAATCTCATCAGAAAGAGTTGAGATCACCTCAGATGAGTCAGCAGGGTATTCCCTGCCTCAACCTCAACCCTTCCTGTTTGGTGCTCAAATTGTGTTTTTTCATCTGATAACAGAGGCCATAACAGCTCGGGCTTTCTAAAAGTAATATCTGGATGACATGTTTGCCTCTGTAAGTGTTTTTTTTTTTTTATAACAAAAATAAAGCAAATAGCAGTGGTTGGAGTGCAAAATCAACTTATATACTATAATAATTAAAACACTCTAAATTCTTGTCTATATAAAACTTGATTGTTGCCTGCATTAAAGTCAGCATGAAATTAATTCACCCTATCTATTTTCTAAATCCATGTTATTGATCGTATTGTGCAAAAATATCTACATGTGTTTTTTGTGTTTTTTTAATGTTTTGACCTTGTAATGTCTAATCAAAATATCATAACTGGATCTTTCAGTGAAATGACAGACTTCTCTTTATTGAAGTATGACGGACATCATTTAGGCCGCTTAAACCCGACCCTTTATCACAATCGACTGCAAGCTTGCAGATCTGCCTCCATCCAATCAACAACTAATGCATAGAAACAAGTCCCGCCCTACATTATTTCTTTATCTATATTATAACATATTGAGACTAGGTGGTACTTGTATGTTCTGCTTTAATTAAAGATAGTGTTAGCATGCACAGTTCACCCTGAACAGATGTGCATGGTCATGTGACTGGGTCATCTGCAGAGGCCACTGTCTTGTCTGATAAATTTGGACATTGATTGGAATTGTGCTGTCCAAGGTCCTGAAGCCTGTGGAAACACAAGCGGACATCAGCAGGGGGCATTTGTGTGTGTGTGTGTGTGTGTGTGTGTGTGTGTGTGTGTGTGTGTGTGTGTGTGTGTGTGTGTGTGTGTGTGTGTGTGTGTGTGTGTGTGTGTGTGTGTGTGTGTGTGTGTGTGTGTGTGTGTGTGTGTGTGTTAATCTCTGTTACTTCACAGTGCATTAACTAATGTTAACAAATACTTTGGATTTTAATAATATATAAGTAAGTGTTGAAATCAACATAAGATTAATAGGCCTAAATGCTGTAGATGTGCAGCTCATTATTAGTTAACTAAAGTTTAGTTATGAAACCTTATTGTAAAGTGTTACCAATATCTTTTATTCGCTTATTTATGTTATTTGTTTGTGCCGTAGGTTGTAATGGATTTAGTATTTTCATTTGGGTAATTATGTCAATGACTAACAATCACATATCATGTAGTTCTCCAAATGTAGTGTATCAGCATAGCTGTGTATTGGTACCATGTTAAAGATGTTAACATGCAATCTGTCTTGTCAGAGGGCTGTGTAGACCAGTAAAAACAACTGGTGAAGCTTAGTCAGCAAAGGAAGAATGCGTGAGCGTGCAAATTGCTAAGCAACTTTAACGTGCATAACAAAGCTCCCAGCTGCTCCATAAATCTAACCTTGAAGCTTTTCCCTCTCACCACAGAATCCCATTAAAAGAGGCACTCGGAGTTAGCTAATCTAATAATATATATCAATGCCTGTGATATATGCTTACTAAAGCACAATTTGGTCACAAAACGTTTCATTACACATCACGTCTATTACCTTTCACACTGGGTTGCTAACATCTGACGGCCACAGAAATGTGTTATGTTGAAGTATGTGCCGTATAGACTGAGCTGTAAATGGGCCGACATTCACATATATGGCTGCAAGAGAAGATAATGGATAGACTGTTCAACCGTCTCAAAAACAAAAACTTTAAACAATCAGACGGCTGCAATGCTACGTTTTTGGCTTTGAAAACCAGTAACCCGAAACCTTTATTTTTACACATGCAAACAATAAAGTCTAAAAAGAAAGAAAAAGAAAAGAAAAGAAAAGACCAAAACAAAACAAAACTCAAGTCCAGTTAAGCAGAGCCTTCATGTTATATAGGAGACATAAAGCCAGTATGTGCACGCAGTACATTTGGCAAACATCCTGACATTTTTATGGTACCCCATGTGTGCCAAGCAAGTATTGAGAAATGTAATTGCTTCCAATTTTTTTTTTACTTTTACAGACAGAGCAAAGTTTGCTGTGCTACCATTCAAAACGAAAACAGGGTCTGTAGTAAAGTTAGAAACAAAAAATGAATCTTAAAAAGCTAAATCTTGGAAAAAATGTTGGCTTAAATATTTTGGTATATTTTTTATTGTTTTATAAAAGCAGTAAAACTATTTTGTTTTTTAATAAAAACTACAATATGAAAATTAATTGATGAAAATAACTTAGAATTTCTTTTTTTTTTTTACTGTACATTGTATTTAAAGTACAAAGACAAATATATGTTTATTTTATTTTATGGTTACGCTACTTTTTATTATTTTTTATAAAATAGTATGTTTGGTCTCACTTTATTTTACAGTGTCCTTATTACACATTACATGTTACTGTAGTTACAACTAAAATTAAGAATTTAAATGTATGATTACACTGTAGCATGGACACCTTTTTTAAAAGTAATGATTATATTAAGAAAACAAACGTACAAGTTTGGTTATATATATATATATATATATATATATATATATATATATATATATATATATATATATATATATATATATATATGGCAATTGCAATATTGAGGTCAAACTTCATATTGCCATTTCCATCACACTTGGATTTTCACAGACCACAGTGCTTTAAATGGTTGGCTATGTTGAGTGACGAGTACTAGCACTGGGAGTTCCTCTCAAATGAATCTGCTAACTTGAGTTAGACTTGAGAAATACACAATGGGACACTGCTTGGTTTTGGTTCTCCTACTTCTATTCTCTCAGCAACTAAGTCCAAGCAAAATTATGCTGCAAATATCTGCAGCGAATTAGAGGCTAAAACAACCGCCACTAACGGGTGGATATTATTTTAAGGACGACCATGTTCCCACCCCACAGCCAGAGTAATTCACCCGTTTGCTTGACAATACCACAAAGAAAGGAAAGACTAAACATTTACTTTAGCTGTCACATCCAGAGAGGAGCCAGTTAACGCTGGGAACTGCGTGTACTTTTTCATTGTCGAGGCAATATGAAAATAGACGTAACACATATGTAAACTATGAATGCCTAGGTGAAGGCCTCCGGTGGTTACATTATCAAATGAAGCATTTTCATGAACAAATTTGTATTTTATTTAGAAAATTATCTTTATTAGGCAGAATAGTATAAATAAACATAATAAAACAGAACTTTTGCTAACATATGAAAAAAAAAATCTTAGACTAAGTTTGCAAACATTTTTTTAGGTTTGCTTTGGGTTTGGAACAATATATCCTGCTGTCCATAAACGTTTGCACACAGAATTGTCAAATTAATAATACTTAAATACAACGTTTCTTCGTGAAAAACCAATCCATTTAAGCTTTAAACAGGAGCCCTGTGCCTGGGACAAAAGCGCATAAAACAGACCGAAAAGTTAATGCTCTTTGTCCAAAACCTCTCGAAGAATGGAATAAAGGCAATTATACACACTGTACAAAACTGTACAACAGACAGAACATTTTACAAACATTCTATCATTATTGAAAATAAATAAATACACTTAGTGCATTCAAAACAAAATTAAATTAGAGCGTACCAAACTCAGTTTGGTTCTGCGCATCGCTTCTCAAAGACAGTCCAGCTGCCTTGATTTTTGTTGAATGTTTGTATACGTTTTGTTCGAGAAATTTAAAAAATATCATCCGAAAGGAAGCTCCAAACATCCAACAGGGAAATTCATCGATCAGTAAAGCATCAGTACATATTCTTAATGAGACGGGAAGCACTTATCCAACAGTTTGTCACAAGTCAAATGTCCTTGACGTCGAGGTTTCTTCAATCAATCATGCTTTCAGTGATCTGAGAGAAGCCTTCCCATAGGCTGTAGCTATCATTTTAACATTGTGTTAGAAACATTTCATGGTATTTGGACTGTTTTGTTTTTACAATCAATCAATGTGATGATGAAAATGTTCATGTAAAATTTCTTAAACTAGCGATGCACTGATATGTCGTCTTAAGGCGGTTCCTTTTTTTGCATACTCACTGATAACAATATGTCACTACGGGCAAAGCCGCGAATGTGATTTAATGTGAACAAGAAGTTCGTATTGAGTAGATTTAATTTCGAACTTGACCACTTAGTTCGCCTGATTCCTCTGCGTTCCTCTGTTGTGGAGGTGATTTGGCGTGCTTTACTGGGACTGTCCAGCATCATTCCACTCCATTGTCGTGGGTATTGGAGCAGTTTACCAATGCGTACCAACATTGGACTGATACCTATTGCCAGTATTGGTACGATTGAGAAAATCTTTATGTGCTCTTAAAAAGAATTCAAAAGTCAGTGATCAAAAACAAGTGCTCAGTGGTTCATAATCACTTTGAAAAAGTTCGCAAGGTTGCAAAATGTGCACATGTTCAGTAGCAAAAACTATGCAAGTCAATCGCTTATCTTAAAAGTACCAAAGTATGTCCCTTCAGCTTCCATGTCCAGCAGCCATGCATTGGATACGTTGACAAAAATACCATCGGCCGTAGTCAACTGGACACCTCTGCCCTGCTCCACGCAGTACATGTTGTACTCCACAATGTTCCACTGCAGCGTGCCGCCACTTTTTGCCAGGACAATGGGCTTGATTACAGATTGCGTGTGCTTCTCGTGGCAAATGTATTGAAACAGCTGTAGATTGCTGACGTCCATTTTGTCCGAGTCGTGTTCCTTAGCATATCGAAAGCAGGTCTTGGCATAGACGTAGTAATAGCCAGGTTCGTCCACTAAAATTCGCCCATCACGGTATTTCATCTTCTTCAAATGTCCCCCATGAACTTCGTCCCAGGGGATCATGGTTATTTTATTTCGATCTGCAAAAGCACCAGAAACACGGTCAGAATAAACATTTATGATATTAATATGATATAACGTCAAGATCACTTAATGTAGGTTATCAACACATTTCTTTTTTTTAATCACAAGTCTAACATTTCAGGAAACGCTTCCGACAACCATGTCATGTGATTCAGAAATGAACAGCGTATGCTTACCGGGTGGAAACTGTGGGGGTGACAACTGTGGGGGTGTCTTTATAGGAAGGTGAGCTGATGGAATGCGTGTGTCCTTTTTTTGTCGAAATCTTTCCTTCTTCTCCTTACAAGCTTTCAACGGTGCTTCGCCTATTAATGTTTCACTGTGCATTTCCTGAGAAAGAACAAAAAAAACACATTAATGACTCCCTGAATCCACATTAATCACATCATTCACAGTCCAGCTTCTAGGTGAAACTAATATATTCTATAGACTCATTACATGCAAAGTGAGATATTTCAAGCCTTTATTTGTTATACATTTAATGATTTTGGCTTACAGCTTATGAAAATCCCAAATTCAAAATTAGAATATTGTGAAAAGGTAAAAAAATAAAATAAAATAGCAGTCCACATCACAACTGTCACAATAATGGCATGGAAAAATTATATATTTGGAATCACTATCAGAATGTTTTTTTTTTTGTTTTTTTTTTCAGCTGATGAACGTTAAACACATTGACAGCAAATCAGAATCCATCCGAGTTTAAAGAGCTGGAGCATTTAAAGCGGCAGGACACATATTGTTACAAGCGTTATAATTATCGTTCTTGGTGTGAACAGGACTCAAGCATTGGATATTTGATGTTTATTGTAGATATTTATTGTAGAGTTATGAAGAGCAGAATTCTGGATCAATGTATTTCACAGCGGCTATATCTACAGTACCTAGCACAATTCAGCAGAAATAGAAACCAGGCAAGCTTGCTGGAAGCAATGTAAAAGTATACAGTCCTTATATATGACACATTAACCCTCTACTGCACAGGAGTTTTTTTTTTTTTTTTTTTTTTACCAACTCATTATATTCTTGTTCATTCAAAGAAGAAATACGATACACTCTGTTGTGACAACATGTTCATGGTCACATTTCCTTTTTTCACACAAGCCGCAGAATTCAGAATAATGGTTACATTGCTACATTCTCGAACTGGATCTCATGACCAGAATGTGCTTTGTTACCAAAAGTTTCCTAAAAAATCATTTCTGTCACTAGCACTACGAAATAAAACTGCAAAAGTTAAGACAGGTTTCCAGAACTTGTTGAGCAAACAGATAGTTCCACTCTCAATGTCATTGTTGTAGCATTGGGCTGGTTGAGATAAACACGGTTTGCATCAGCCTAAAAATGGCTTAACCCTTCGAGGTCGGCAGAGGAATGATCACTTGAATTTTTTACTGCTAACGGCGAAAAGAACTTCCAATAATCTGTCATTTCTTGTAATGCATCATTTGAAACTGTAAAGGTGTTAACTCACAATAACAACAAAACTTTGTGCTTTTGTAAAAAAAAACAACAAAAAAAACAAGGCGCACTTTCTGCCATCTTGCCGTCTCTGTAAACTTCTTTCAGAAAAGCATTTAAAAAATGAACCGAAACTCAGTGAATACTTACCATAAAGACATGAGAGATATGTCTTTAGAAAGCTTTAAGTGTCTACTTTTAAATGAAGTCATATTGAAAACAAATATTCTCTATTTATGTAATCCATATGAAACCAACGAGAGAGAGAGATCTTCATTCCTCTGCTTTTCATTGAGTTTGGAAGCAGACGCGCTGTGAGGAATACACTTTTACCTCAGAATAAGAAGAATGCGATTTCACCAGCGGAGGATTGAGTAAGTAATTTATTCTCACGTACATCAGTTAACGTGTTATTGTTACATAACCCTGTACACATTATACTATTTGAACTATTACTAGACTAAAATGTGGACGGAAACGTTGAAATATGAAGGTAGGCAACCTTTCATTGCAAAATAAATATAAATATGACACGAGAATGTTTTTATGCTTTATGATATTAAACAGTGCGATATAAAAGTGATATGAGTGTTTACGCTGTAACATGAAGCATATTCGAATGTTTAGACCAGTGTTTACTGTGAATGTTTATAATGTGCTAAACAAAATGTTTCATAGAGTAAATGGTCTCTGTATGCGCTGTGAGTTTGAGTCACTCATGATGTGCATTTGAGAATCAAAACGCGCCAAACATTACATGACGTAAACTCAGAATGTGTTTGAAATACATTCCATTTGGGATCTGAAGTGGCTTCTTATCACAGAATGAGGCAGACAGTATATTATATTGAAGTATTCTATATATAATGAACGCTGTGTCGATTAGAATTCTAGGCTACAAGATACAGTTGTCAAAAGTCTTGTGAACAAATATTCAGTATGGGTTTTATGGCCTTATAACACTGACTTAATTTTTTCCCCCACAAACTATGCATAAACGTAATTTTATCAAAACTACTAACTTTTACATACATGCTGCACACATATTATTGTAGCAGAGTTTGTGCTGAATACAGTGTAATCAGACTTTAGCCATGAAAATGTTATAAGTAACAGAAATAAGCACAAATATCAGAACACCTCCAGGACCCAGAAAACACCTCATACCCCGGAGGGTTAAGTTTCTCAGCCGGTGGGTCCTGACCCAAATGTGGATTACAAGACCGCTTTGAGTGGGTCGCGGAATGTGTAGTCAAAGAACGCGAGACTTTTATCATAAGATATGCGTCAAAGTTGTTGACTTTTCTGTCAGACACAGTTTAAAGTTGCGTTCACGCCATGTTAAGTACTGTAATTACGAGATTTCAACATGTAAAAAGCATTTACTTCCTCGTAGAGCTCGTAATTGCAGCTTTTAAGATTGGAATTTTATGAGCGCCCCATGAACCACCTGACCGCTGCAGATTCATTTAATGTTGCAATAGAAATTAATAACATCCCAGGCCGAGGACGTGAAAAGCTCTAAATAGAACGTGATGGGTTGTCATATCAAGACTACGGTAATTATGTCATGACATAAATTAGGCCTATCACTGTAAAGCTGCTTTGAAACAATCTGTATTGTAAAAAGACTTGACTTGACATGAACGCAGCATGAGCAAAGAGAAAAACTAAAGCTGATAATGTGTCCCGGGATTTGTCCTGGGATCGTTTGATTTGGGTTCATTCACACTGCCAGTGATTTTATGGAATCTGTGCGTGCGTTCACACACATCCTGTAAAGATCCTGTGAAGACGCTTGACATCAGATTGTGATGTGTAATGTCTCCACAGTGTCTTAAGTTTGCTTATGATCTGCGATTTCTTTCTCCAGAAACCACGCTCGTGCATTTTTTTTCTGATTCAATCATAAACTAGCGCATCATGTACCGTTCCTCTAAGCTGGCGAACGATCTCAGCTTCAAAGTGTGAAACGGGGCTTAACTTTACTGTCCTGTCAGACGTTAGTCTGTGCAAATGCGGAGGACCATGCAGGAGCATATATGTTTTTATATATCTTTTCATTATATATAAAAAGCAAAACAAAATCATTAGCCTGTCACTGGTATGTTGTGTGTTCGCTACTGTAGGAAGGATTTGCATGCAGGTATTCATCTATTTATTCTATTCATCAGAATCAGTGTCCATATATTTCAATAACAGTTCATGTTAGTATTATGTATTTACCCAAAATACCACTTTATCCTTACTTTGTGTTATTTTCTATATTTTTGATGACTATGGTGACCATACCAACTCACTAACTTTATTATATTAACAAAAACTAGCTTGGGACTGCTATTTTAATAGCCTCACCTTATACTGTTTATTAATCTGCGTTAGTGATATTCTTACAATCAATGTGTGTTGAGTGAAGTGGAATGGTACTTGTGTGTGTCAACTGTCAACCATGTTTGAGAAATAAATAGTTGGTTCAAATTCCTAAAAACTTGGGTCGCAGTTTAATGACTATGGGAAAATGTGGATCCCATAGCCAAACCAGTTGAGAAGCACTGGCTTTGAAGGGTTAGTCCACAAAAAAATGATAATATGTCATTAATTACTCAACCTCATGTCGTTCCAAACCCGTAAGGCTTTCGTTCATCTTCGGAACACAAATCTTTTTAACAAAATATTAATCTCAAACGGGCGTTGGAGATTATTATTCTGTAAATAAAGTGGTACATTGTGTTTGTTTTTTTTGCGCAAAAAAGGTACTTTAAAATTTAGGTTAAACAACCACTGGAGACACATGGATTACTTTTATGATGTCTTATACCTTTCTGGGGCTTGAAAGTGGTAGTTGCATAGGATTTCAATGGAGGGACAGAAAACTCTCAGATTTCATTAAAAATATCTTAAAGGATATTTAAGGTGCAGGTGGGAGGAGCGTCATGTGTGTGAAGAGTGATGATCGGAGTTGCTCACAAATGAAGAAGAAATGGTTCATAACGTAACTATGGAGAATATAGAAGATTTTGAACACATGGAAGAGGCTTTTGAGTTTGATGGACGTCCTTATTTATTTGAACCCGAGTATACAGACGAAGAACTAGCCTCACACTCTTCAGTCAACAATACCTTTTCCCGGCTACAACGGGAGTTCCCACAGGACTTTAGCGCGAGACTACAGCTAGCCGTCTAAAACACTATTTAGGTGAATTTAAACAATGGCTAAGTTGCTAAATGCATCTTGTTGTCATGTAAGGTGTCATGTAACATGTAATGTCTGTTAAGAGGCACAAAAACACTCTTTATGAATATGCCCCCATAACTGCTGTTTAGCTGAGTGGGAGCTCTGGGCATTAGCGGTAGCAGCTCCGTGTTGCAAGCACCAATCCGGTTCGTTTTTTCTTCTTCTATAGACAGTACTCACAAAGGTAGAACGATCAAGATTAACTTAAAAATTGCCCGGAGTTCTCCTTTAATTTCCGAAGATTAATGAAAGTCTTATGGGTTAGGAACAACATGAGGGTGAGTAATTAATGACAGAATTAAAAATTTTGGGTGAACTAACCTTATAAAGTGATGATATTTCAAAAGTAATCCACTTGATCAGGAGTTTTGCATGAGGGTGAAAGATTTCCCCAATGCAGATTTTGCATTAGGTTCCGTTGGTCATACAAATTCACCAAGTTACCAACAGAAAGCTACACTTGGTTAGAAATTAATTTCTGTGCGAGTTGTGTTTCATTCATCACTACACTACTGAGATGCTCTTGAAATTTCCCTAATGTGACATTTACTGGGATAGGAAGAATGTGGTAGAAGAAACAATTTTAACAAAAAAAAAAAACAAGTCTTCATATACAGTATGAGCGCCGTGCATGATAAGTAACGCCAAGAAAGAAAGAAAAAGCAAGCCAGGATGCAAGGACACTACCAACATAACAGGTAATAATGAGGTTTCCCCTCGCAGTTTCACTTGCTCAGGTACGACTGAAATGTGCTCTATGCCTCAAGCAAACAAAAAAATCAGAAAGAATAAAAGGTCTGCTAAGGTATTCAAGTTGCAAGGTGTCTTTCAAATGAAGCCAACAATCCAGCAATTCAGGAAAACCCTGATTACTTCAATAGACTTGAATAACTTCAACTGTGTGAAATCTGGTCTGATTTGTGGGTATATGGGAATATGTCATAATTTTAGAGTTTCATACCACAAAGAGATTTGTATAAGTGGTAGTAGATTAAGGCCTAAGTAAAAGCTATCCGTTAGAAATATGAACTAAATATCTAAATGTTATAATATTAGGCTTTTAGTCCTAGACTAGCATCAAATAACAAACTGACATAATAATTAGGTCTTTCTAGTGCAGAGTTCTGGTTTTTGTTCGATGCTCTGACCTTCTTAAGAACTTTGGTGCACCGCAAACAAAGTAGGCCAATACAAACACGCTCTCAAACTGAATCGCATTTGAGCAGCATTAAAAAAGCCAAGATATAACATATATTTAAACACTTAATAAGTTGTCCCAGGGTAATGATAAAACTGGTACAGTTCTCATGACCTGGCAAAGCAAGCCATCAGAAAAACGCCACGAGACATGTTTAAATATCCAGTTCCTGACAAAGAAAAGTTCCAGGGACTTTGGCTCGACCTTTTCACAAGCGACTACACCATCATGGTTTAGGCAATGTTTTACAGCAATGGTATTCTCTGTTGATCCTTGTCTTTAAACAAACAATTTTTTTTGAAAATACCAATGCAGAACCTGTTTAACAATGGAACATTGGTACTATTAAATGCAAGAAGCACATTCTATAAGTTCAATAAACACAAATTAAGGTCATAGTTTTGGAATGTCTTTGTTCTAATAGGAGGAAATGCCATGCTTTGAGCACTGTGAAATGTCTCTAATGCTAAGAATGAATCAATTCGCCTAAAGGAGTTTAGTTGACGGTCGGTGTCAGAGTGCACAAAGCATGTACAATTTTTGGGGGAGTTGTGTCTAGGGGATTGGGCGGCTCATTTGTCCGTTCTCCCTCGGGGAACAAACTGTTTGGTTCACTTTGAAAAAAAATAACTGCACCTGTTTCTGAGTATTGATTGATCTAAATAGTGTAGACTACATAGATAAAGCAATATTCAGAAACCGGTGCAACGAATAAAACTTGTAAATATAATAATTTTACATATATAATTTGTATAACATATATATGCATGGGGTATTTGTCAGCTGAAGGCATGCTGTCTGAGTTTCCAATGCTGACAGTTCAATAAGATAGCCCACTGGAAGATCTTTAGTTTTGCTGTACTATTCTAAAAATATGACAAGTACAATACACAAATAACTTCAGTTTCTGAGCAAATACAGCAGTAATTGATGTCACGAATACATACGCCTGATTTTTGTTTTAATTATCAGAATCTATCTACATGACGAATGCTTGATGCTTAGCTTACCTAATAATTAATAAATATTTCGATAATACAATAATTGTATATATAGCCTACACTACAGTTTATTAATATGCAATGTAATTTTATTTCAAACAAGTGAGGAAAATAAAGTGGGTTGAATCCAAGGGGCTCTAAAATAATTTTAGAATGGCTATCTGAAGCTAAAGGCGGCATCCGTAACCGAAGGTTTATGGTAGACCATTTAAAAACATTAAATAAGGATGGTGATGTGTGGTAACCCATCCTCAGAATTTGTCCAAGTTAGTGCACACACACCCCGGAGCAGTGGGCAGCCGTTCACTACGGTGCCCGGAGAGCAATTGGGGGGTTAGGTGCCTTGCTCAAGGGCACTTCAATAGTTTCCTGGTGGTATTGAGAATCAAACCTGCGACCTTTGGGTTACAAGTCTGAATCTCTAACCATTAACTCTCAACCAGTGGTGCCGACACTGTTAGTAGACCACCAAGTGTAAACTATGTCAAGTATCATTGAACAGCAAGCAACTATCAATTCAAAACCTGAAAAAAGCATGTAAAAAGGTCTAAAGACTAAGGGACATGGAGAGATTTAGGGCCCTATTTTAATTATTTGAAATGCAAGTATCAAATCCAAAACGCAAGTGGGTGGATCTTGGGCACTGTTGCTATTATACCGACGGGATAAATGACTCTTGTGCCCGACGCAAATCTAATATGTGTTGGTCTGAAGTAACCTGAAGTGGTCTGAATTACTCATAGGTGTGGTTTGGGTAATTCAACAAACCAATCAGAGCGTCATCTCACATTCCCTTTAAGAGCAGGCGCGCTTGTTCCATGGCGGATTGCTATTATAACGGCGGATTTGCCAGCGCACGCAACTTACATGATGGTAAAGGTGATTTCACAGTCTTCAGAATTGTGTTTCCTGGTTCTTGATGGACAACCCACTTTATCAGATGTCCTTATATACCGATGTGTCTTGCATGCGCCTTTAAAATAGCATCTGAATAATGCGCCACTGTCTTTAGACTAGGTTTTTCCTGGTCTGTGGCGGAATTATTTTCTGAAACTGTAAAATACCACCAGGGACGTTTGCGCCGGAACACGCCTCCTCTTTTCACTGAAGTTCATTCCCTAATTTACCGACGTGCGTCTGTGGAGGGAAAAGTCTGCTGTGCGTCGGGTGCAAAAAAGGAATGATACATGCGTCGGCGTACAAGGTCAATTGCACTGGGTGCAAGATAGGGCCCTTAAAGGCCATCTTGCAGGTTTTTTTTTTCTTCAAAATTAATATATAACCTTGTATGAAAATACCATATGAAAAGTAAATGCAGGATTTAAAATCGTTTTGCAAGACATAAGGGCACAAATTTAGTAGAAAACGTGACCGTTTCCTTGACCGTGTTGAAAAACCGTTTTTTTTCACCATCGCGTCATATTGCGTCACATGAGGTAGTCGTTTGCCGCCGGGCTCTGCGTTGTGCGTTCGCTCAGTGCAGAGTAGGTTGGTATTCAGTTGGAGCGGTCGTGATTCAGTGTGTTTTCGGTGGTTATTGTATTTCAATTAATCATCGTCGTGGTCAGAGGTGTAGTGGTAAAAAAAAGAGGTGGGTAAACTATAAATTCTGGTGAACCACGACGTGGTCACCCGGTAAGGTGGGCCACTGCCTACCGCTGTATGTGTATCCTGATCGGCTATCATTTGATGGTAGCCTACTACCAAGGTTATCACTGGTTGTTCCCTCATCATAGGTCCACACAATCACTATTCAATTCATACATTAATCTAAATTCTTGTTAAAAAGACTCAAGAAGGAATAATATGGTTGAAATCTATAAAGTTTACTAAATTACAAAACAGAGAGAACAAAAATATTTTTAACCCGTAATTACAAAACAAAAACGGTTGTTATTTTTAAAAGGCAAAATTTTAATTTGAACTGTAGGCTAGGCTACACCAAATGCTGCGCAAAAAAATTAATATTGACGAATTTTTGTTTATTAGGCTACTTGTTGCCCCTTAATTAAACATTTAAAATATTCACAAATTAATATGGATTTTGTTGTTGTTGATTTATTTTTATGAGACAAAATTAGAACCTGGAAATGATATTATTCCCGCAGTGCTGAATGAAGAGCCATATGTCTCTGGAACCACAGCCTATAGAAAGGTGATTTATAGACTAATGATAATAAATGTGTCTGAAAAAATAACGAGGCATTTGAATTGTTTATTAATAAACTATTGTTTTCTAAATCAGTGTCGGTTAAAAACATATCTCCATCTCCGCTGTTAAGCGGGTGCGCTTTTAGAGAGAAATGCACCTTTCATACGGATTACATAATCAGAAGGTAGCTTTCGATTCGAATTTGTTCGTTTTGAAGTGGACATTTCAAGCTTTAGCCTACATATTTAGTTTCAGTTCTCGCGCTCCAGTTCACGGAGATCATGAAAGCGCGCCTGATTGTTTTATTTTATTTGACAAAAGCACAACGCTTTCTTGTTATTGCGAATTTACACAAATAAAAGTAGTTGCGAATAATGTATTATTATTTTCCGTATGACCAGAAATGATAGAGTATTTTAAATTGTTTCACTGTTGATAAGTGTTCGCGCCCGCGCGTCCGTGCCATGCAGTGCGCGCTCACACTCCGCTCCACTCTCGGATACGCGTCAAAATCTTCTGTTTATTTAATCTCGGCGACATGGAGTTATATGATGACGGCGATATGTGCACACTGTCCCGGCTCCTTCATCGGGTCGCCCGGTCCGCCGTCAGATTGTGTTTCGGCCGCGGGCGGGAAACATGATGGTCACGGATCCGTCAGAGATCACTTATTCACTTCTGTTTTACAAAATGCATAGGCTACATGTAGCCTACCTGTCTTAATGTGCCTTGTCTTAATTTAATTAACATATCCTACATAAACTTGTAATGTAATGCATTTATGTGTTTGTTATTAGTCTGCAGCCGACACTTATTAGGCCTATAGCCTAAATATAATATATTAAGTTCATTTCCAATCTGTACTCCGAATTTTAATGTTTGTGTTGGCTGTTTCTAAATATAAAGTTTTTATACAGTAAGACAGTTGTGATTGTGATTATTTTTGTATTCATTGTCACCAAATGGGGCCATTCAAAACCTTTATAAAGTCCCTCTTCCTCTTGAAACTGTCTCCTAATGGCTGACACACACAACACATGCAGGTAAGGGTCTAAATAATAGCTTTACTTTTGCCTGATACATGATAATAATCTGTACAATATTGTGATCTAAGCATAGTGTTATACATATCGTCGGCTAACGTGAATAAATCTATAAGCTAGTAACACTGTTCTCTCATCGAGACCCCTGCCCTGTTCTCCTCACACCACAGCTCAATGTGTCTCCTCTGACCGTTGTTTTGTCTAATCCTGACCTGTCTACTCTCTTGGCTTCATATTAGGCACATAATTATATGGCTGAGGTCCATCATACGAGTAAACATTTAGGCTAGAATTTCCTCAGCGTCCGAGCTGTCATTGCGATCCATTGCTTTCCTATTGTTTACTTTGACCGCTCTGCCTCATGCTACGTCACTTCCGGTTTGGCGGTTTTCAAACGCGGAAGTAAAATTTTCTCACAAAAACGACTCCAGAAGCCTAAATAGCGTTTTATAAGTATATGTTCATATTTAAATATAGTTCCTACATTATTTTTCTATACATTGGCTCACTGGGTACTTTAACCTGCAACATAGCCTTTAAGGTGTAATCATTGGATTCCTTTCAAAAGATTCCAAAACCCAAACTGTATTGTGTAAAATGAGGAAACGAATGTTTCTGAAAACTGATGCGGTTTCTGTGTCTAAGCCAAAGCACACACACTTGAGAAAAACAAATGTATCTTTTTGAAGTTTATTAGCTCACCTCATTAGGACTCTGCTGGGCTGAGGCAAGGTCGACCTGTAAAAAACAAACAAACACAGTTCAGTTACACAACTGCATCCAGCTGGATTGCTTTTAACTAACAGGCACCACTGCACGATTTTAATGAACTTACAGGAAAGCAGCATTATTTTCATATAGAGACATTTTGTGTGCTTGACAGTCCCAAAGTACAAAAGTGTTTAAAGGTATACTTTATCCAATTCAGTGTGAACTAATACAAAGTGTGAACTAACACAAAGTACAAACTAATACAAATACCGTCATGAAAATCTAGATGGTTGATGGTCCTTAACTCAATCTAGTTGCAATCACATCATTCTCTATAGTGCACAGCTGATTGGTTCTTGCCATTTCAGTAGCCAACCTTCATATTAGGGCTGTAAACGATGAATCGCAAATAATCGCATCCAAAAAAAAGGTTCGTGTTTACATAATATATGTGTGTGTATTGTGTATAATTATTTTGTATATATAAATACACACACATGCATGTACATATTTAAGAAAAATGTGTTATTTATATATAAAATAGTTATATGAATATATAATATAAATTATATAAAAATATACATGCAGTATATAAATGCAAATATATACATGCATGTGTGTGTATTTATATATATAAAATAATTATACACAATACACACACATATTATGTAAACACAAACTTTTATTTTGGATGCGATTAATCGTTTACAGCCCTACTTCATATACTCGGTCAGCATTTTCTGTAGAAGTTGTAGCATGCTTTCAGAAACCCTCCACCTTCCCCAGCTCCACCTGTATAGATCTGCTACGGGTAATTCATGTACACTATATAGTACAGCAGCAGCATGTCTTGCTCACAGCAGTGTTTTGTGTTTGTATTGGCAGTAGCAAGTCCTGTACTTACTCTGCAGCAGCAAAAACAGCAGCAGCAATAGGGCTGCACGATTAATCGTGAATTTGTGTTTTTTGTTGTAAAATTGTGTTTAAACAGAATTGGCTTTTATTGCGATTATGAAATCGCAAAGGCTGCGATTATTTTTTATGCTCAGCTTGTCAGCGACGTACGGCTCTGTGATCAGTAGTAAACGCTGCTCCATCTGAAAGCACTGCGAGTTTGAGTCGCTTATAACGTGCATTTGAAAAAGCAACACGCGTCAAACATCTTTCCAAACACGACTTTCCAAACCTCTTGCCCAACAAAATACAACATTTAATAAAGTTTTTTTGTTTTTTTTACTTCAAACTCACTCCATAACGGCAGTTGAGCATCCTTCTGTCTGTGAGATGATGTGACTTCTTACACTGAATAAGGCACACAACATATTTCATAATATTCTATACAATAATAAAGGCTGTCGATGTCAATGATGCAAAGTGGTATAAATATACAGTAAGTTGTATCTACAGCAAAGCGTGGGAGGGTGACCCAACTCTCAAAACGTGGATTACACCTGTGTTGTGAGATGACTCGAAGCCCCGTAATAAAGGCCTGTAACTAACTCTGAGAGGACAGTTGAATGACTTGAATTGAAATCAAATATGGGACGACGGCTATCCATGGTCATGGGCACGCTGGCATCAGTTTTGACAGTGCTAAGTTCTGAGTTATGTTCTACAATGTGTACTTTGAGAAATACACACTAGTTCTGTTTGAAGTTAAAGCGCAACACACATTTAAACGCATTATTAATGTTGTTAATTTTCTGACCACGAACGACACATTTTCAGCTTTTAATGTGTGTGCGAGGTTTAAAGTCTTCATTTCTTGACTGCCGTTAGCAAATATTTGACATATTTTTAAAGTTTCTACCTGTTCGGGTAATTTTCTGTAACTCTACATGTTTTGGATCCATTTCCCTGTTGTATTGTTCTCCTAGCAGGAGCTTTCGCTTATTGCATTTTTCGGACCCCTTTTTATTGTAATAGCGACATGAGGTCATTTAACGGCATCTTTCTTTGGAAACTCTGATGTGTGTGTGCGTTCATGTGTTTTGAAGAAGGTGTGGTTTCATCAAGTAAAAGCAATCCGAAGGGAGGATGGGATCTCATGCTTTAAAAGCTAGCTTGCTATTGCTAGCCTTTCCGCAAGTGGCCAACCTAACTTTAACTAAAAGACTCAGATCACACATTTTAAATTCTATTGCACAGAACAACACAGATTTGCCCTCAAAATAAGTGCAGGAAATGTGAAACCTTATTTGCATTTGAGCCTAATGAAGAAGGAAGAACACTGAAGTACTTTCTTCCTCGAGTATCCTCAAGCACAAACATGCTTTTCTAACATTTTTTACATTAGTCACATTCCTGGAAGTGAAATAAACCATTCCCACAGATCTTGCGCTATGATCAGCAGGTAATACAGTAAAACTATAGCGTAAAGAATGCATAAAACTATAAAAGGTGCAGGTGCTCAATCAGGAAGTAATATGATACACTGCAAAATTCTTGACAAAACAAAATCCAAAATTGTGTGTAACTGCAAGTAGCAACAGTTTGTAACGCAGTGTGTGATGTTATTTCTCTCCTTTGATAAACTGAACTGCATTTTGAAATTCAAGGACTATAAAATTAATGAAAAGCATTTCATAATCATATATGGTTTGGTTCAGTTGAGGATTGTCCCTGCATCGATTTCTGAGGACAACATGAACCATGCGCCAAACACAACTGACACTCAACTTTTTCCTTTCCTTGCATCTGTTGCTTTGGCCCTCCACCAGCGCACAAGAAGCTTCCGACACCGCTGTGTTTGTGCCAAAGCCTCATGAAACAAGATGTCATAATATCCTCCACAGCTTTCACACTACAGGAGAGAGATCTGGACATGACAACATGTGATAGCTGTTTCTCAGCATCCCATCCGTTGCAGCTCTGCCAAACATTTAAATAGACCACCAGATGAGCAAATTAAGTCAGGGGGAAAGTGCATACCTGACATGACAATGGGTGAAAAAAAAGTGCTTTGTAGCAACCAGTCCAAAGTGCCGACTTTTTGAATTTCAGGAAATTATGATCCTTAAAAGCATCTCAGAATGCAGTTCATCAATTTGGTTGAGTAAATGTTTGTCCAGGGTAAGCAGAGCTTAAATCTCAACAAAGAAGAACTTTTTATTTGTTCTACATGTTTCAGTCACTATAATTCCCATTCATCCATTTGTGTTATTTTATAGAACTGTTTAATATTTTTTTCTAATATACATATATAAGAATGGGCAGACATGTCCAGTTTTTGACTGCATGTCTTTGTATCACTTGTGGGAGACTTTTAACAATATTTGGTCAATGTCTGTTTTCTCCAGATTTATGGAAAATGTGAAGAAAAGTAAACCAGTGCTGGACCAACAACACATTCATGAAGATCAACATTGCCAAAAACCAAAATTTCCTGTGTCAGCAATTGGATTAGACTGCTAGTTTCCCCCAAAACAAAACCTGAGTACAAAATTACACTATTTATACCTTTACTAACCAGAAAATTGAACGACAATAACGTTTGCGAGTGAATTCGGAGAGAGAATGAATGGGATACTACAAATAAAACACTTAATCTCAAATTAAGATCATTAGGCCTATCTTTTTTAGATGATATTAGCAGCAATAAATGTCTCTAATGAAAAAATAACAACACTTAAAAAATTAAAAAGTAATGTCGCGTGCAATGACAGAGATTCAAATCCCGATAGGCTATAAGTTACTTTTTAAAAAAATTAAATAAAACAATAAACCAACATGGATCACTGAAAATTATTTATAGAAAACAACATTTTGATAATAATTTGTATTATTATTATTTATGTCAAAAGACAGAGGTGATGACAATTCGGAGACCCTTTAAAGGTGGGACTCAATTGGACGGACCAAAATTCATACTTTTTTATTTCTTATGTCAAACACTTTTACTTCCAACAATCGTGCAGCATGTATAAAACATAGAAGCAATGGTTTTTAAAGTTACGTTAAAAACCCACTCAAAAAGCACTGAGTGGGCACAAGACGCTTCTGCGAGCGCGCGCTCCTTCTGATGTTCAAACGCGCTTGAACAGAAGAGGCGCGTTTCACACACACACACTCACTGATCCGTCCTGCAACAACGCTTGACATTCAGAGTTCAAAACAGGTTAAACGGAACCTGGTCTCAAAACTGCTGAAACGCATGTCAAACCTTTCGATCCATGCACTAAAACTCTGACGAGTCCAGTTAAACTGTTGTTTTGAAAGACTTTAAGAAGTAGGGAGTAATTGTTGTCTTACCTCTCGGAGATAACCGGTTAAGTGCAACAAAATCGCCACACTCGACGCGACCTGCAGCAGTCCCATGACAGCGAGCGTGCCGAATATGAGCGCTCTGTGCGTGGAGCCCGTGTGAGGAGCGCGCGCCGGAGCCTCTTCCATATCGATATGATTCCGCAGGTACGCGCGATAATCATTAGCTGCCATGAGCGCTCGATCGCGGCACAAATCCTCTCTCAGTGGGAGGACTCGACAAATGATCAACGATTCATATAAACATGGGGGTGGGCAATGCAGTTTGCTTCTCAGACAGCCAATCAGATAATAGACGCATATGATCTCGCTTTCAGGCGTCTTTTTTTTTGTGCTTTTTTTTTTTTTTTTGCGTGAGTTCAGTCAAGAGCAGGTTGCCTGAGTATGCTGTCACATTTTATATCTTAGCGTACTACATGAAGACTGCACTATCTTTGAGATACTAGTCATGCTGCCCTTACTTCCTCTTTATAAATGTTTTGAATAAATCAATGCATTTGTGGTTATTAATTATCTTTCTCGCCACAAAATAGACCTACCATACAAACCATAATGAGATTAAAACTGATAGCTTCTTGAAAGCAGTAAGATTAACATGACAAGTGAGTAATAAATAAACCACTTGTACTTTAAACCCATAATGGCTCTGTGTTTTTATTTTTTATAATTGCCATTACTTCCTGGAGTGATGTAATATTGTTGGCTCCTGTCTGTTGTAATACTGAGACCACACAAGACTGGCTGTGAAAAAACTAAAAGAACTAGTCTACATAGACAGCATTTTTTGGGGATATCATGTCTAGTGAGACCTCATGTCTAGTTAGCTACCTAGATCACCATTTTGGGCATCGTATGTTGGGCATCATCCCTAGTGAGCTGCCTACCTACACACAATTTTCGGGAATAATGCCAAGTGGGCTGAGTCTGACTATACCTAAAGAACATTTTGGATCTTATACCTTTTGACATACTGTACATATTGATTAAAAGTTATATTAGGACAAAACATCCTTAAAATAATGTTTTTGGAACGTTCTTATAATGTTATTAATAGTTAATATATGTTCTCCTAACGTTCTTATAATAACATTCTCGGCACATCGTTATTATATTATTTTTATTCGCTGAATGTTTTCATAAATGTTCTCATAAAACGTTCAGAGTACAACGTTTATGGAACGCCCTTACAATTGTACTTAATGAATGTTCTCATATTGTAAAAAGGTTGTGAGAGAAATGGAATTCGTGGAATGTTCTTACAATGTTATTTTTACTTGAAGAACATTCTCATAACATTGAGAGAAAACGTTCTTAGAACAACATTCTCGGAACGTCTTATTGATGTTAATCATATTTGCTAAAGATTTTGGATTGGTTGTATAAAACGTGAGAGCAATTTTAATTGTTATTTGTTAAAAGTCTGTCAAATTTGTCGTATATTACTGTACTTTTCACAATTTTGTTTCAAAGCAGATTTACAGAAAATCATGATGTTATAATGTTTATAATATATTAAAATCTTCCCAGTAACATTAATAGAACTTTCGTTCAAAGTTATCTGATCTTTAAAGAAGTTCTCAAAAACACTAGCACAACATTTTTATTTATATATTGTTCATGGAACATATATGTTTTAATTGTTTAGTTGGACGATCATCAATAATGTTTGATCATTAAAAATAATTGAAGAGAACATGAAGTCACAAGACACATGCATAAGGAACAAATAATGAATGCAAACTGTATATAAAATATACAGGCACGCGGAAATAATACAGTAGCAAAAATATGTTCTTAGAATGCTTTGCTAACATTCGCATTAAGTTATGAAAAAGTTTTTTCTGAATGTATTTTAAACATTCAAAACGTCCATTTTTTATGTATTAAGAACGCTTCTTTGTTTATGTGAATGTTAAATTAGAATTCCATTCAACAATTTTAAAAATGTTATGAAAAAGTCACTTCTGAATGTTTTCTGAATGTTCAAAACATCACATTTTTTTATGTTTTAAAGTCTCCCTGTGCATGGGAAAATCAAGTTTTTAATGTTGTTTATATGTCTATGTGGTGTTTTTATATATGCTTTAAGACAAACCATGTGCAAATTCATAAGTCAACACCATTGCTGAGTATTTTCTACTTAAAACTGCAGTGAACCAAAGACAGTCTCAAAAACATGGTTTGAAATCGCTGGTGTTTCTGACGTCACAAACTACCTTGTAACCAATCAGGCCAACGTGTGATCGTCAACCAGTGGACCTCTGAGCTGGTGTGAGTGGAGGCGGGGCTAATTTGCATATTCATTGAACCGCGTATAATAAATGAGGCAAGGGTGTAGAGTTACATTCAAGCAATTTTAAGGCATAAAGAAATTTGTTTTCAAGGGAAAAACGTTTAAATATGTAATTTTGGTGATGAAAGATGAGTTTTAAGTGATACAATTATTGACTAGGGGGACTTTAAAGTCGGCATGAAATCAAAATTGACCCTATTTACTTTGTTAGCGGATATTACTAGTCTTGTGGTGAACAATGAATCTGTGCAAGTTAATACACGGAAAAAAATTGTTTGCCGAAGTTATCTTTAATCAAAGTCTGAAAAGTTACTTCCGGGTCTGGAATGGGTCTTTTTCTGATGACGTAGGCTTGACGGCTTGGGTTGAAAACGCTTACCCACTCCCCTCAAACCGTTACTCTGCTATGAGCGAGAGATGGAGAGGAGGAGCGCTGAAGTAAAACCCTGCCCTCTGTTCAATATTCCCTTTCACTCGGAAATGCGTCACAACACTTGAGAAAAGTCATTTGCAACTTCCGGTTCACGCGGACTTTAAGAAAGTTTTTTCTTGATTTATGTAAACGTTAGAGGAACATTACATTCTACCATATTGAAAAATTATTTTACAGTCCAAAAACAGATTTTCCAAATAACACCCACTACTCAGATCAGCAACCATGATATTCTTGAAGAAAATCAATGAGTCACTGAGTGTTTATCTGAACTTATAAACACTGAAATGCCTCTCGTTATTGCCAAGCTAGAGCGATGCAAAAAAGAACAGAGCTTTGTAAACGAATGCGCCTTTTGACGCTCAAGCGCTTACCAATCCCACCAGAGAAACCTGTTTTAAAGCAGTTATTTTAGACAGCTGCAGAGAAAATGCGAATTTGAGAATTGACGAATGTCAACAGAGTTCATGTGCTTGGCTTTCTCCCATTCATCCAGCCTCCAGCGCTGAAAGCTTGCAATGCTCCACCATTATATCAGCTTTTTTTTACAGAACCACAATTATTACTCTGGTTGCAAAAAGCACCACAATGGAGTTTGTGTGACTTCTGCGCAACTCGTGTCCGTTCACAGTGTTTTGGCAATGCTCATTCCTGCGGACGCCGATCGGGTCACCTGCAATCCCCTTCTGAAATTAGGGCAAGGCCAGACAAGCTTCAGCACACTCCATAACCTCATGAACTTGGCTGCCCTCTCAGGGACCTCTATCCCGCAGCACGCCACGCTCGCTGGAGAGTCATTAATATACCGTGAGAACCCTTGTTTTGCCGTGGGTTTCTCGTGCCTTCAGCTATTTTCCACAGAATGCAGGCGCTGTGGCAGGAAGGTTTGGGTGGTATTTATACCCTTTTGTTTTGCCATGTGAGCTGTTCTTGCCCAAGCCAGAAGGTAGTTGAATACGCCGAACCCAGCACTCCATCAGAATATGACAGACGGCCAAAACCAGGCAGTGTTGAGAGCAAAGCAGCCGAAACCACTGGCAGGCACTTTCCTCAGTGCTGAGCAGGCCCCGCGAGCTTATTATTAGCTCTCCTGTAAGCGTGGTACTGTACACACAGGATGAGCAAGAGCACCAAGCCAGAATCCTTCCCATGTTTTGCAGACTGTGGAGTCACTGTGAGGAGGTTTTTTTCAGGCTGCAGACTCCATGCGGCTGTGTTAAAGTGTTTCAGGCCGACTGCTTTTTTTTTGCATAAACTTCACAATATTTCAGCACTCAAGGAGAGGCAGGAAGTTTGATTTGAAATATTAGTGTCACCGCAGAGCCTCGCTCATGAGAGTTTGAATCCCATGGAAATTTTCAATGTCCTTTTAGCCTGAAAGATTACATATTCATAGCTTTTATGGTGCTTAAAGGAGTAGCCTAGTTCACTTTAAAATTAAAATTACAATCGGAGTTATATTAATGAACACCCTGACGCTTTGAGCTTTATAATGGCACACTGTAAAAAGTGTTCAGTTCACTTACTTAAATTTTTTTAAACCTGTTGCCTTAAAATGATGAAATAAGTAAGTTATGTGTACTTGACAATTCCACATGACTTAATTTTTCCGATTAAGCATAAAGTTTATTTACTTAATAATTTTAAGGCAACGGGTTTCCTCAATTTTTGTAAGTTAAGTCAACTAATCACATTTTACAGTGTAGTGGATTGCAAACATCTGTTTAAAGCTCAAAAAAGTGCATCCATCCATCATAAAAGTGCTCCACATGGCTCTGAAGGGATAATAAAGGCCTTCTGAAGCAAAACGATGAGTTTGTGTAAGAAAAATATTCATATTTAAAACTTTATAAAGTAAAATAACTAGCTTCCGGCTAAACAAACATACAGATTCGACTTAAAGGAACACTCCGACTTTTTGGGACTTTAGCCTATTCACCTTATCCCCCAGAGTTAGATAAGTCCATACATACCTTTTTCATCTCCGTGCGTGCTATAAGTCTGTTTGACGCACACACCGCTAGCCTAGCTTAGCACAAAGACTGGATGTAAATGGTTGCAGCTAGCTTACTAATCCAAATGAGTGACAAAATAACGCAAACATTTTCCTATTTACATGTTGTGATTTGTATAGTCACAGAGTGTACAAAAAACAAAGTCACATGAGACACAGACATATTTTAACCGTATAAATACTGGGAACTATATTCTCTGAAGGCGACTACTTGGGCGGAGTGATAACCGCAGCACCTGAGACGCGCCGTTGTTTCTTCTGTCAACAAAATAAAAAGTGACTGACTATCTATTAGCGGACGTGAATGGTGATCATGGCTGATTTTGAGGAAAATTCAGATGATTTTTACTTGGTCAATATCCAGAGCAAGTAGCCATTTCTTCATCCGGTCAGCGTTTTTAGTTGGAATTCTATGAAACATCATGGTATTACCTGGTCTCCTCTGTTTATTGTCACAGCTCTTTACAATACAGCGAAAACCCATGATTGTAAACTACGCTTTTACTATTTATAAATTGCTGACTCTGTTACCCAAACTCTGAACGAACTCTTTGCTCCTCACCACGGCGCGTCTCAGGTGCTGCGGTTATCACTCCGCCCAAGTAGCAGTGCTTCGCCTTCAGAGAATATAGTTCCCAGTATTTATACAGTTAAAATATGTCTGTGTCTCATGTGACTTTGTTTTTTGTACACTCTGTGACTATACAAATCACAACATGTAAATAGGAAAATGTTTGCGTTATTTTGTCACTTATTTGGATTAGTAAGCTAGCTGCAACCATTTACATCCAGTCTTTGTGCTAAGCTAGGCTAGCGGTGGGTGCGTCAAACAGACTTATAGCACGCACGGAGATGAAAAATGTATGTATGGACTTATCTAACTCTGGGGGATAAGGTGAATAGGTTAAAGTCCCAAAAAGTCGGAGTGTTCCTTTAAGCCTAAAGTGCAACTAAGCGAGTAATGCGACGGTACTGCTGATATTTACATAACGCCATGACACACTACGCTACTTCCCACGTCACAAGTTGCGTAAGTTGCGAATTATACGTAAGTAGACTGTGTATGTTCGTTTGGCCGGAAGCTAGAAATTTACTTTGTAACGTGTTAAATATGGATATTTTTCTTACACAAACTCATCGCTTTGCTTCAGAATGCCTTTATTTACCCCTAGAGTGGTGTGGAGCATGCTATGTGGAATTTTGTTTAGCAAAACGCGCCGGCGCGTTTGCCGACCCCAGATGGATGCACTTTTTTGAGCTTCAAACTGATAGTTGCAATCCACTGCCATTGTAAAGCTTGGAAGGGTCAGGGTATTCAATAATATAACTCAGATTACATTCGTCTGAAAGAAAGTCATATACACCTAGGATGGCTTAAAGGTGAGTAAATCATGGGGTAATTTTCATTTGAAAGTAAACTACTCCTTTAACAACAGAGAATCTGCACTGCGGTCATTGCTCGTATTAATCTGTGATCAGTGTCATACGCACAGAATTAAAAAGCCGCCACGTTCCAGACTGCAGAAATAAGACATGAAAGAGTGCAGTGTTGTCCTTTCCCTTCTCCGCCACATCCTGTGTGGTAAGTCATCCCAGAGCACACAAAGAACACCCGCCTCTTCCTTCTTTCTCTTCCTCACTCTCTTTTATGCACCATAACACAAGAGGTCTTGAGAAGGGCACTTAAGCTCTACTCTATGTCTGCTGGTCTTTGCATTTTATCTATTGAAGATTCTTGTGTAACAACCTACAGAGTAACGAATAAGTTGGCACACCCATTAACCTTCTCATGCATGGGGCACACAAACTTGGCAGGAGCTCCAAAAGACATACTGTACCATGCTCCATTCTGACTGGCTGGCTTTGTGCAGGATTTACAGGTTTGTAACAGTCAGGGGGTTCAAATCAGATGTTGAAATCAAGTCTACGTGCAGCTACGAGGATCAACTAGCTGCTGGACTTGCCTAAGTTTATGGAATTGATACTCAAAATAAATGCGCTTGGAGATTGGTCCCCTTACATGTCGGTCAGACGGCCACTTCCTGTCTAAGTGGGCTGTTCTTGGCCTACTAAAGTGCAAAGTGGACTAGACATTTTGTTGGTAATAAAAAAAATGTGGCTACTCGAAGTCAAGGGGGAATGTGGTTTTGACCAAGCACTGATTTGAAAACATCACTTGCAAAATAAATGTGCCAAAAATATTCAGTCTTAATGCATATATTCGGTTTCAGTTTATGAGTAGTTTCAGTAGTCGGAATACAAAGCATCAAAGGTTAGCTGGACAAAGACTGGTGTCATGCCAGAGAAATCATCACACTAGTCTAAGCTCAGTCTAGCGATTATAATGTCTAATTGCTTCTAGTATTTCTAGGAACTGTAATGAAACTTGTGCCAGCCAGCATACGCAGTGATCCGGTTTGGGGGAAATAGCCAGCATAACTTCTCTATTGTTATGGTTTGTAGAAGGCAGCTCATAAGAATACTTGGCTTTCATAGTACAAGAGCTTTCAAAGATCTGGTCAGAGATCAAAGATCACAGTCCACTTTATATTGTTCAGTGAGCATTGGCAACGCATTTTTTTTTTTTTTAATATATGGACCATAACAAACCGCTGGAAGGAAATTTTTTAATAAAATTAAACTTGATCATATCAGATATCACATACTTGCCCTGTTCCAAAACCTACTGAGCTGCCAACAGAGGCAGCATATTAAGGAAACATACGAAGTTAAAGCTCAAAGTATGCTTTCCCCGTCGATGTTTTGCTACGGTTCGCCGACAGTCCATATGACATCATATTCTGTCATCAGCACAGTCCGCTGATGTTTGCGCACATGGTCAAATGATGCAGCCCATTTTATTTTGTCTACACGAACAGTGCATGTGCGAGTGATTGAGCCACTAGAGGAAAAAAGAAAAGCCCACTAGATATTACTATAAACAATATTTTTGTATTGCACACAAATCTGTCACTTGTGAGGTTTCACGAGGCAGCTCCCTATGTAGGCAGCACAATAGGTTTTAGAAAAGCACTAATATAAATGCAGGTGGTGCTTGCTGTATCACCATGGGGCGATGATTTTAAGATGAACAGTGCGGAATAGGGCAGTGGTAGACCAGTACAGCTAAACCGTCAGTTAGAGGCTGCCCAGTCTCTTATTATCCCAAGATAAATTGCAACTGGCTCCTCAGCCGCATCCAAACTCCTCTCAAAACCGACACATGCAGCATGTCACCAGTTTAGCACTGACTCCCTGCCTTTCCTGCACTCCCCACAAACAGCTTCCTGCTTGTTTTTCCATTAGTTAAGGCCTAATTCAAGTAGCCGCAGCGCTGCCCATTTAAGCCGCTGACAGTTTTTCCCAAGCTTACCAGCAGGCAAAGAGTTCCTGCCCTACTGACCAACACTGTGAAGATGGTACAACTTGTGGCTGCCACCTTACTGGTTATTTACTCACATTTTTGGAGACATGATTCATACACTGTGATTAAGAACGACTCCCCATTTATTTGAAATTCCCCCCAATCTAATCCGTACCATTACCATGTCAATGTGGATGCACTTGCCCTTTGGTGTTACGACTGGGATGACTACAGGAAAATTGATGTCATGATAGACGACTGTTTTTCATATTATGATATGTATGAGTCAGGAATGACTTCGTCAGGAGACAGGAAGCATCAATATCAAAGGACTGATATTATGATATGTCAAACTGATGTAAGTCCGGTGTCTACGACAAGGTTTGCTTTCTCACCCACATGTGATTAATGTGTTTTCAGTCACTTGAATAAAAACATGTTAAACCATGGGAAACACTGAGTCCTCTCCACAGCAGCAAGGGGTCACTTTCTCATGTAAAGCCCCAGTAAACACTGATATTTTGAAATGACTTGAAGCTGACGCTCTCCCACCGTGGGACGATTCCATGGTAAACAGGGCCAACATTGCTAGCTCAGGGCTGTGGGAGAGCCCTCTACCACCCACCCGAGAGTTCTATTTCAGCCCACAAACACAACTGAAACCACTGCCATGTGCGTCGTCGTGTTGTCTGAGACGTCCTGGTTACGGCCACTCGATACTCCTTGCTGTGAGGTAAAACAATGGGCTGTGGTCACGAATGGAAATGAATTGCTAATAGATTCAGAGAGATTGGCACGGGGTGTTAGCTTGCAGCCGTCCTGCAGAGTCGCTGACTCCCGCCCGCTCCTTTTCATGAAAGGTGCTGGGTGACGACCATATTGTGATGGTCAAATGTCATCTGGTTCGTGTTCTGAAAGGCTGAAACAAATCGGGTGGTTGTTGGAATCTCTTCAAGACATTGCTATCTATCTCTCCCACCAACCTTTAACTAATCTGAAAGACGCCACTGCACTGACTTGACCTTATTGACCGGATTTTTTTGTAGCAGCTATTGTATTTATGTCGAAATGAAATGTAGTGTGCCATGAGAAATAACTTTTATGACTGTTTATACCCTTTGTTAATGGAGGAAATGAATCTGAAAGACTTTCTACACCCAGCTGTCATCAGAATTTCGGCGATAAATTACGGCAGCTTGACCGTCGCATTGGACTGTGTGCTAATTATTGCGTGTCAGCGCATAGCCAAATGTGATTTGTCAAAATCCACTAAGAAAGCATACATCTGGTGCTGCTAGTGATGCAAACTGAACACGTTCCAACTGTGTGTGGTTAAGCAAAGTTTTATTTTGAACAAAGCATTCATTAAGTCTTTTAATGGGGAGACAAAATAGAAAGCATTAAGAATGAGGTAGGTGGAGATTATTTACCATATGTCATTAATGTCAGAGTCGCTTCTCTTCCACAAAGGATTCACCCAGCAACATAGCCGTTGTGTTCGGGTTGGGAAGGAAGTGATATCATAGCCTGAATCATGGCAGACCCAAAGGGGGGATTCCAGTCTAAGACTAAGCCTCTGATGTCAGACCACACCAGTTGGGACGTGAGGCCAACCTAATAAAGTCAAAGGGTCTCTGCTTGGGTTGGCTGAGCGCTGCTGAGAGCCACCTTGTGTAATGGTGCGAGGGCTGGGTGTGGATGACAGCACTGAGGGCTTTCATCAGTGTTTTAGTGGGCGATTTATTGAATCTACTCTATTGTAAGACTTGCTGCCATTTTGCATTCTTTTGCCAGCATGTCATTACAAAGCCTGAAATTACTGTGAACCTCATCTCTGTCTAACAAACACCAAATCTGTTGTTTCAGCTCCGGAGGATAGCACATTTTTCCAGCTTTAGTTACAGTAAGGAGTGGCGATACTGGGTGAAAAACAATACTTGACAGCTTTTGCTTGCAGGAATATTATCTAATTTCTTTGTTATCCCTCTGGAGGTCAGCTCATAATGTTAGAAAAGTGTTTTTCTGAGTTTTTACAGACCTTTTCTTCTCCCCCTCACTGACCATAAGAATTAAATGGTCAGTTTTTTGTTTGTTTCTGCTATTATGCAAACACAAGCAAATTACCCAAAAACACAGAAAATTAAGAAAACATCTTCCTCAGTTTGACAACACGTGCTGCAAATACTCACAACGCAACCAAATACAGAATCTTTCTAGAAATACTCACAACGCAACCAAAGATGGAAATGCGCTGCAAATAATCACAACGCAACCAAATACATAATCGTTCTAGAAATACTCACAACGCAACCAAATACTCACAACACAACCAAATACATAAATGTGCTGCAAATAGCACATAAATGTTTTACAGGGACCCAACAAGTGACGAACCTGGCTGGGACTGCTTATTGTCTTATTGTTCAATGTCTACTTGTCAGTGTTGTTTATATTCTGAAAGGTGAGTTTTTTAACATCCTGATCATATGTACGTTGTGAGTATTTGCAGCGAGTTTCTGTATTTGGTTGAGTTGTGAGTATTTACAGTGTTTCTGTATTTGGTTGCATTGGAGTATTTGCAGCGTGTTTCTGTATTTGGTTGAGTTGTGAGTATTTGCAGTGTTTCTGTATTTGGTTGAGTTGTGAGTATTTGCAGGGTGCTTCTGTAATTGGTTGCGTTGTGAGTATTTGCAGTGTTTCTGTATTTGGTTGAGTTGTGAGTATTTGCAGGGTGCTTCTGTATTTGGTTGAGTTGTGAGTATTTGCAGTGTTTCTGTATTTGGTTGAGTTGTGAGTATTTGCAGGGTGCTTCTGTATTTGGTTGAGTTGTGAGTATTTGCAGTGTTTCTGTAATTGGTTGCGTTGTGAGTATTTGCAGTGTTTCTGTATTTGGTTGAGTTGTGAGTATTTGCAGTGTTTCTGTATTTGGTTGAGTTGTGAGTATTTGCAGGGTGCTTCTGTAATTGGTTGCGTTGTGAGTATTTGCAGTGTTTCTGTATTTGGTTGCATTGGAGTATTTGCAGCGCGTTTCTGTATTTGGTTGAGTTGTGAGTATTTGCAGTGTTTCTGTATTTGGTTGAGTTGTGAGTATTTGCAGTGTTTCTGTATTTGGTTGAGTTGTGAGTATTTGCAGCGTGCTTCTGTAATTGGTTGCGTTGTGAGTATTTGCAGCATGTGTTGTCAAATTAATGTTCTATTTCCATGCATTTTCATCAGTTGCAGCACGTTGAGCTCTCTCGGCCACCGTACAATTGTAGCTCAGCTTCATCCAGAAAGTACACTTTCTGGATGAAATATTAATTGCATTACAATTAAACATTGTCTAACACTTGGACAGATTAGCTAGACTACGTAATACTCCACTGTAGCTCGATAACTGCACAGGCAAACATGTTTATTGTCATGTTAGGGGCCATTCACACAGAATGCATTTTTGCATTCCACTGTGCAACCTTTCCATTATCCTTCTATGTAAACATGCACTGGACAGACATGGTTGACCGTTGCACTCATATCGTCTCGCATTCTAAAATTTGGGCGCTCAAGTTAAAAGACTGCCCTGCATATCACATAGTCAAATGTGATTGGACCCTGAAGCCCCAAATAGTTCTTTGCACAACGTCATAAGCACACTCCAGTGATGTCTGTACATGATAATTAAGAAAAATATGATACCTCCTTACATGAGCCCATTCATGTGAAAAGTAAATAAGCACACATCACAATTCAAATGAAAAAGCTTTATTACCCACAGCTTTTTACAGTGTACAGGTGTAGTGCATTAAGCTTTAATCATGTGTAAACTACTCAGCAACTTCACTGGGGGACAAGTAGTGTATTCACCATTGCAACTTATACTTACATAAATTATTAAATATCTTATTTGGCAAGATTATACAAATGGGCAGGAAGAAAATAGAGAAGTCACTGTGTATCATTTGCCCACTATACTATGAGATAGAATGGAGAAACACTGCACAAGTAACAAAATATTCATCTGTTTAGTATGGCGTGTACTTTGCATTATACATGTGGCCTTACTTAACAAAATAGCTATAGATCATTTGTGAACGATAGGAATGTACACAAAAATAAGGTGAATAAGAACAAGGGCAGAACATCTACAGCACTAATGTTTACAATTACTGCAAGAACACAGATGCACGTACAATCCCACTAATTATGAGGCAGCGCTGATGGTCACGGCATACTTGTGCCAACTTTTTTTTTTTAATCTACTCAAGCTTCAATGTTCGTATACAGTATTTAACTTATTTAGCCTCTCCCACATTATGGTTTAAGTGATACTGCTATCATATGAAAATGTCCAACTCAACATGGTATGGCAGGTTTTTAAAAAACATTTTAAAAGAATGTGAACAAATACCATGTAAGTGCAGATCCAAAAATATTTGGCAGCGCTGAAGTTTTAACAGCATGAATACAGAAATGCTTTTTTTTTTTCATTGTAGTAGGTAGTGTGAGCATATATGGTGTCAGCCAGATTGAAACCATGCACAAGATAATGAATCCGCATCATGCACACGTAAAGAGAAGTACATGAAGCATGGGCTGAAAGCGCATCATGCATGTTACAGGGCAAATACATGAAAGAAACCACAAGATACAACGATCTTTACAACTCTGATTGCCTCCATATTGTTTCTCTTATCATCAAAACACACTGTAACAGTATCTGAGCAAGACATGCAGGATCATGTCAATTAAACTAAAAGGACACATTGTTGTTCCAAACGACAAAGCCCTGCACATTACATCCGGACAAAAAAATGTAAAAATATAAATGTATATATCTTGGCCACTAATTAAGAATTCGTTTCTTGTTTTAGTTACACCATGGCCATGAATAAAGAACTCATTCCCACGATTTATTACCGTAATTTGTTCCCTCGCTTTAGTAAAGCGTGGCCACATTGAAGTAATTTGTTCCTTCATTTGGAGTCAACTAAATCAAGGGAACAAATTCATGGCCACGATTTAGTAAATTGATGGAACAAATTATTATATTGTGCGTGCGATTTACTAAAAAACGAGGGAACGAATTAGTAAAACGTGCTGACATATTAGTAAATCATGGGAACGAATCGCCACAATATACAGATTGTTTTCCTGCATGTCATGTGCGGGGCTCCGTTACAAATCCATATGCTTTTATTTTTCAGTGGAACGCAAAAGCAGAATTTTTGAAGAATTTCTACACTATACAACATTAGTTCATCTTGACAAAAAAACAAAAAACAAAAACAAAGAAACTTGTGCGCAATATTCTACGATTTCTGAAGCCATACAATATCTCTATTTTTCTTTACCATTATGTCACATGTATCATCCACTTTTCCAAAGCTTATCTATATTTCATACATTCAAAAATTATCTTGTGATTGTTTAACTAAACATAATACATAATTATTTAAATCTTGAACGCAAATGTGGGCTAGATCATTTAAAATTCAATAAAGAAAACTATCGTACGAAGACTTTAATATTAAGAATACTGCTTGCAGGTCGTATGGACTACTTCGCTTTCTTTTCCTTTTTTGGAGCTTGGCAGTCGCAGTCACTAGGAATTACTGTTATATGGAAATAGCAGTGTTAAGATTCTACCAAAATGTATGTGTTCCAAAAAAAAAAAGCAACATACAGATTTAGTCTGACATGAGTGAGTAGAAAATTAGTAGTTTTCCTTGAAGCACAAAACTGCGGAGTGCAAATACATTTCATACAGGTCCCTTGAGGCTTAATAAGTTACACGTGACAAACACCTACTAGCTGTTGGCGATCTATCGCTTATGCATTGCAATAATAAAGATTGTTTCTTGAGGTCTAAAGAAAGATATAGGGAAAGTCCTGTCTGACCATTCCTCAGTAAAGTGCAATATTCGGTGTAGTGCACACTAAAGGGCAGGCAGTGAGTAAAGAAGGTCCACGTAGAGGAGGAGACTGTAGAGATGGTGACTAGATCAGATATACTCACTGCAGAGGCGTCCTCATTTAGCAGTGCACTACCAGTGCGTCACAGTAACCTTCAATGAGTGGACAACGCCAGGAGAATATGAGAGAAAAGTCCCCTGTTCAATAGTTTTAAAAGAAGCTTACTGCGAGTTTCCTCTTTTGGCAAAAGGGGGGTTTCCAGGTTTAGCAGCTTTTTAAAGTAGGCTTAAAAGTATATTTGTGTTTTTCTGTAAGTTGGCAACACAAACCCCTGCACTCTTTAGTGATCTTAATGATCATGTGGAGTCTAATCGCAGCCTCTGGTGTAAACAATTCATTTCAATTTTAAATTAAAGAAAAGCATATTTACAGGTATACCGATTCATTTTGAACTATTATGAATGTACATAGCTAAAGGGCTTTTTATCATTCAGAAATAATGACTGGATGTCACAACAGGGGAATGTAAAATTGACTACATATTGATGGATTCATTCAACAGCAACTATCTTGTGTCTAATTGCCAATGGAAATATATTTTTAAACTGTTATGACTGGTAAGTATTGGTGCCAAAAATGTGCTAAACCGGGTAAATATAATTTTAGGCAATTATTATAATTACCCCTGACTGTGATTCACTTGAGTTATGTGCCATGGAATACCTTCCGGTGACCCGGAGCGCTGCTGGATTGCATGGCTGGTCCCTTCGACAAGTGCAAACATCACCGTAAAGGAGAGGCATGTAGATGACATAAGCTTTCCTGCAGCCATGGGGATTCCCTTACAACAAACCAACTCAAAAAACCCATCAGTCTTGTGTTGTGGCAAGGTGTGAAAGCAAAACTCACTGACGGTGCGCCGAACGTGTGATATGCAGTCTAATCTTAAAGAAAACAAGAGGTGAGAGGTGAAAGCAAGCAAAAGGGACTCTCGGTGACGGCATGCAAAACACACACTTGAACGAACGGCTCTTAGATTACTTCAGTTGTTTGTATACTTCAGTATGGCGCCCCCTGGGTGGCCACTGGTGCACAAGCAATACACAACACAAACACATTCCACTGGCTATGCCTCTAAGTTTGGCAGATTAATTGCAGATCACTGTAAAGTGACAGGAAACTTCATCTTTAATAGCTGACGGGTGTCAGTGTATGATGGTGATTTACGCTTGTTCTAGGAGCCACTGGAAGAGGCTCTTGTGGCCCCGTCTCGTGTCTCCAGCCTGTCGTGTCTCTTCCTCGGAGCGACACTCTTCAAAGTATCTCAGCAGAGCCTGCAGGAGGTCGGCGACCCTGAACTCTCTCTCCTTCAGCCTCTGGGCCACGGCCGGCAGCTAGAGCCAGAGAAAAACACATGAAATCAGGCGAAGCTTTTGGATCGGAAACATCCTGATAGGTACTGATGGAGTTAGTTTATAGAGATAAAACATTCTAATTAACATCATATGATACTCACTTTGAGTTTGAGAGTAAATACATAAACATCCAGTTTCAATAACTGTGAATCTATTTATTTAACAGTTTGCGTCATCACTCAAGAATGTTCACTTAAGTCCCTGTGTGACACTTTACATATTTTAAAATATTTTAAAGAAACAAATATCTTTCAAATAAATTAACCTACATTTAAAATAAAAAAAATTGTGAAATGAGCCAATTATATTTGATTATTTTATGAACTAATGCACTACTGTTTAAAAGTTTGGGGCCAGTACAATTCTTCTTCGACATGAAATAAATACTTTTATTCAGCAAACACGCATTCAATTGATCTATAAGGCTACAAAAGATTTCCTTTCCAATAAATGCTGTTCTTTTATTATATATATATATATATATATATATATATATATATTAGGGCTGTCCGTTAAACGCGTTATTAACGGCGTTAACGCAAACCCATTTTAACAGCGTCAATTTTTTTATCGCGAGATTAACGCCTAGCAAACTTTGTATTTTTTTCACATGCTTTTGCAACAACTAGTAACGTTATTAAAACTACAACACCACACCGGATCTAGCTAGACCAGAAACAAAACAACAGGCGCGCCGCGCACACTTGTTTGGGCTTGCGATGCGAACCAGCCAAGGAGTGAACGAGAAACGCAGCGCCGAGCCGCATCTAGGACAACTCGTATCGCACATCGGACGCGCACTTTCTCAGTTTATGGCCAGCAATAAAAACGCTGAATAGCGCCGCCGGTGTGTGTACACTCATACAGAATAATGTGTTCGAATTTTAAATACGAGGTGCTGCGCTTCTCGTCAAGGTGTGCGACCCTCTTTAACGTTACGTTTTGAGTGGATGAATGATGAGCGCGAGACGCCGAAATGGATGCCAATAAGATTCTGAATGGAAAGTTTACTTTTAAAAAGTTGCGAAATGGTTCAATTGACAAGACCAAAGTGATCTGTGTGTTTTGTCATTGTGAACTGAGCTATCATCGCAGCAGGTCCAGTCTGAAAAATCACTTGATGGTCAAGCACACACACAGCTGATGCGTTTCTACGCCCACTCGTCAATATCAGTAACGTTACCTCGTCAGTATTTCTTTCACCCTTTTATTGATGGACAGTGTTACATTGTGTGAGAGATTATTTGCTCCAAGTGAGACTGTTAGTGTGAAATTGAACACAGTATCCCAATGTTGTTTTCAATAAAAAACATTTGCACAAAGCAAGCCGATCCACTTTTCCATGTTGATAAGAGCATTAAAATGAGAAAATATAATGGGACAAAAAGCAGAGGTGTCAAGTAACGAAGTACAAATACTTCGTTACATTACTTAAGTAGAAAATTTGGGTATCTATACTTTACTTGAGTAATTATTTTTCAGCCGACTTTTTACTTCTACTCCTTACATTTTCACGCAATTATCTGTACTTTCTACTCCTTACATTTTAAAAATAGCCTCGTTACTCCTATTTCATTTCTGCTTGTTTTAGATCTGAGTCCCGCCTCCTGAACACACATCGCTAAACTGATTGGCTTTGTGTTTTCTTTCTAACTTGTGAGAGGCTGTCCGCGCGGCACGCTGTAGTTACATTTGGTTGTGCAAAGCGGCAAAACTCCTCCGAAGGAAACCTACTGTAGATGCGGTAAGCGAGGGAGAAATTAATCAACAGTTTTGTGCTCAAGAATACGGGGCAAATCGCGTCAAATATTGCTTTGGGGACAGCCGTTTTTACAATATTGCCTACTGTATGACAATCGCGGGATAAGTGGCAAGTGTGTGTGAGAGAGGAGAGAGAGTGTGTGTGTGAGAGAGAAGAGAGAGAGTGTGGAGAGAGAGAAGAGAGAGTGTGTGCGTGCGTGTGTGTGTGTGTGTGTGTGTGTGTGAGTGAGAGAGAGAGTGAGAGAGTGCGTGTGTGTGTGAGTGAGAGAGAGAGAGAGGAGAGAGAGAGTGTGTGTGTGAGAGAGAGGAGAGAGTGTGTGTGTGTGTGTGTGTGTGTGTGCGCGCAACCATTATAGTGTCAAAATATCCCCACAAAGATGGCAATATCCGAAATCCTTATATGCAGCTGAAACAGGTGGCCTAGTGCCTCACAAGTTTTTCAACATTTACATTTTAATATAACATTATAGTCATTATGGCCTTAGACCCCTTTGGCGCGGTCTAAGTTTTTGTCCTTAATGGCATTTTTTGCCTTGCATTACTTTTACTTTTATACTTTAAGTAGTTTTAAAATCCAGTACTTTTACACTTTTACTTGAGTAAAAAGCTTGAGTTGATACTTCAACTTCTACAGAAGTCATTTTAAACCCTAGTATCTGTACTTCTACTTGAGTAATGAATGTGAATACTTTTGACACCTCTGACAAAAAGAAATCAAGAGACATTTAGAATAGATAAAAATGTGCGATTAATCGCGAGTTAACTATGACATTCATGCGATTAATCGCGATTAAATATTTTAATCGTTTGACAGCCCTAATATATATATATATATATATATATATATATATATATATATATATATATATATAATCTCCCAGGCCTCAATAAAGTTAAAGAAACCAAAGGAAACCTTTTTGATTTGGCCAAACGGTCAACAATTAATTGATAACTTGCAATATACTATTACTGCACATATAGTAATACTTAGACTACATTCAGAATGCAGGTAAATGTGGCCCAAATCCAAATTGTTTGCTCATATGCGACCCAGTTTTTTGAATAACAGTGTGAACAGCACAAACCAGTACAAGAAAAACTTTGCTCTTTTTCCCCTGATCATCTATATCGCCTGCACACAAATTCACTGTCTGCCACGACTTATCGCCTTATAAATTAACGCGTAAATGCTGACTTCAGTAACGTCCGTGTTTACTTCCGTTTGACAGCGTCTTTGTTATTGTTCTTTTGCACATACAGGGGCAGTTCAGGATCATGACCTGTTCACACTTGAATCTGATATCGGCCACATTTAAAAAATAATGCGAAACAAGGCAAGGCAAGGCAAGGCAAGTTTATTTATATAGCACATTTCATACACAATGGTAATTCAAAGTGCTTTACATAGAAGAAATTAAAATAATCAAAAGAAATAAGAATAATTAAAACAGTTTAGAGTAAAAAATAAAAATAAAATAAAATAAAATACAGTGCAAACAGTCGGACGAACAGTGGCACAGTGCTCATTCAGTAAATGCAATGTTAAACAGAAGTGTTTTGAGTCTGGATTTGAATGTGGCTACTGTAGGAGCACACCTGATCTCTTCTGGAAGCTGGTTCCAGCTACGGCTGGCATAATAGCTAAAAGCGGACTCTCCTTGCTTTGAGTGAACCCTTGGTATTTCTAGTTGATGTGATCCTAATGATCTCAGTGATCTGTTGGGTTTATATTCAGTGAGCATATCTGCAATGTATTGAGGTCCTAGGCCATTAAATGATTTATATACCAGTAATAATATTTTAAAATCAATCCTAAATGTGACTGGAAGCCAGTGTAAAGACCTGAGGACTGGTGTGATATGTTCATATTTTCTGGTTCTGCTCAGGATCCTGGCGGCAGCGTTCTGTACGAGCTGCAACTGTCTTATGGTCTTTTTGGGAAGGCCAGTGAGGAGTCCATTACAATAATCCACCCTGCTGGTGATGAAAGCATGCACAATTTTCTCTAAGTCTTGACTGGAAACAAAGCATCTAATTCTTGCAATATTTTTCAGATGATAGTATGCTGATTTAGTTATTGCTTTGACATGACTACTGAAGCTAAGGTCTGACTCTAGAGACACACCAAGATTCCTGACTTGATTTTTAGTTGTTTGACCTCTAGAGTGGAGGTATGCATTCACCTTGAGAACTTCATCTTTGTTTCCAAACGCAATGACTTCAGTTTTGTCTTTGTTTAACTGAAGAAAGTTTTGGCACATCCAGCTGTTGACTTCATCAATGCATTGGAACAGGGAGTCAATGGGGCTGTAATCGTTAGGCGATAGGGCTAAGTAGATCTGTGTGTCGTCTGCATAGCTGTGGTAAGAGATTTGGTTCTTTCTCATTATTTGGCTCATTGGAAGCATGTACAGGTTGAATAGGAGTGGCGCAAGAATTGAGCCTTGAGGAACTCCGCATGTCATGGATGTCCACTCAGACTTATGGTCTCCTATACTCACATAATAACCTCTCGCTTCTAAGTATGACCTGAACCATTTCAGGACTATCCCAGAAAGACCCACCCAGTTTTCCAGCCTGTCAAGAAGTATGTTGTGATCAACAGTGTCAAATGCAGCACTGAGGTCGAGTAGTACCAGCACTGATATTTTGCCTGTATCAGTATTTAAGCGAATATCGTTAATTATCTTTATGAGCGCTGTCTCTGTGCTGTGATGCGATCGGAAACCAGATTGAAAATTGTCAAAGTATCCATTCGAGCTTAAGAATTTGTTCAGCTGATTGAAAACAACTTTTTCAATGATCTTGCCAATGAAAGGAAGATTTGAGATCGGTCTATAATTGCTTAATATAGTCTTATCAAGATTACTCTTTTTTAGGAGGGGTTTGACAACTGCAGTTTTCAGGGAGTTTGGAAAACTTCCAGAGAGAAGTGAGGCATTTACCACTTCTAGGAGATCTGCTTCTAAGCTGTTTAACACACTTTTGAAGAAAGATGTGGGAAGAGCGTCAAGGGCGCAGGTTGATGTTTTAAGGTGCTGTACGGTTTCTTCCAAAATTTTGCCATCAATTTCTTTGAAATCAGACATAGTAACTTTCTCAGGTTGTGGTCTGATCTGTCTGACCCCAGTGCAACTCAAGGATGTGCTGATCACCTTTCTGATATTATTGATTTTCTCAGAGAAGAAAGAAGCAAACTCACTGCACTTGCTGTCTGAGAGCATTTCACTGGGAATCTGGCTCGGGGGGTTCGTTAATCTTTCTACAGTAGCAAAAAGAGTGCGTGTGTTGTTTAAGTTGCTGTTAATAATATTTGAGAAGAAAGTCTGTCTAGCTTTGCCTAGTTCCATATTGAAAGCATGGATGGTGTCTTTGTAGATGTTATAATGGACTACAAGTTTTGTCTTCCGCCACATGCGCTCTGCTTTTCTGCATTGTCTTTTCATATTTTGCACTGCTGTTGAGTTTCTCCAGGGTGCCTTTTGTCTACCACTCTTCCTGACCTTCACAGGAGCAATATCATCAATTACACTTTTAACTTTTGAGTTAAAAGAATCAAGGAGAAAATCAACAGAGTCAGCAGATATGCTTGGTGTTAAAGATATAGCCTTCATAAATAGTACACTAGTGTTCTCATTTAAGCATCTCTTTTTGACAGGCACAGATCGAGCTTCAATGGCAGGAGAGATCAATATATCAAAGAAAATACAGAAATGATCAGACAGTGCTACATCCTTAATAACAATCGATGAAATGTTTAGACCCTTACTGATAAGTAAATCTAGAGTGTGTCCACGATTGTGTGTCGGTCCATGTACATGCTGAGTCAGATCAAAAGTTTTTAAAACAGTTTTGATTTCTTTTGCCATATTGTTTTCTGCATTGTCTATGTGGATGTTGAAATCTCCGGCAATAGCAAAACAGTCAAACTCTGAGGAAATGGTTGATAACAGTTCTGTAAAATCCTCAGCAAAGGCTAAAGAGTATTTTGGAGGCCTGTAAACAATGATTAGTAAAATGCGTGGAGCACCTTTTAACACAATACCCAGATATTCAAAAGACGGGTAATTACCAAATGATATTTGCTTACATGGATAGACATCTTTAAAAAGAGCAGCTACTCCCCCACCTCTCCTACCCGCTCTGCAGACACTCATAAAAGTGAAGTTAGGAGGTGATGTTTCATTGAGGACAGTTGCACTGCAGTTGTCTTCTAGCCAAGTTTCATTTAGAAACATAAAATCCAGGTTGTATGTGGTTATTAAGTCATTGACTAGAAGTGATTTATTTTTAAGTGAGCAGATGTTTAAGAGTGCTAACTTAACAGTCTTACTTTTTGTCCGCACAGCAGTCTTAGTTTGGCGTGTAATAGGCACCAGATTAGATGGGTTTGCTGTACGGCTTTTGAAGGCCTTAGACTTTCTATCATGTAATCGAACCGCAATAGAGAAAGATACAGGCACACAGGGTTCCCGCTTGTTCTGTAAACATTTGAGAAAGTTACTGTTATCATAGCGGGGACCCGACACATATCAATGAGAGCTGGTATCAGTTGTTTTTAGTTCACCTCGAGCAGAAGGAGGAGGGTGTGAGACCTGTCGTTGTGGCAGAGCCCGAAGAACTCTTGCAGGAGGAGGGGGAGGGCGAGCGGGGCCCGCTGGCTTTGGTGGTTTTGGGGCCTGCCGTTTTTTGGTTGATATCTGGGGGCTAGCAAAAGAATGGGATAGTTTGGTTCCAGCAAAGACCAGTTTTTCCATTCTCTCTGAGAAGCACAGAAGTGGAGATGCTGGAGATAGAGATAGCGTGTCTGGTGAGAGGGGCTGTTGTTGTTCTGGTGTTATCGGAGGCTGTAATATGCTGTCCTGGTTTCCCTGGCTGTTTTCCAGGAAGTCGTCCTTGGGTGTTGAATCTTGGAGCAGTTCTAGTATGTCACAGTCTGTCTGTGGGCAGGGCTCAGCTGAGATTGTGTCCGTGAGCAGAAGTTGTTGTGGCTGAGTGGTGTTATCATTGTCCTTGTGTGACGTGTCAACCGCATGTCCATTCAGGTGCTGGAGTGAAGTCCTGTGGTCATTCATACTGTGTCCAGGTGTGTGTGTGCCATTCAGGTTGAGTGGATTGGCACACACTGCAGAAGGATGATTGAGGGAGAAGTAGATATTGTCCTTTAGCACTCTTGAACCAAGTTTGTTTGGGTGGTGTCCGTCCTGTTGGAACAGTTGCCTCTGACTCCAGAAAAGATTGAAGTTGTCAATGAAGTTCACTCCTTTTATATTGCAGGTTTTTTGGAGCCATGTATTAAGCCCAAGCAACCGCGAAAACCTGTTTGTTCCTCTTGCTGGGAGTGGTCCGCTGATGAATGTTTGTACTTTCAGTCTTTTAAGTGTTTCAAGAAGTTCATTGAAATCCTTCTTAAGGAGTTCTGACTGCTCTTTATGAATATCATTTTTCCCCACATGAATGATGAGTCGATTTGCAGTCTTATGTTTCATCAGAATGTTCTCAAGTTCCCTGTTTACATCAGAAGTTGTTGCTTGTGGAAGGCAGCACGTAGTTGTATCCCTGCTACTAGTGTGTCGGATAATTGAATCACCCACTATCAGAGTCGTGTGCTCGGCTAGGCTCTGAGCTCTGTGCCGCTGTCTGCTCGACCTTGAGCGCAAGTTAGCATCAGTGTTAGCTACTGGCTTATCCAGTCTGTGTTCGATCACATTCATCACGTTTGGAGATTCCTCATTTACATTCATTAATACTTCAAATCTGTTCTCAAGATGTATAGGCGGTGGTAGGAGACCAGTGTTTGCAATCCTTGTCAGAGCCGTATCTGGGGTAGAGGATGCTATTGCGGCAATATGTGATACTCGTGACAATCTGATGTCTCGATTGCCTTTGGGTCTCGCTCCCTGTGTGTGCCATCGATTTGTAGGTCGATCGGCTTGTTTCTCTACACTCAGTATGGCCTGTTGAGGAGCAGTAGATTCATGGGGCTCACCTGCTGTATGCTGAGGGCGTCCATGACGGAGCTCTGTTGTGTGTTCCGTCTGGTTTGGTGGTCCCGCAAATAACTTTGTTTCAAGAACTGCAATCCTTTGCAAAAGTCTGTGGCAGTTAGTGCAGCAAGTAGATTCCAGAAGAGGCATTTTCTCTTATCCTTATGCAGTTGTGTTTTCTCTTCCCCGGAATGTAAACTTTCAGTGGGAGGCTGGTCGAATAAAATAATTCAGCTTTTTTGTAGTAATCCAAGCGTTTGAGCACTGTGCTGATTTGCTGAGGTTAAAATTAGTTGATAAAAGAAGATAAAATATAAAAAATATAAAAGCGATAGAGCAAAGCGCGGAGCAGTAAGCAAGAGCGTCCGAACAGTAGCTGAGCAGGAAGTGTCCTTTTATTATTTTTTATAACATAAAATTTAGAAACATTATTTTTTAAGTCTAAAACCTCATTCAAAGTGCCAGTTCAAATCCGATTTTTGTGCATATCTGATTGGAATCCTATCAAAATGTAACAAATGTGAACGTCAATTTTTTTTTTATCTCAGATTTATTTACAAATCTATATTGAGCTACATTCATATGTGGTTTGAAATCCTATACAAATTTGACAGCTATCGTTGGATTTCGCATGGTTTATGTCACTTTCTCACGCCACATAAAACATAAACATGTCAGATGTTGTTTGTTTTGAGACCGGCGGACACGACAGCACAGAATAAAGCCGCGCATACCGCCATCCTACATTTCTGCCACTGCCTCAGAAGATGAAGTAGTCTAGCGTAGTATTGTCATGTTGTAAATAAGTCAACATCTTTATTGAAAACCCCTCCACATTGCTGTTGTTTTTTTAGCCGTATGCCTACCAAAGCAAAGTCATTGCCAAAGAAACCAATGCAGATTTTTTTAGAAAAACAAAGAGCACCACGGGTCAATAATTTAGATTGGATGCACAAATAATCGGATTTGACCTGACATAGCCTAAGTGTTCTCACCTGGAGGAGGTCCTGGCCTGAGAAATGGCTGAGCTGCATTAAAGACAGATCAGCGATAGAGGCAGCGATCCACTGGAGCACAGCCGTCAGCTGGGGGTCCACAGTCCCACCCTGGACATCGGTACTGACCACCAGCAGAGCTCTTTCTGCCTGCCCATGATCCCGCACCGCTCCTGCACATACAAACCACACACATTCAGCTCATACATACACAAAAATCATCACAGCTATTAGACTACTTCAGCAAACCAGTTTCCCACGCTCTCTCTGCTAACTAGGCCAGACACAGAACTCTGCTTGAGCTCATCTGTTGACCCACATGGAGCCGGCCTGACAGTTAGAACACTAGGAACGAGGATAAATAGTCTTGTGGCTTTGACTGGGGCACGCCGAAGGTGCTCAGGCCAAGCAAGACCACTTTACATGAGTGGCAGCAAAATAAGGGCTGAAATTAGTTTAACAGTTGAGGTTTAACATCAGACCACAGAATAAACACTAGCGTTGGAGGAAAATATAAAGAAGAGATATAGTTTTCATTTACCGCCTGAATCCTCTTTGGCCTCAGCTTCCTTCTCTTCAGCATAGTCACTGTGAGGTGAAAAATATTACAGGTGTAAGAGAGTCTTAGTGACAGACTAAAGGGAACGACACCACAAACCACATGCAAAAGAGAGTGACAGAGGCTCCCAGCATTCCCATTTCTCACATAAACCAGCTCCACTGCAGTTTCAGCTACAATTCATGCCATATTTATGACTTGCCCATGCTAACGGATATTAATGCAATAGTTTTTTCTTGATGCCTTCGAATGAAAACTGTTTTAGGGAGGGGCATTATAGCAAAAAAAGTTCTCTCAATATTTATCAGACTTGCATACTAATATTTACGCAATCTAAGGAACCATCTTGTCTACCGCTATTGCTAAATATTGCTTAATTTAATATTGGCAAATAATAAGACATTTTCAAGCATAAGTTTAAATGAAATAAATATTAAAATGGGCTTTTGAAGGTATGTATCACAGTTTCCACCAATAATTTAAGCAGCACAACTGTTTTCAACATTGATAATAATAGGAAATCAATTTGAGCTGCAAATCATATTAAAAAACAGACACTGAAGACTGGAGTAATGATGCTGAAAATTCAGCTTTGATCACAGGAATAAATTATATTGTAAAATATATTAAAGTAGAGAATACTTTTAAATTGTAATAATCTTTAAGAATATTTCTGTTTTACTGTATTTTTAATCGCATAAAAATGCAGCCCTGGTGAGCAATAAGAGACTTCTTTCAAAAACATTAAAAAAAAATCTTACAGACACCAAACTGTAACTGTACTCTATACTGTTATATTATTAAATGTGAGATGGCCTTAAATACTTTTAAATCTATTTCAATGTAGTACTCATACTCACAGGTCTTTAGAAAATGTAATATAAAATACATCACAATGCAATTTTTGTTTGGCTATCACCAGCAAAATCACTGCAAACATAGTAAATATTAAATAAAAAATAAAAAAACCTAAGGAATCCTTACAAAATATAAACTTTTACAAATGATAACTTGCAATATTGTCAGATAAATCAGCAATATATTATCATTTGGGTGAGTATTTTCTAGTACAAGTTTAAATCACACTTTTCTTTTCTTTTTTAAACAAGAAGGCAATCATGACACAATATCCATTTCTGGTTGTAAATGCATGGGAATTTTTTTCCTTTTTAGATATGCTTTTTATATATTTTTCCCGTGTATGATGTAATGAATTATAAAGTGATCTCTGTTGCTTTTGTATGGAGTGAGTCACTTTGTACTCAAATGCACATGATTCATGTTGTGGACCTGAACTCTAATGAGAATTGGGGACTGGGACATCCTTTTTTTCACTCGAACAGGAAGCATGCAGTTAGAACAGATAGATCATTCTCTAGCAAATACATCACAAAACCCTTATGAAGTCAATGACCCAACCCAAACACTTCCTACACCCACAATTCCACCAACACAACACAAAGATTCAATTGACTAATTCCAAACACAGGATGGAGAACAACAAAGGGAAGTTTTGTTTCTAATAGGTAATGTTAGAAACTTGTCAGCGCTTTATCAGCGCTTGCTGATAAAAAGCTGCATGACATCATGCAGTAATTAGAGCCGTAGACGCTGGCTATGCTACACCTCTTTCCATAGACCAACCTGTCTGATGGAGAGAAGGACAAATGTTCTTCATAAACCTCGCCTTCTAAACCCAGACTGCTCCAGCTACTGCTGTTTCCATTACTGCTGGGGGAGAGAAAGAGAAGAAACACTACAAAACCATTTCTATGCAAAACTAGAAAACCTACCTGGAGCTTTATGATATTTCTGATACGATATTTATGTTGATATTAATCTATTTGCTTTTTGGTTTAAAGGGTGTTTTGTTTTGAATTCAGAAGAACCATATTTTCAACCAAACACCAATCATACCCATTAGTTAAAAAATAAAAAAATCGATTCAATCACCCACGCAATCGCATTCCCAAATGACAACGATTCGCCTATGTCTATTAAACCTTTGGCAAGTACGATCACACCGAATATTCAAATCTGTGTTAGTGCTGCCGCTGAACTAGAGAGAGCAGTTGTCATATAAACAACTTCAAAAACAGTCTTTTCAACCACGGAGTATTACTATTTCTGTTACAATCATTCAAATTATCACAAAAGTACTGGGATGGGATTACATTTTATAGATCGGATATAAACACTGATGTCTACGGTAATCACCATTTGAAAGATTAGAGCTATCAAATTAGGGGCGAGATAGGGGCGTGTTTGTTTTGGTTATTTCAAATATCAACATTGGCCAAAGGTGTTTTTCAAAAACTACTGATCCCACCTTTAAACTGATTTATGTAAATTAACTGAGTGTTAATACAGGTGTTTTTTTTATAGAATTTCTGAATTCATTCTCATTAATACTCAGTCATGAGACAATCAATTATATAAATACAAGACCCTAACCATGTTATGTAAAAATGAAATGATTAGTACAGTCCTTGAGAACATGAAACTAAAAAAAGAAAGCCGTTAACTATCATCTATATTTGAACACACTGAGAATTTATGGAGTTTCTAAGTTACTCAAGAAACACTGCCTCGAGCTGACAACCACACCTTTCACAAATATTTTGATACCTTCATGGTATCTTGGGAATGGGATATCCAAAACAAAAATTGCTCATACATTCTAACTTTCAGTTTCTTGGGAGATATTAAAATGTTGATAGAAATTGCTTCCATTGAGACACTGCAGCCAAAAACAATACTCAACAATGCTTGCCTTTGAAAGACAAGACAGTGTGAGTCAGTCGTCATGTTTTGAAGCCAAAGACACTTACATATTTCTGAGAATGTAAAACAATATCCCTAAATGCTCATCTGGACAAGGCACTAGGTGTTTTTAGCAATTTTGGAAAATGGTGAGATAATCAGCAACTCTGGCGTCAAATAAATTATAAAATGGTTTGTGTATAAAATAAATAAAGAGAACAATAAATGTTCTTTAGCAATGATGAGTCATACAGTAGTAGGTTCTTCTAGTCCACAACCTAAACTCAAACTAAACATGTGAATACAGTCAAATTACCTCAGCTGAAAACCAATCATGACTACAAATGTTTTTAAAAACACACTTAAAGACTACTATACAACTTAAGAGTGCCTGACATTGACACGACTTCACTAATTCAGTCTGAGCTTTTCAAACACAGATCTCTCCTCTAAATATTGCATTGAGGGTTTGCAATGGTCAGGTCACCACAAAGGCACTCCTTCCACTGTTAATTCACCAGATCATTATTGTCACAATGATTAGAGCCACATGCTTGTGAAAGGTGCACAAGAAAAGAAAGTGCTTTGAACTTGAGTGTGGTATTAGTCGATCAGCAATGCTTCATTTAATGCTTTGTAAGCTTGTAAGTGTGGTGGGACTTGTTCACCTGTCACTTAGATGGTGAAAGCTGCTGCTCTCATCTGGGTGGTCTTCTTCAAAACTCAGATTGGACCAACTACCAAGACTGTCATCACCAACACTCAAACTAAGCTGTTGACTCACTGTTGACTCCGTCACATTGACGCCATCCCTTCTAGGAGTACTGAAACACAGCAAGTCATCAATCATGATGAGGAAATACCAAAAAAAAAAAGTTACAAAATCTAGGAAAACCATGGATGAGCAATTTTAATTGATAGCCTGTACGTATGACCCTGTGAAAACTGTGTCACTTTACCCAAGATTGACGGTTTGGCAGACGTTGGACAATGCGGACGTCATAATCTCTGTGGTCAGACTTTCTGCAAAGCTTGCGCCATCATGACCAATTCCACTGTCTGCATTCAAGCTGGTGCAGCTCAGCTCCTTTTTGGCTTTCTCAATGACACTGGACACCATTTCTTCAGCAAAAGCAGCTCTCTTCTCCAAATCAATGTGAATTCTAGGTATTTCCAGTCCAGCCACTGAATCAGATTCTTGTTGCCTTCTGATTTTCAATCCCTGGAAACCACGACGACCATCTCTACTGCAAAACAGGCATTCTCGACCTTGGCAGTATCGGCAGGTTTGATATGCCTCAGCCAGCTTTTCTGTGAAGGAATTAGGTTCAAGTGCCCTCCTGTCCCCAGCTGCCTGAACACATGCTGGCCCCAGCGTCATTTCCAATGTATCATCAACAATTTTCCTGGCATAATGTTCAATCACTTGCATGACACTGTTGTTGCTTTTGCTATCATTTAAGCTGCTCGTACTATGATACAGCCTGTTAGTTTCAGCGTACGTTAAAAGAGAGCATGAAAATGTACTTTCGTGCATGTCACCGACACTGGATTTCCTGTAGAGGCAAGAATCAGTCAGCGATTTAGGCAGTCTAACTGAAGACATTCTCAGCTTTCTCGTAACATCACATGTGATGTTGTAGGCAAGAGATTCTGCAAAGTTCACAAGTTCTACATATTCGTTACTGCTAATGTCTTGATCATCTTGACAAGCACATGGCAGAGATTCACAAGAGGATCCATCTTTTCCATCAGTAAGTGCAGTGTGGGATGACTTGGATATGGGACTTTGAGAAACATCAGGACTATGATCATTGTGTAAACGCCTAGAGGAGTGTAGCCTCAAAGGATACCTCTGCTTTATTTTTCGTGCCGCATGAGCCAGGCCAGATTTAATAGATCGATAAGCCAAACGAGTGGCATACTGATCCAATATAAGCTCTCGGTTGCCTCCCTCTTTCTTGAGCACCTTAATGAGGTATCCTGCATACTCGTCAGTGACACTCTCGCAACTTGGATAATCTGATGACATCCCACTTGCTTGGACGTCACCAGACCAATTTCCCAAAAGGCCGTCTCCACTCGGACACTTGTCAACAGAGTTTACAGATCCTCTTTTTAGCGTTTTGTGACGACAGTGGGTTGAACTCATCATCCTCTTGACATCGTTGATGACTTCTCCAGCCACTTCTCCAGCATATGTCCACAAAGAATTCAAAGTCTGTTCAGAAAACTGTGCGCTATGCAAGGCAACACTGTCACCCTCAGCCTTCTTCACATCTCCAAGGCTTAGTGTGTCCATCTCAGTTGCCATGGAAACAATGTGGCACGCTAAACGCTCTGCATAATGGAGCGCACTCCTCTCAAACATTCTGTTCCTGACATTGGGACTCAGCTCTGACTGGCAGTTTCTAGTGTGTGGACCATCTTTCTGGGTCTCCTCCTCATCTTCATTGCTACCAGCTTCTTCAGAGAGAGACCTAATGAGTTTCAGCATGAAATCGGCCTTGTCTGAAACTGAACCAGCTTCTTTTGTGTCGGTGGCAGGCGGGTAATAAGGGGTGGACGGAGGGGTCGCAGGAGAAAATTCTTTTGCAAGCGTACCTTTGAGCTTCTTCGAGAACTGTCTGATCTGTTTCTCACTGTGCTCATCTGATGGCTGCTGAGGACTTGAGGGTGGAGTGCTAGGGATTTCAACTGATTTCGTTCCAGAGTTGCTGTTTGAAAAATCCTCTGCACCTACTTTTCTACCACCACAGGAGCCAACTTCAAAACTGGGCACTTCCAGTGTGTCCCTTCTCACGACAGAACGGACCTCTGAGGTGAGCTTGGAGACTGGACATGCACTTCTGGTGGATGGGTCACTAGAGTCCTTTGATACCAAGTGAGAGGGAATCTGAAGGGAACCTCTCTGAGTCGACACATTTGATTTAACATTCCCTTGGCTTGGAGTGGATATGCGAGCTGTGATTGTTTTGCTCAAAAAGTCTGCACAGTCCTCTACTTTCTTCTTTACTTTTGTCGAAGAATTCATTAGATCGAATGCCTCACCTACTATAGTGTCCACCATATTCCCAGAGAAGTTTTGAAAAGTTTTTCCAATTGAGGGCTTACCAGAATCACTTTCAACAGACATGCTGTCAACAATTTCCTCACCACTGGCAGAATCCTGGACTCTTGCAGGACCTGGCGATGAACCAGACTGAGATGCTGCAGACGTATCTGAGGCTGATGATGTTACTTCCACTTGGCAACAAATGGTTCTTTTAGGGCTGGTCTGACACACGTGACCAATACTAGATTTAGACTGAGTAGGTTCGTCTGAGTTGTGTACATGGGATATGACATTGCCAGCCACAGGAACTGGAACACAACTGGCGATACCTGACACACAATACAAGGCTTTCTTCACTGTACAACCATCCTGCTCTTGATTTGTAGCCTCTGTGACAGCCTGAGATCCAGGATAGCTTGTTTGGGCACTGCAGGTTTTAGTAATGAGAGAACTATCTTCAGCACTCACGTAGCAAATATTGTCTACTGACACACTGATAGCTGCCTGGGTAGTGAATGTCACATCAGCTTGTGAGAGCTCTATAAAAGCCTCTTGGAGAACGGACTCCGACAGATCAGAGGCATAGGATGAAACCACTTCCTCCTCTTCGTCAAACGACCAGTCACCTGGTGTGAGTAACGTCGAGGGATGTGCAAACTGGCAAACCTCCATAATTCCTTCAAACACTAATTCCTCAGCAAGATCTGCAGCAAATTGCGTGACCGTGTTGTTGAAAATCTGCTTTTTCACAAACAGAAACTCTTTAAGGGCTCCAGAAACAGCTTCCCCTACTAGGAAACCAGCTAGACCGTTTACGGCACGCTCTTTTAACACGTATGCATGGCGCATACCTATCTCATGAAAGGCCATTTGAAATACTGAAGATGTCAGCTTTGCAGCCAAATGGCAAAGTGTGGTGGTACAGGAGGACACACCTTTCTGCAAGTCCCTTAAGGCACTTCCAAGGCTCATTTCGACTAAGTCTGTAGCAAACCTCTGAATCCCATCCTTAAGAGACTGTGATTGGGATTTAGTGATGGTGACTGTCTCCTGGATGTCTGAAAGCTTCATTAGATGCCCATTAGTGTTTTGGAACTCCTTATGACACACACAGCTCAAGTTCTTATTAATGTTAAAATCAACAGGGGAGGAGTACCCACAGACCGATCCAAGGATTTCTTTTGACAGGTTGTTGGCAAAATCTGCGTACGTTTTGTACAGTGAGCAAAGGTCCTGTGGTTTACGTAATTCTGAGCCATCAACATCTGCCTTCCAAAAATACTCTAAGGACCCTCCTTCTCCCAGTGGGCTAAATGCAGATGAACGAACTGGACTGAAGAGCGGCCCGCTTTCCTCGCAGGGAGTCCTCGCTGGCCGTGGGGTATCTGGTGATTCAGAGTGAATACTGTACGGTGATCCTGGTTTAAGTGGAGTTGGTTTCTTGACATTGGCTGGAAGAGTCCTATGATCAAACTTGTGAGGATTCATTGCTGTGGTCGAGCACCCCCTTGATACAAATCTACATCCAGAGTTGTCAACATACTTCTCTGTTTGACCAGGGAGGGGCTGTTGTTTAAAGACCTTGATGTTGGAATCAGAAGACTGGTCTAGTTCATCAAACTGATCAAAGCTGTCGAAAAATTCACTGACTTCTGAGTCAGAGTCTTCAACTCCATCCTTTAGAATGGGGATCTTGGGAATGTCAAGTTTTGCTTTAAGACTCTTCTGGTATTCAACTTCATCCAGGAATATAATAGGACTGGGACTTGAGCAGTCTGAATCATCTGACTCTGTGGCGGATGTGGAGGTAACACGTCCTTTTGGCAGACTGCTAAGTCCATACGAGATCTCTGAAATTTCAGGACACTCTGTTGACTTCAGGACAGTTTCTAACACTTCTGCAGCAGTCTTTCCCCTGTGCACTAACTTCCTGGGAATGGAACTTATAATAATACGAGATCCAGTTAAGTCTTTTAAATGAGTGTAAGGGACGGTCTGGGATGCCACATCCCTTTGGTTCCTCTGACTATGGACACCTGCAAGAACAGAGAACAGTTCGTAAGAACAGAATAATTATTAACATAGGTAATTATTTCAATATTTCAATTAAGGTTACTTGATAATCTAAAGTTAACGTCTTGTTTTTAAAAGGGTTTAAATAAAAGCTTATTTTATTTATTTATACTATCATTCAAAAGTTTGTGGTTGTTAGTGTTTTTAAAATAAGTATTTTAAATGCTCACCAAGGCTGCATTATAGTAAAAGCATTAATATTGTGACATTGAAAAATTATACAATAAAAAAACATTTATTTAAAATTTGCAGTCACATGATCCTTCAGAAATCATTTTGGTTTGGTTCTCAAGAATCATTATCAATGTTGATGTTTGTTTGTTTAATGTTTTTAACGTCATGTTATGCATTGTGGCTATTTACTATGCAAACACAAGGTCAATATCACAATCCATAAAAAAAATATTATTATATAAAACATTTCAACTTGACAAGATAGAAATTCTAAAATATATTTGATACATTCTGAAATATCCTTATCAATGTTAAAAACTTTTTTTTTTCTCAAAGGAATAGCATAACAAAAATATATATATATACTATAAATATCTGTACTATCCCTTTTGATCAATTTAGTGCAACCTTGCTAAATAAAATTCTTAATTTCTTTAAAAACATCTTACAGACCCTTCACTTTTGAACAGTGTATTTTAAAACAAAAATCCTTCAGCTATTTTGAGAAGCATAGATAGCTAGTGACCAGTAACCATAAAAGTTTTTAAAATGCTTTTAATTACCTGTATGCTCCTCTTCAAGATGTTCAAAAGCAGTAACAAAGTCCTCCTCGATAGAAGAGACAGACTGATTGGTGTCGTCATCCTCAGCTTGACATGCTTCTGAAGTGCCTCTCTGCAGAACATGCAACTCCATGGCATACCTTATCCCAGCTGTGTATCGAGCCAACAACCCCAGCATGGTGCAAACACTAATCTGAGGAGTGGGGCCATGTCTCAATATACACAAGGCCCTTGAACAGCCCTGAAGGTGAAAGAAAAAAGAACAACGATTGCATTTTTTAAAAGAAAATTAATGAATAAAAAAATAAAACAAATGCTAGAATGACATGATATAAGCCTTTACGTCATGATAAATCATCAAGTTAAATTGTTAGAATAAACGTAATGTTAATATTTAAGATAAACATCATTCAGGCTGCAAACTGTCAATCCCTAAACTGACAATTTCTTTGAGAAGTTGTGATATTTTGACTTCTCACGGCACTCTTATTTGAAAGAAAACATGCAATCTCTTGTTATGTCTGAAAAACATTTGTGGTTTGATGAAATGCTCAGAGTACAAAACTTAATACCATGGCTGCCTTCCACAAGGTTAGTTCTGTTTAGACCCAATTTCACACAAAACAACATCACAAATTTAGAAACCCAGACAAAACATTGAAAGACACCTGATATCAAAATAATAACAGCAGCAAACACACGCCTCAAACAAAACATAAACATACTGTCAAATACTCAAGCATAATATACAAAACACGAACCTGAGAAACACTGTCTTTCCTCTCAAAGGGTCTTTTAGGGTCTTTGAGGAGCAGAATCTCTTCATCTTTAAGGGTATGTACATGCAGTGATCTGAGCAACTCCATCATCTCAGTGGAGAGGGACGTCAGAGCCTGTGGACATTAAAGAATCCTTGACTTTAGGATCCAACAAAGGATGCCTCTAATGTTGCATCTATTTTGTGCTCTTTGCTGAGCCACTGTTCTTTACAAAGAAATTAAATAATACAAAAAATTAAAAGGTAAACCCCTTTTTTAAGGGAGCTTTAGTTTATGAAGTAAAAACAATTTGTTGGAACAATTTTATATTTATGTTTTTGAAAGATGTCTCTTATGCTCATCAAGGCTGCATTTGTTTGATTAAAAATATAGTAAAAATAGTGAAAAATTATTACAATTGAAAATAACTATTTTCTATTTTAATTTAATGTATCCCTGTGATGCAAAGCTGAATTTTCAGCATCATTACTCCAGTCTTCAGTGTCACATGATCCTTCAGAAATCATTCTAATATGCTGCTCAAGAAACATTTGTTATTATTATCAATGTTAAAAACTGGTATGCTGGTTTTCTGGAAACTTTTTTTGTCAGGATGTTTTGATGAATAGAAAGTTTAAAAGAAGAGGATTTATTAGAAATAGAAATCGTTCGTAACATTTTAAATGCATTTACTTTCACTTTGGGTCAATTTTATGTATCCTTGCTAAATATACTGTAAGTATTAATTTCTTTAAAAAAATGTATATCTTACTGACCCCAAACTTTTGAACGTTAGTGTCAGCAGCACAAAAAGCACATACCTGTAAGGTGAAATCCTCCCCCTCAGCATGACTGGGTAAGCATACGTAATGTACCTACGAAAGAGAAGAAGAAACAATCATGCCAATCATATTTAAATTATGTAACATAGATTCCATTAAAATGTTCAAAAACACAAGTGCAAAACATGGTGACTTTGTGCAGATTTAAATTAAGTCACTGTCAGTCCCTTCAGTTCAAACATGTTTCTTTTTTTATGCACATTAACCTTACCGACTAATGTTTGTTAACATTTTCTATTGATCATGGATGCAGTAAATGCATGATGATCAAATTATCATTATATTTTACAGAAAACCTTTATTTTATGGAAAACTGCAAGCTGTTAACATGCAGGGAGCCTATAACTATAAATCATTAGAAAGGTCTTATTATAAAATATTAAATTATGATAAAAATCTGGGTTACACTTTATTTTAAGGTGTCATTGTTAGTGTAATTATATTTTTAAGTACTGAGTAATATTAATTAACTAAATGTACTTACTATAGGGTTAGGGTAGGATTTGGTTGAGGGTTAGTTGCATGTAATTATGCATAATTTACTGTTATTACTATGGTAAGTACATGTAAATAATGTAACAAGGACACTGTAAAATAAAGTGTTCCCAAAGTCTGTGAAGGTAATTTCTTAATTCTACTACCACTACAGAGAAGAATAAAAAACTACTGTACACTGCTCTACACTGGAGAAAAACATATGAATTGGCATAAGTTTACTTCAAATGTATTTCTTTCCTATTTTTTTTTAAAACCTAAAATAGGGTGTTGTGGACATTAGTCAATACACGCATAAATTGTAATGTGTTTCATTCATACTCGAGGCCGGAAAGCTATTTGTAGGCGTCGTAAACCATATTGGACGTTATCGAGTGCACTCATTCAATCCCATAATGCATCGCAATAACAATTGTACAACTGATGTGCACTCAACGTCTAGAGATTACCCATAATGCACTGCGTACCAAATAAATTCCCAAATCTGACCAGAAGATGGCGCCCGCAGTTGAATCATCCGTACTGGTGGCTACAGCATAATATCATACAGGAATACATTTCCTTTTTACTTTATAATTAAATAGTTTAATTAAGGTTTATACAGGCTAGATACCACGACAGAGTTTGCTACTGGAGCTGCCAGTTTGCTAAGTTTAAAACAATTATTAAACAGCAAGAACAAACTATGCAAAAGCAGCAGCCCTTCCGGCACACGAATTTACTCACTCGTAACCATTCACTCCCTCAAGTGGACTATACTAGTGGAGTAATGTAGGGAATGGTGAATGAGGGTAAAGGGTTGATTTTAAACACAGCTTAAGTGAACCGACCATGTCCAGTAAACACTCGATTAAAAGAGCTCCTTTGTTGGACTAGAGCAGGTTTGTAAATGCTTCTCATTACAAGTTTAGAGAGATATTTGGCATGTGTTGCTTTTACAAATGCACATTATAAGTGACAGCTCTGATCAGAGTGCTGCGATTCACCATGAAACACTGCGCATATGTATTTAATTAAAACTTTGTGATTTTTTATAATCGCGATTTGGGTTATTTGTGCAGCCCTAGATTAACCTCACACACAAACAAGCACACAACAAACTCCCACTTCACACAAACAAGCGGGTCTGTCTCACACACACACATGCAAACTGTATCGCACGTGTGTTACTGTGATCAAATTATTAATCGCACAGACCTATTTTTTCGTAGCACGTGTGACAATGTCGCACTGCACAGCCCTGTGGAGGGATGTTGTGCCGTCCCCTGGAAATATAGTGCCTTATGGACAGGTTTGCATTATCTGATTTACTTTAGTTAACAATGCAGACAGTGTGTGCAAATAAACTAAAATATCACTCCCTTTCATGAGGATTACAACAAGGCAACATGGAAGAATGCCACCTCAACATGAAGGAAACAAGCTGCACTGCAACTTTCTTTTTTTTGAATTTGACAATTGACTCAAGCCTCGTGAGATGCGCTCATGTATATAATGAGGTGAGATGCAACAGTCATACTGCTGCACTGTCCCAGTTGCCTCTAAACGCTATCTTATCACCAATATCTTTTGTCATGGAGGCTTTCAAAATCACTCAGCTCAAAAAGAGGTCACAAAACATTTAAACTGATACATCTGTAAGCATTATTCAATCAAAGGAATACAGGGGGTTCAATAAACCCAATAACAAATCGTCAGCATTTGTTGCATATTAATGCTGATTAGCACAAATATAAATTAGAATAGTCTCTTGTTTTCTCGAACAAAGTAAAAAAAGAGGAATGGATGGGGGCAATTACAATGGAAGTAAATGTGGCCGTTTTTTGAAGGACTTAAAACGAAGAAATGTGAAGCTTACTTTCATAAAAGCACTTACACTCATTCTTCTGTTAAAATGTGTTTATTATTTGAGCTGTAAAAAACTATTTTTACAGTCATTTTAGAGTTTATGGCATTATTTTGTCATGAAAATGAGGTTGTCAAATTAAATCTAACTTTACACAGAAGACATTAGAATGCGATTTTATTTCACACCAATATGTTCAAACATTACGCTTGCATCTTGCGAATACTATTGAAATGTTTACCACAACTGATGTGTGCGTTGATAAATATGTGAATAAAAGCCTAAATTAAATCTGTTCATCATTTAAAGCGATCGTGTCTGTTAGAACATTTTGCCTAAATCGCTCAATTCATGTGGATACGTTTTACACTTTCTTTATGAACTTTTTGAAGTGTCAAAGTGGTAGTTGCATAGCTGTCAATGGAGGGTCAGGGGTCATCGGATGCCCATTTTCCACAAGTTGGCATGATTCTTTAGGGTCTTCATGTAAAGTTTGTAACATACTTTGGTTAAAATTCCTCAATGGTTGTGTAAAACATATGTATGGTGGTTGTGTTCACACACATTTATATGCAAACACAATATAAAAGTGAATTTTGCATCCGATGACCCCTTTAAAATATCTTCATCAGTGTTTTGCAGAGTTTGGAACAACACGAGGGTGAGAATATGATGACCGAATTTTCATTTTTGGGTGAACTATCCCTTTAACTGTGACATTGATTCCACAAGCATGCATATAAAAACATGCACATGGAAGTCTGAAATGAATGGCAGTGTGTGACCCTTACTTCTGATAAAAACTGTGGATCTTTATTATGCAGCTCCACTACCACATTGCACAGCTCCTTCTTGTGTTTCAACAGGCTCTTCAGGCACAGGTTTGAGCCCTCGCGGATGGTCTGCTCAAACCAACATAAAGCTTGTTAGAAATGACAGGAGATTCAAAAAAATTAATGCAACAAATGTTTGAGCAGAACAGTAGACAACATACCTCTTTCTTCATAGTGGCCCGGCTCTTTAACGGGACCCCTCTGATCCGGGCACAGGCGTCCATGACGTTGCAGGGCAGGACAGGAGGATATCCTCTCCTTTAAGAGAGAAGATTGGGTTAAATTAATCAACCATTTTCTTTTTAGCTACCAACAATTAAATCGGATTAACAATTAAATCACCACCACTCTTCTGACATGTATGTCAGCATTTTTGGTTATGTCATCATCACAGCAAAAACAACAATTATACTCTGATGACATTGTCACAGTGGCTTTCGGTTCACAACATTCAGAGTTCATATGAACACAAATCGGATTGGATTCACTCAGGCCGACCACAATTAGTGTTTAGGTAGTTTTCATGTAAACATACCAAGTGTTTGCAATATAAAAAAAATGAAGAATTAAAGGTAATGAAGATTTGGACCCCATTGACTTTTCACTCAGATTAATCATTTAGAAAATTTGGAACGACATGTATATTAGTAAATGACAGAATTAAAAATGTTGAGGTAACTACGCCTTTAAGTTGGATTATGTTAGAAATCACATGACTTATGGGTACAACATGGGCTTTCCAGCTGCTCCAGTCAGACAGAAACACAGGGGCAAATATGAGAAAACTGAAAACTACCTAAACAGTGAAAGTTGAACAAGTCCGTATCTTTAACGTTATGCAGCCTACAGCAGTCAAATTATCTTGGGCCATCTGTGCGCGCGCGGTACACCAATATGTTGGAAAAATGTAGGTCAAGGCTATATGACGGCCCAATGTCAGGCTGTTATCACATTCTCACATAGCCTGAACCGAAACAGTGTGCTGTAGCAGTGAGATCTTATCTGTGACTGCAGAAGCTTGCGTGAAAGAAGCGAAGAGGGATTTGAAACAGAATCTGATAAACTAGAGAGAGAAAAAAGCAGCAGCAATTGTCACATGCAGAAGGCTACCTCTCGAGTAGCAGTTTGGATGAGTGCATCCATCTGTTATTGTGGGTTAATAAGGCCTCAGAACTAAATCTCTCCTTGAATGCTTGCTCAGATTAAATTATAATACACCATTTGTTCACGGCCTGACAAACAAGTTTGTTTAAGGCCTATGAACTGAAATGGAAAGTTTGTTTTTACTAGAAAACAAACATGGCTTGAGTTCATAATGGCCTTGGTTCCAGAAGTATTTTTCCCACTCATTTTCCTCAAGTGATTTCTTTAAAAGTCTTCGTTAAAGCGTCATAAGCAATGAACCACACAAACCAGCTACGAGGTAAATCACAACATGACACACTTTGATTTGAAGCAAAAAGTAATTGAAAATCAGAAAAAAAGATGTCCAACCCGCCTGTCAATGTATTTTCATACCTCTGCGCACCTCATCACACGTCATCAGCGCGTTTCATGCTATGCAGAATTAGACAGATGTCAGTCACTGAACACCGCAACCGAAACAACAGCCACCTTTTACTCTTGAACTAAAACAATGAGCTTATGCTGCGTTCACGCCATAACTACAGTAATTTGGAAGAGATGTAAACTAGTGACGATTTACCAACATTCTACACAATGGGCCCCATTTCATGCTCTGAAACGCAAGTATCAAACGCGAAACGCAAGTAATTTTGTGGGCCGATCCCGGGCGCTGTTGCTATTATACCAGCGGGATAAATGACTCTTGCGCCCGAAAGATTATTGCGCATTATTCATAGGTGTGGTTTGGGCGTAGGGCTGTAAACGATTAATCGCGATTAATCAAATCCAAAATAAAAGTTTGTACATAATGTATGTGTGTGTATTGTGTATAATTATTTTGTTTATATAAATACACACACATGCATGTATATATTTAAGATTTTTTATTTATTTATATATAAAATAGTTCTATTTTTATATAAAATAAATCATATAAAAATATATATGCCGTATATAAATGCAAATATTTCTCAAATACAAGCATGTGTGTGTATTTATATACACAAAATAATTATACACAATACACACACATATATTATGTAAACACAAACTTTTATTTTGGATTCGATTAATCGCGATTAATCGTTTACAGCCCTATTTGGGCGTAACGTGAAATAAACCAATCAGAGCGTCATCTCACATTCCCTTTAAGAGCAGGCGCGCTTGTTCCATGGCGGATTGCTATTATAACAGCGGATTTGACAGGCGCACGCCAGGAGCGATTTACAGGCGAGGAGACCGACGTTCTAGTCAGGGCCGTAAAAGACAGAGAAGTGACAATGTATGGGGATGGGAGAAACCCACCCAAATTAGCTTTGGTTAAACAGGCGTATAATAATTTGGGTAAATGTGTAATCTAGATTTATGCCTATTTTTTTTCACATCTTCATGGACACAGCAATGATTTCCCTCGTGTGGGAATTGTTATTTATTTAAATACATTATTATTTTTCCTTGTAATAATGTATGATTTGCAAAAATGAAAACTGCTGTGTCTGTTTAGATGAGAGAATCAAAGTGTATGCACGTTGTTCACATGCTACATAATGGCCAAGCATGCGCCCTTAAAATATCATATGAGTAACGCACAACACACCACTGTCTTTAGACTGAGTTTTTCCTGGTCAGTGGTGGAATTGTTTTCTCAAACGGCAAAATAGCACCAGGAACGTTTGCACCGGAACACGCCTCCTCTTTTCACAGAACCGCCCCCGCGAGCGCAAGTTCATTCCCTAATTTACCGACGTGCGTCTGTGGATGGAAAAGTCCGCTGTGCGTCGGGTGCAGAATAGGAATGATACATGTGTCGGTGTACAAAGTCAATTGCGCTGGGTGCAAGATAGGGCCCAATATGTTCTTCTGTGTCAAACAGGTTTGAAACGACCTAATAAAGAGAAAAAATATTGGGGTAAACTATCCCCTTTCCCTCCATTTCTGTTGGCCCAGAGCATTTCCACAGAATTGAATCCTGCTTAGTGCGGCAAGTCTTTCTCACTAAAGAAGTGCTCACACCTGAGTGCTGAAATAGGTCAGACTTTGATGCATTTCAGCATGACAGTGTGTGGGTGGGGACTGCAAAGGTAAACATTATTTCTAAGAATTCAGCACACAAAATAAGTATGTTTACTGCAAGCCTGAACCCCAGCAGTTAAAGTCGACACGAAACCGAAGTTGCAATAGTCTCTTCTTCCTTACTTATACTTGACGTATATCCGAGTCAAACTGAGAAAGAAAAAATGGGAATACTTGATTTTGTCAATTGGGAATTCACTGGATGGTTGGATCAATGTGGTTTGCTATTGCTGTGATGTCATGTGAGTGACAGGTTGTCCAGCCCTCCTGTCAGTAAACACGTCATTAGAGAAGAGATGTTGCTGCAAGAGGGAGGGGAAGTTATTTTGATTATTAGGCACATGAATATATAGAAAAATATGTACACAGATAAATTATTTATAATAAGTACTGAAATATTCCATAAAATAAAAAGTCAATTTTGATTTCATGGTGACTTTAACATTAGCAACTGCTGGCTGCTGCATGTGATCTGTGCTGAGAGCATCACCAGGGTCAAATGATTTCCTGAAACCAACAGATGTTTATGAGATCTCACTGTTCTGTTCCCAGCTTATAAAGGGGAGTGGCTGTGTACAAAACGACACGCACATCATTCTTGCCACATAATATAATACCCTAAATTACAACTGTCAATAATGCTTCAAACGTGTTAAAATACGACCCAGCACAACCCCCAGCTCTGACAGCCGCATGTTACCATGACAAACCGCCATTTGACTATTATAAGAAACGTTTTGAAGCTCTTCAAGATGTCAGTTAATCTGCAGTCACGGATATGTCATATCTGATACTTACCTCTCATTATCGGTTTGATGATTCGTTGTTTTCATTGTCAGGCATCGTCACGGTACAGGCAGTATGACTTAACTTACATGAATTACCGCGGAGTTTGTTTAAGAATTATGCACGTGAAAGCATTATCAGGAATGTGTTTATGTGCGGTTTAATGTTAAAGCCTGGTGATGTCATCACAGACGCAGCTGGCTCGCGCATTAGCATCAGGCCTGTGATAACATCAGTCGTGATCCGCATCATTGACAACAATCAACGGGTTTATAACTGCTCTGTGATTTATACTGGAAAATTACATGCAAATGAAATTGAAGCGAGTCTCACCTTGTAGTGATAGAGCCGTGCAGTGGGCAGCTAGTTGCTCTTACCCCCGTTCATTTCATGAAAACAAGACGAGCAGCCGAAATAATCCAACCCGGAGCGGCGGTTGAGAGCAGTTGAGCGCAGAGTCACTGATGGGACTAAGCTAAACAGGCAACATAAATAAATAAATAAATATAAAGGCAACATAAATAAATAAATACAATTTAATGTAGTATTTTATTATTTTAATATTCTTTTTGTCGTTTCACTTTCTCTTTGGGATATATTACCATGTAAATATCAGGCTAGCAGTTACAGTTTGATGAATTTATTGGATAATGATGATAATGGTTGCTATAATTTACTATATAAAAAAGCATACTATTTGTATTACCACAAAGCATTTGACAATATGTTTTTGTCAATTAAATACATACATTTATGTCATGGTAACACCAGGTTCTCTTATTGGTTAATCTTTTTTCAGTATTATGGGTATTGTAGTTCTGTCACCATGGAAATCAAAATGGAATCAAATTCCTGTTTTTTTAAATGGAATGTTGCAGTCAGTAGCGTTTTTTTGCAGGGGCGAACCGGGCAGTCGCATGGGGGGCGGCACGAGAGCATTTTTTTTTTTTTTTAATCCTCATAGCCGCGAAGCGGTTTTCTATTATCTATCATTTCAATTATTGGCAAATTGGCGCCCCTGCTTGCTGAGAAGGTGCAGCACACAGAAGCTATGTCAAGGGGGCAACTGCTGGCTCCGACTCTTCAACATGTCGCTCGCTCGCCAGTAGCTCTTGGCCTGATTGGAGGTAGCTCACCAAGGGGCCGTTCACATTTTTTCCAGGGGCAGCGAGATGACATTTTTTAAACTTTTCAGTATGGGGGTGCACCCAAACACTACGGGTGTTTTTCTCTGCTCCGTAAATAAATCTTGTAGCAGAGCTTCAGCAAGCTTTTTTCAGTGGTGGAAATCCACTAAAACTTAGGCCTATTTGTATTACAAACGCCACAGGAAAATCTGACCGAATTTTACTATTAATAATAAAAGATAAGCTAATGTGCATTGTAAATGTCAGTAATTTATCTTTTTTGACTCATTCTTTTTATAAAAAAATATTTAAAGGCTGAAACATGTGAGGTTAATCTTTTTATAAAACCTTTTTTGTCAAAACTTTATTTGAACGTGTACATGTTAGTAGATAACATAAAAGACACTTAAAATCTGTATTATTTTAATGTTTATGTAAACAAAAATTGCATATTGATGCTAATTTTATATGTTATTTGCTGGTTTTCGACATAAAACTTGGTGAATTGATTTCATTGTGTAGTATTTTTTAACAAGATTCTGTGATAACCGTGATCATTTTGGTCACTAAATCATGAAATGAAATTTTCATGCCATTTCATCACTAGTTATGATCAACTAAAATCAACTATAATTATGTGTTTTTACAGTAGCTAATATGCAAAGTACAATTTTCTATAAAAAAAAAAATCTCTTTAAAGAAAATCTTCTAATGAAAGCAAACAGCTTCACGAACAAGACATTTTTTTGGGCAAGACTTAATTTTGTGTTGAATTGATTGGATCGTTACAGTTTGCTACTGCTGTGATCATGTGAGTGACAGGTTGTCCCGCCGCCCTCTTGAAGATATCTCTGCAAATGTAACAATAGGGAAGGAAAGATTATCACACCTTCTGTTGACCACACAGTTTACCAACATTCTTTTAAATAGACTCGAACATTATGTTGGCATTAGTGGAATTGCACTAGCATGGTTTAAATCATACTTATCTGACCGTTATCAGTTTGTAGCAGTAAATGAAGAGATGTCTTATCAATCACAAGTTCAGTATGGCGTACCACAAGGCTCAGTACTACGACCGCTCCTGTTCACTCTGTACATGCTACCATTAGGAGATATCACTAGGAAACATGGAATTAGCTTTCACTGTTATGCCGACGAGACTCAGCTGTATATTTCTTCAAAACCTAACGAAACCTACCAATTCACAAAATTAACGGAATGCATAGCGGATATAAAAAATTGGATGATTAGTCATTTCCTACTACTAAATTCTGAAAAAAAACAGAGATTCTAATTATTAGACAAAAAACTTCCACACATAATAACCTAGAATACTGTCTAACACTTGATGGCTGCTCTGTTAAGTCTTCGTCGTCTGTTAGGAACCTGGGTGTGCTCTTTGATACCAATCTTTAATTTGAAATTCATGTGTCTAGTACCTGTAAAACCGCATTTTTCCATCTTAAAAATATATCAAAATTACGTCATATGCTCTCAATGAATAATCCAGAACAATTAGTTCATGCGTTCATGACCTCAAGGCTAGATTATTGTAATGCTATTATGGGTGGTTGCCCTGCACGCTTAACAAACAAACTACAGCTGGTCCAAAACGCAGCAGCTTGAGTTATTACCAGAACCATGAAGTATGACCATATTAGCCCAGTTCTGTCAACACTGCATTGGCTGCCTATTAAACATCGTATACATTTTTAAATATTGCTGATTACTTACAAAGCACTTTAGCTCCACAGTACTTGAGCGAGCTCTTAACACATTATAGTCCTTCACGTCTACTGCGATCTCAACATTCCGGCCAGTTAATAATACCTAGAATATCAAAATCTACTGCTGGCGGTAGATCCTTTTCCTATTTAGCTCCAAAACTTTGGAACAATCTTCCTACCATTGTCCGGGAAGCAGACAAACTCTGTCAGTTCAAAGCTAGATTAAAGACACATCTCTTTGACCTAGCATTCACATAATGCATTATAGACTTCTATAACTCAATGTTAGGCTGCATAGATTAGGTCAGCCGGAACTGGGAACACTTCCCTTAAATCCTGATGTACTCGTTACATCACAAGAAGAATGGGATCTACGCTAATTTTAGTGTCTTTGTTTATCCCAAGGTTTTCCCGCAGCCTGCCGGATCCAGGCCGGATCCAGATCTGACGAAGGACCTTCGCCTGGACCCGATGACAACGCAGTGCTGAAGTGCCAACTAGCCTCTCCCTATGGAGGATTACAAACCTGCGCACATATATTCAAACGCACATAACTATAGAACTAATTCTTAATGTGCACGTGAGCGCCATCAGCGTTTCTCACAGGTTTGCGTTTAAAGTCTGTGTAGAGAGAACGGTGTCGTCTTTGCGGCCTCTAATTTAATAACTAATGATCCTTGCGACGGAAGTGAATCAATCAAAACTAACTTTAGCTGGAAAATATCTTTATTCAAGAACCGCTATAAAGCCAAAACAATCTGTTACCTTAAATTATACGTTTACTGTAAAGCCAATTTGAAACAATTTACATTGTTAAAAGTGCTATATAAATGAAGATGACTTGACTTGACTGTTTCATGCTGACTTTAAAGGCATAGTTCACCCAAAAATTATAATTTTGTCATCGTTTACCAAAAGTTGTTTCAAACCTATGAACTTATATCTTCTGCTGAACACAAAAGAAGATATTTTGAAAATATATTGGTAATCAAACAGTTGATGTACCCCATTGACTTTCATAGTATGGAAAAAATACTATGGGAGTCAATGGGGCTCATCAACTGTTTGATAACCCATATTCTTCAAAATTTATTATTTTGTGTTCAGCAGAAAAAAAGAAATTCATAAAAGTTTTGGAACAACTTGAGGGTGAGTAAATCATGACATGAATTTTCATTTTGGGTGAACTATCCCTTTATTTATCACCCTTATGGCTTCTACAGACGCATACTGTATTTCATCACTTAACAACACTTGGTAGATGTTTTAAACATCAGTTTGTAAAAATGAATGGGGGTTCTTACTTTCTGAACCTGATTGTTACGTTCCTCACATTCATTTCACCACCAGATGTCTGTCTCAAACATGAATCTGTGTAATCTGAAACTGAATTTGTACATACATGAAATGTTCTTCAGTCGAAGTGTCTGTAGTATGGATCAGAGAACAGTAGCTGTAGATATAAATTTGCAAATTAATAGTCTTTATATAGCCAGATGAGCATCTCTTCATAAGGACCATCTTCCCTGTGGTAGTGAACACTAGTAGTTCAATGCTTCCAAAAGTGTGGGCCGCGTCCCCTGGTGGGCCTCAGAGGTATTGCAAGGGGGTCGTGGCCTAGGCTAAATCAAAAATATTAAGATATTCAAAATATTATCTGTTTATATACACTGAGTGTGGTTAATGTATTCAAGCACAATTGAAATATATGTTTTTATAACAACGTTGTCAAACACCCAATCAAAATCCTTACCGTAATGACGTAGCAGTTCCAGATAATTCCATTGTGTTAATTCAGTGGTGTGTTAATGCACATTCATGTTTCATTCAATGTACACATACAAATTCAAGTGAATACATCAAACATTCACGACAAAGCAAAGTGTACTGTGTAAGCATTCAGTTTTATTGAAGAAGGAAGATATCAACTGGCAGCATTTTACCACCTCAAAATGTACATCGAAATCGAAACACTTATTTAATCAGGATACAAAAATACACATCTCAGTGACCTCCATATTGTAATAAATAGTTAACCATGCATCTACGATAAAAAGGCACAGAAAACAGTCACTTAGTAGTCATAAAAATTACCTACTACTTACCAAAATCATCCAGATATCAATACAAGTGACTACCGTAACATTATATCCCAATAGTGAAAACACATACACATCAGTTGTTTAACCTTAATAAATATGCAAGTATTGTAAATATACCTATACATGTAGTCTTAAAAATGAAACTGTGCCATCGTAAACACAATGTAAACAAATGAAACTCACATCGCACTTCTCTTAAATGGATATAAATCATGTCAAAGATATGTGACCTTGCTCTACAAGTTCCTCAAAATGAATTTGTTTTTGAAAAACCAGGCAGTTTACAGCTTTTTACGTTCGCCATCGTCGATGAGCCGAGGCCCACCGCCACTTACAGTCCAATGAAAAACACTCACGTGGTGGCTTGAGGACCGAGGTTCATGTGATCATGTGCACATGTATTCAGTGTGGCATGAGAGGAAGACTGCACTTGAGTGTTTTGAGTCTGTTGTGAACAAATGCACTATACAGAGGCACCATAGACAAGGCCGATCTGCTACAGCGGTCAAACAGAGATCGTGTAAGGCCAATTAAACAGGGCGCTTCATAGTGTGAGCATCAAGTGCTCTCGAAATCATCTCGTGTCTTTGGTAATGATTCTAGCTAGTTGGGGAAATTACCTTTAGCAATGCGGTCATATTTGAAAAGCACATCACTACATTCATTGGTGTTTCAGAATGCGTGGAGATACGTGCACGTATGTTTTGATATTATGTCATGTAACCACAAACAGAACTGTTGCTTGAAATGCACCATTTGATTGTCGGATATGATCACAGCATGATAGGGTATTTGTCTGTTCCCAATTAATAGACATTTTCTGCACTGATTTTGGAGAAAAATGTCGATGGGATAAATTTAAATCTGGTAAATTGTGTTAAACAGAGAGTAATGCACACTTAGTGGTAGTTGAAAGCATTAAATTGGCCAAAGTATTTATAAAAATAGAGGGGATGTGTAAAACTTGAACAACTGCCGATGGATTAAACAGCCAACCAATAATGCCAACAGGCAGACACTGAAACCTCAGTAGGTGCTCACTCCTGAGAAAATACGGGAAGTGAGAGACAATAAGTTTCCGATTAAACCGCAACTTTGATTGCTGAAAAAAGCAGGCTATAGTCTGTAGTCTGCGCTGTTGTGCCTTTATTATGGACGCCAGTGGTTCTCAACTGCTGCATGGGCAACACATACAGAAGGCATTTAACAGTCACAGTTGTCTTTAATGTCTTTAGTTGTCAGATGTCTTTAAGTACTATGTACTCACATAAAAAAAATAAAAAATGTTGGGTACAATGTGCTTATTGAGTTCATATTGTATTGCAAATCACTTTTCCTGCTACTGAGGTGGGTTAAATGGATAGTTCACTCAAAAATACACATTTTGTCGTCATTTACTCACTCTCATGTTGAGTTTCTTTCTCTTTGAACACAAAATTAGATACTTTAAAAAATGTGGGTAACAAGAAAGTTGACGGTAGCCATTGACTTCCATATAATTTTTTTCCCTACTATTGAAGTCAATGGCTACCGTCAATTGTTTGATTACCAACATTCTTTAAAATATCTTCTTTTGTGTTCAGCAGAAGATAGAAACTCATACATCGTGAGTAAATGACGACGGAATTAAAATTTTAGGTGAACTATCCCTTTAAGGGTTAAAGGAAGGTGCAATGTGTAATTATACAAACAATTAACTACAGCTGTAATTACATGCAGGTATTTTTTAAAATGTAAGCATAATGTAAAATCATGTATGTACACATTAATTGAAATGTTAGTACATAGTAGTTAAAGACACTTAATATAAGGTGGGTCCCTAGCATGTGGCCCTGGGTTTACACCGCCCAAAGGACGGCCCTGATGGGAACCAATTAACTATATAATTGACTATAGTTAGGACATAAATAGAATAGGCTTATCAACTGTTAGAAGCGAAGACACAATTTTTTCCTCATCTTTAATTTTGTGCGTCCAGCATTACGCGCCCAATCAAACTCTATACGGTATTAAGTTCGTCTTTCGTTTGGCAAGAGCTAGATATTACGCAGCTGCCAACATGGACAAGGCCAAACGGGTTCACTTACAACAAGAATAAACATGGTTTGTGCCGACCACAATGTGTTTTGTGTGGTGAATTATTGGCTGCCGAGAGTATAAAACTCAACTGACATTTAGAAACCAAACACACAACCTAGAAAAAGTGTAAAAATCACTTCTACTGTTTGTGCATTTACAATATTATCTATATTGTATGCGCTTTTTGATCATATTAATGACTTTTAAGAACCTTTTTTGTGTACAATAAACTATTGAGCTCTACGTTTGGCGCCATGTTGAATGTAAACCAACAGTTGAGAACCAGTAATGTATTCAATTATTGATTAATGAATGCTGTCATGTAATCGAGTCTCATTTTTAGTGCTATCGTTTGATATAGTGACTAAACTCTTCCTGAACTCTTCAAATGTGTATTTTTCTTTTAAAAAACATCCTGCTCGGTTTTACCCAACAGACCAAACCCAGTCCTCCAGGCCCGTGCTCGTTCTCCACATCCGTTTGAATTCTCACTTCAGGTAAATTGTGGGTAGAATTGCATTTCTTGGTAGGAAACACCACATCTTTTTCCGACACTCGTTCTCTCTGTATATATACAGCATCAACTACTACTTTGATGTTATCGAACACCCTCTAGAGAAACATTATAATATAATATAAACTAAAATCCACTGTTATGAGTCCCATGTGCGCTGTTGGTTGGGAAAGCTACGTGTAGCTCAAAGTTCAAAATTTTCCATTTAACAGAAAAAAAAAGAGGCACAACAGTTTTATAGTCGGTGTGAGGAGACATCCAGCCGTCTAGCAAATTATCCTGGAAGCACGGTTAGACAGGATCAGCAATTTGCTAATGGAAGATTTATGAATTTTGGAGAGAAGATGGCATGATTTGTCCACCATGATCCGAAACCAAAAACAAAAGGTGTGTGAAGTTTATCTTTTAAGTTTTCCATGGAAAAACCTCACACAATAAAGCATAATAGAGAAGAAATATCAAAATAAAACAATATTGCACCTTCCATAGAGTACAACAGCACTTAACGTGTAAAGGCGATTACCAAACGTCATAATTCACAAAGGTGTTATGGTGCTCTATACACAAATAAATGTGCCATCTGATAATATCATGTAAGCGCTCTATTATACAAAGGCTTTACTCATAACTGAAGTTAACAGTTTAGACTTTTTAAACGTATATACAGTGCATATATTAACAAACATCTCTTATACCCTGTAATGCCACCAACCAAATGTAGATGATCCTATAGAACTTGCGCTGGGTTCGTGAACTCAGCAAATATCAACTATGCAATGTTGCAGGTCAACTGCAAAAAGTGTCTTATTCAAAACAACAGAAGTCCTATTTCAACTAATGTATAATAATACGTTTTAAGCCACAAACAGATGTCGTGTGGATGTTACAGATTTTTTGAAGAATATTTGACGGGGGGATTTAAAGTTTTCGGGGGACATTCACTTTGGTACATGATTCACCGCGATGTCGACTTACCTAACGTCCTACTGTAAAGTTAAAACATTTCTTACCAATAAATATGGCACATGACACTGCTTTTGACACAAGGTTTCCATGCAGACAGTTAAATAGAAACAAATCAGCAGTCTACTTGGACCAAAAGGGATGCTTCAGTAGTAACAAATGGCATTATACTAAATCCATATAAAACTTGTTCAAGTGTTAGTTTGTACAATAAAAAACAAGACGCAGATCATGCAGTAAAATAGCTATCCAAATATAGCAAGCATACCATGCATCAGTATGTCACTGTCGAAGGAAACCCCTTTTGACCTTTCTTGGACTGCACCGCATCACTACGATGATTGCCGTTTGATTGCGATACTCCATCAGTCTTTTTCCCGACTCCTTAAAATGTAAACAGTGCTGTCAAAAGCAGAATATTGCTGACACATCACATCGCCCTCCTGTTGTTGCCATCTACCGCAAGGCAAAGAGCCAGTGAGCTCCTCTCGGAGAAAACGCTGTTTTGGAAGTCCTGTACTGCTACTTGATTTGGATCTTTTAAAGAGGCCAGAGGTCGCGTGCACGATGAGAATTGCATACCTGATTGTGCCGTTGATGCAATAAGAGAGGAATGGCTTTTCTATGGGTCTAAAAGTCTCGGACACAATCCTTGTCGATTTGGCACCGGCACTCGCTTCTAAAACAAACATTCCTAGCTTTTCTACAAGCTATTCCTACACGAATCGACGACAGCAAAGCGTCTCGCACGCCGGAGCTCCGCTTCAACTCCTCTTCGCTCACGGACGGAATGTGTGTTGACGTCTCACAGGTCCACCATCGAACTCTTGGCCAAGTCCTTAGTTCCCTGGAGAATTCTCTTCATATGACCCACCTTCGAGATCCCCAGATCCTAGTGGAATCAGACAAACAGAAGTGCACTCAGAATGACGCTCGCACCAGTCCACTAAATATTAGAAGATTGAGGATTAAGGGCAAGAAGATACACACAAATTGTATTTTTCAGATTTTCTACAAACAAAACAATAAATTTTTGATACTTACAATCACTTTTGGATTCTTTGTATTACTTAATACAGATTGTATTTCACCATAGATATCATAAACCAACTTAGCTGCAGTTTAACCCAAGTTTAATCCAAGTTAAATTGTCACTTTCAGAGTCTATCACACATTCAAAGAAATTAAATTTGGGGTAACACTTAACTATTTTACAGTGTCCTTGTTACACATCTTACATGTTCTTACTATAGTAATAACAGCAATGCATGCATAATTACAAGCAACTAACCCTACCCGAAACTAAACCCTTACCCTGAAGTAAGTACATGATAATTCATATTTCCACTTGTTTGTGTATCTACACTGTAAAAGGGAAACCTTAAAAAAAAAAGTGTAAGCAAATTTGTCTTAAATTCAAAAGTCAAATATAGGTACAAATATATGTTTGAATATTAATATATTATATATTAATATATATATTGAATTTGAAATATATATATATATTAAAATAGAATTGAAATATTTTACGTTCCATGCAAGATAATTTTATTGTCGTATCTGTATTTTTTATAAATATTATTAGCATATTAACTGTAATAAATTACCAATGATCATTTAAAAACAAAAATAAATGAATACTCACATTTCTTAAAGGGTAAGATTTTCAAGCAGCTTAGTTTTGTTGCAATGTCAGTAGTATTAAATGAACAATGTTTACTGTGTTACCCGTACCGAGACATCCCCATTTTATTGTCAGCAAAAGTCCGACAGATGATGTAAAACACACAGTATTCGGGGCCTTTTGGTGGACCTTTGACAGCTTCAGGGTTTCTATGAAAACTAAAGATTCTTCCACATTTTTGCATCCCTGTTCACAGACGAATCCAGTGCATTATGGGTGTTGAAGTTTCCCTACCTTTTTGATCAATGGAATGTCACAGCCCCTTTTTCACTAGTCACGTAACACTGATCTACTGAACACATATCCAGCCAAATTTGAATAAAAGCCCATCTTGCCAGTGGTGAATTACCCCTTTAAGTAGGAATATTTATATTTCATTCAAACTATGTGATTATGGTGTGTGGAGTCTTGCATGTGTGTTTTGAAGTATTAGCAATAAACTTAATCAGTTAAATGATTGTCAATTTAGTATTCTTATATATATTCCTTACTCAAGTGCATACCCAAAGTATAATGAAACCATTTAAGAAGTAGGTTTGAGATAAAACCACAGGAAGGTGACATCTAGTGGAAGTTAGGCTGATGAAAATAAGGCATAACACAGATACAGATACAGTATCAAATTTCAAACTTGGTTTGGTTAACCTCGGGTTAAAACAATGCAGCAGATCTAATGACACAGCAAATGCCCCATTATCCCACAATACCACTCAATTTTAGCTTGACTGGTTTACAGTTGAAACACTCAGATCTATTTCTGTCCTAAATGTTTTTTTTTTTTTTTATCTATTTGAGGACATCCCTTAAGACAGAATGAGGTTAAACCAGAAAAATGGCAGGGACATTTGAAATGGGAGGACATAACAGAGGAGTAAAAATGGCACAGTCCAAGGTTCACTAGTGCTTGTGATAAGTGTGAGCAGAAAACCAAACACATAAACATTCAGCACTACGCAACACTCAGCTGCTCTTATGAACCCATTGTGTAATTCGTCAACATTGTTATTTTGTACAGTTTTATTGCTTAAAATAGCTCCACTACACAGCTATAACCGAATAAATGCTGTAAATAAGGCCCTGTTTACATCTCATATTAGCATCAGTCTCAACGGAACAGCACTACATACAGGTGTACATGGAGTCTGGTTTGGGATTTGATCACTCAAACAAACTTCATGCAGAGGTAGTCAGAAAAGCCTGTGACAACATTGCATTTGTAGTGTTAACATAGTATATGTAATGATACATTATAATGCAGTGGTTCTCAGCTGGTTTTTCTAGTGTTTTTTCCTCCCTTTAAAAAGTTTATATTTTCCCATTCTAACTATGGTATTTTATTTGCAGTTTATAGCAAACCTAGTGGTGGGTGTTCACACGACACCGTCTTCAACTAAAAAACGAAAACTTTTCATGCATTATGGCCATTCATTTATACAATAATGGTAGCCTGGAAATCTAGACGCACCCTAGCGGCAGCAAAATTAATTTTGCCAGGGTAGTCTAGCAACTCTCTGTTGGCTTTCGAGCTGGAAAAAACAAACTCTAGTCAGGCCAATCACATCGTGTATAGAGTCAGTGGGCGGGCTTAACATAATAACGGCAGTTGTGACGGTTGAAAACAAAGAATGGCTGCTGCTGCTGCTGGCGAACAGCGGTCTTTCGAATCGGCTTTGGCCGCGACTCTGGAGGACTTGGAGTTAAGTTTTTCTACGAGAAAAGAACAAAGAACAGCACTGAAGTCATTCTTAAAAAAGGAAGATGTGTTCGGAGTTTGGGAAAACGCATGGGACTCACTCAGACACAACCGTTCCTTGCTCTGGTTGGTTGTAGCTCTATCCTATTGCGTGCAGAGGGAATTTGAAAGACAACCGTTTATCCCGCCCCTCAGATTGAACCATGCCAATGCTGAGTTGCCAAGCTACAATAATGGCATTTTGCGGGGCCTGAGACGTCATGCGCATGCGTATTACATGTTCAGTCTACGTATAGACATGCGCGAGTACTTGACAACCAAAACAACAAAGTGACATCGCCAACTACTGACCTGGCATGCATGATACAGTGTTTTAGTCGTTTTCACAGATCTGTGAACAGGGATCTTTGACAATGTTGTCATCTTTATATGAAACCTTTCAAAAATGCAAAGGAAAACCGTTTCCATTTTTAGTAAATCGTTGTCGTGTCAACTGACTCACCAGTTGAGAACCACTGTAATATGCAGTGATACAAATATATGGCTGAATTAAACCAGTATGGCCATTGAGCAGCGTTTACTACAGTAAAGTTGAGCGAGTGGATCGGGTATTACAATATTATTGCTTTCACTGTATTTTGCCATTGAGCAGCGTTTACTACAGTAAACAAAACACACTTATTTCATTATTACATTAATATCTCACCAACCCCAAACTTTTGAACAAAAGTGCAGTCAAGAAATCAAAGATTTCTTACGATCACATCACCTGAGATGGATGTTCATACCAGGTGTAAACAGGGCCTGATATGCTTGAAGTTGTCACCAAATCACACACACACACACACACACACACATTCACTGTACTCATGAGCTACACAAACAGAGGCATGTCGGTGTGAATCAGCCGCGCTGACGTCTTTCGAGCCTAGCCGACTTAAAATAACCCTACGTGTGCGTCAAGGTGGCTACTCGTGTAAGTAATTTGAGATCCGAATGGCACTTGCACAGAGGAAGCCAAGCAGAGCAGTGCAGCACAAAATAGCAAACAGGGTGACAGGTAAAGATGACAGAAAGAAAGAGAGAGAGAGAGAGAGAGAGAGAGAGAGAGAGAGAGAGAGAGAGAGAGAGAGAGAGAGAGAGAGAGAGAGAGAGAGAGAGATGGACAGAGAAAAGAATGTTTTGGGTTGTTCTGAGGGACATGGTGAGGCACAGAAAGGGGTTGTGTGTATACCTTGAGGTCTCTCCTCTCCAGGTGCAGGAGCTCGGAGCCGCGGATGTCGTGGCGGATGAAGGTGTCTTTGTATTCCCCCAAGCTGAGCTGCTCCAGCCAGGCGGCAACCTCCTCAGTGCCCCACCTTTGAACTACACAAGTACAGAGCGAGAAGCCCCCTTCAGTGTCCAACCCCCGTAAGAACTCGCAAGAACACAGGCAAACAGGGTCAGGCCGAGAGGAGGAACAAGTCAAAAAACCACCACAAAAGGAAAAGGGGACCAAAAAATAAATCAAACAGGAAAGAGAAGACAGAGAGAAGTGGCGGCGGCAGCTGGCAAAGAGAGGGTTAAACAGGTTCGGTTTGGTCACTGGCACACCCAGAGGCGTTTCTGGCATGCAGGTTATCACAGTGGCACGTCCACCAGTATCCCATTCAGAGCAGACACAGAGACAGGAGAGACAGCAGGAAGAAGAGGGAATGGGAGGCTGAAGCCTGTGCGACCTAACGCTCCTAAAGTCCTGCGCTCAGACCGTCCAAAATACCAAAATACAACGCACTCTGTTGTCGTGTTCAATCCCCGTAACAGACGTGCGCCTCAAATCCAGCGCGAATCTACGTTCAGTTTAAGAGTGTGGGTGAATATCAATCTGTTCTGACAGAAAAGAGGTAGAAAAACTATTTTGACTCCCTCGCAATGCTTTTTTGGAGAGTATGTGCAAAGTGTGTACAGTCTTCAGATATCAGATTTCAGGGAGGATTAAAGGTGATGTGTGTAATTTGTTTTGATACGAAGGAAGAATTCATCGCTCGAGGACAGCGCCATCAAATCCGCACTTGAGAGTCACAAGCATAAATATCAATTCTGCTTTGTTTCCAAGATTGTAAACTGAGCAGGACTTTTGGACAGACGTAATTCTGATCACATAGTCTGTGTACTTAGATGTTGCCATTTTTCTGAAACCACAACTTTGAAAAGGAAAGGAATGTTTTTTAGGGATGCACCGATATGAACATTTTGCCCGATACCGATAACCGATATATTGGCCGATAAATCTAAATCCAAATTTTTATATCATTTTTGAGAGCCTGATTACAAAAACAAAAGTCTCACCATTAAAAGCCATGTCCCAAGCACACAATTATAATGTTCTCATTATAATTTTATGCAGCCTATATGACAGCACATGTTGCACTTAACTATACTTTCCTTTTTTGAAGGGATTCCAATCATATTTCAAGCAATTCAAAAACATCCCGGGGAACAGTGCCTATCTGAAGTGTCTCAGCTGAAGGAAATAATGCATCATTTATTGGCTTTAATATATCGGCCTAATTATCGGCTGATAACATTAAAAATGATCATATATCGGCAGATACCGATATGGTGGCAGATATATTGTGCATCCCTAATGTTTTTAATGCATCATTATTGTTATGGTTATTAATAATAATAATTCATATTAAAGAGCAATTCAATGATTATTATTAGCATGAACTATTATTGTTCATTACATGAATAATATTTTTTCAAAAACACTCTTTTGCATAATTTCTAATCAAAACAAAGCAAAAGGTGACACTAAAACACTAACAACAACAACAAAGATAATTCAAATTTTTGCCTATTTTTGAGTTTTTTCTCCAACTATACATATTTTATAAATATTTCAGGTACCGGTACATTAATCTAAAGTGTGCTAAAGGCACATAAATACAAAATTATTTTTATTATGAATTAATTAATAATACACATTTTTAGAGGTCGAAACTGATTTTTTCTTCACCAAATATAATGAAATCAAGAAATCAAATATTTTTGATAAATTCACCCCGATAGGCACATCAAAACGTAAGGATCTTGGGCACTTTATATGTCAGTCACACAGTCTCTTCCTGTCTAAATAGGCGGATCCTTGCCAGAATAAGCTGCAGTGTGAACCAAACTTTATGAAGAAAGTCAAAAGTCGGGCCACACAAGATTGACTTCCTTATGAACAGACTATGGCACTTTCCAAACATTGCTCTGTTTGTTTGAGCGTCCTAAACATCAACTTCTACCTCAACCAATGACAAGAGTTTGGGGAAAGACTCTCAGTTTGGCAGGAGTCTGGGCAGAATGAGCGTTTGGGACATTTATTCAGAAAACAATCATTATTTGTGCAATACCATTAAGTGCTATTAATGCTAGAAATTACACACTTCACCTTTAAGCATTTACATGTGCAATATGTTGTGTTTGGGTTTCTATTGTTGTGTGAGCGGTTTCTATTGTCCCCCTTCTGTGTGGTACACCTTGGTTTGTGCCTGCTGTTCATGTGTAGACACATGGACTGTTTCTGACTCACAGGACAACACCATGACCAGAGGAGTGCAGGGGTGCTCATGGATGGTTGGGTTGGACTGAGGACCACTGGACATGAACAGAAAGTCCTCTCAGAAGAGGATGTACATGCTGTATGGCGCTCTATATAATCACACAAGCGGTGTGTCTCTGCCTCCATGGGCTTCAGAGATCTGACATCACTTCCTTTAACAGTTCCCCATATTGTCAGCAATTATGAACAATCTTTTCCCCCCAAAAATAATTCTGTTTTTGTATCTTTTCCAATGAAATGTAACACTAAAACAGTTTTACATGACAATGAATGCAAAAAAGCATGAGGTATCCGTGATTTTAGTGTCCGTCTCATGTGAGGATATTCAAGTAAATGCGGACACACGCGCACACGCACACGCACACACACACACGCGCACGCACACACTCTTACCTGACTGTGGACTGGACTTCTTGGGGAGTTTCTCTTTCTTGAACTTTGGCACTATGCGAAACATGCCACTCCGACTGTTTCTTTTTCCGTACTCGAGGGAGGGATCCTGCCTCACACAAAATGACCTGTCAGTCTAATAGGAACTGCAAAACATCCATTCAGTTCATATTTGTTAATACATGTAAGGCTGTGTTTACACTGCAAGTCTTAATGTACAGATCTGATCTTTTGACCATATCTGATTTTTTTGTCCTGCCCCGTTTACATTGATTCACTGTAGACACGTCTGGTATCCAATATCTGTTTACATTAAATGATTCTGTTGGTGATCTCTTTACTATGCGACATGGTTAATCCTCAGGCTTTGAGTGGCCGTACTAAAATAATACATATAATTCATGATGGGTGGCCATGATTATTTGCCAGCATTGATAAGTTAAAAGCTGTCATGGATGTTTGCAGCCCAAAATCTGACTGAACGGATATAGTCCGGAAACAAATGGTAATTTTAATTTGTTATTTTATCTACAAGCTCGTTAGATCTAGAATTCTGAAGTGAAATAAAGTAGCGGGGTAAGATCAATTTGAATTAATTCGAATGAATCAACAAGACAGAGATTGTGAGTTTGCGTGTGTGCGTCTATGTAATAGTGAAGCTCGTTAGTTTAATTACAAAAACAGCAAATCTGTCTCACCGTTGCTGAGAAATATAATGTAGCTTTCAATAACGAAGCTGTTTTTAATTATAAAATTCACAGGGGAGAGGTTGACAACCAGTTTCTATGCTCCTGAATGTTTCTGTGTTTGTGCAATTTCTTAGCTATACTGTATATAAAGTTTCCATTTTAGTGGAAGCACATACAGACACGTCTGCTTCATAATCCGACATTAAAAAGCTATCTTTGTTGGGAAAACGTGACGCCCTCGACTTGGAGTTCCCAGGGGAATCGGATATGGGTGTTTAGACACAGGTCAGATGTCCAGATATTAGATATGTATCTGATTTAAAACCACATTTGGAAGTGGCTCATTTTTAAAAACTATCCCTGCAGGAAACAGGTGTAGGTAGATAGCTGACTAATTCGGTTCCTCTATATAGACCTTACATCTAGGCACACTATATTTAAGGGATTTATTCTCTCTGTTGCTCTCAGTTACAGCTTTTTTTTGTGCTCACCTCCTCGTCGTTGGGCTGTAAGATGTGGTAGAGCCACGGGATCTCCGCCAGCTTGCCCAGTTCAAGCTCCACGCTCTGCAGGGCATTGGACAGCAGCTCTTCATGTGGAGGGTCCAGTTGCTACAGAGATAAACTCACAGTCAGGGCTTACATACGGTAGATCTCTATCAGAGCGCTCACAAGACAAGATTACACATCAATCCACTTCCAGGTTTTGTGCTGGTCTATCTGGTGGACTAGTCAAATGCATCGGTCATTCTGCTGAGGGAAAATGTTATTGATTAGCATTTGAAAGTTGCGCTTTCATACCTTAGGATTCCTTTTGGAGGCAATTATGTTTCATTTAATATAAGCTGAATGAAATTTCGTAATGAAATTGTGCTTTGTATCAGATGCTTTTTCTAAAACTCCCTAAAAATGGATAGCTATAATATTTGCTCTGCATCACAGTGTGGATTATTCTTTCCTATGGGGACCTGCTTTGCAGCATCATACACATTTATGCCTTGGAAAAAGGGAATGAGAATGAGCTTTACATTACGTTACAAACATTCAATCCAGATCATGTTCACAGTGAACTCACCAATGGCACTCGTCCTACTAGCAGAGACTCAGTCTCATTGTGCAGAGCCTTCACGGTGCTCGCCACCTCAATGGCAGTGTTTCTTGTCAGGCTCTGAGGAGAACAGACGAATCAGGACGTGAGAATATACCCATGAATACGAGACTTGTATAAACTATGAGCACAAATGTTGGGTTCCTAATGTAAAAATAAAATACCATTCATTTTCTCATAAGAGAAAACTATTTTTAATAATAATAACACAAAGATTTTCATACAAAACTACCATGAGCTCTGAGATCGGTAAGCCATTTTATGTGCTTAAAAAAAGTGTATAATAGCGTATATCTACAAACACTAGTAAAGAAACTACAGATCCACCAATCGGAGAATTGTGTCTTATGTCCAAATATGCATTTATTTGATCAAAAATACAGTAAAAACATTAATACTCCAGTCTTCACTGTCACATAATCATTATAATATGCTGATTTGATTCTCAAGGAACATTTCTTATTACTATCAATGTTAAAAACAGTTGCACTGCTTATTCTTTGATTGACTTTAACTAAGAGTTAAAAAGAACAGCATTTATTTGAAATATAAATCTTTTGTAACATTATAAATGTCTTTACTGTCACTTTTGATCAATTTAATGCATCCTTGCTGAATAAAAGTATTAATTTCTTATATTTATACGTAAAAAAAAACATACTGACCCTAAACTTTTGAACGCAAGTGTATATTGCATGCCTAAAATTAAAGACTATACATTATATTATAACTTGATTATGATTCAGTGAAGTAATCCACAATGCTTCAAGTGAAGAGCAAAAAATAATTTGAGAACAAACCCTTTTCCCGTTGCCCTGTAACCTTTTTGTCCGATTTTTCAATACTTTTACTTCAAATCAACGTTTGATTCACATTGGAGCACAACATTAAAGACTATTATCACAAAACAATGTACCTATGAACTCTTTCACACCAAACCCAAAAAATAATACTGTGGTGAGCTGTCGTTGTTTTGAATGGAGGGAAAGTAGATTTGTGTGGCAGTGGTGTGAACAGTGCTGGCGTCGCTCACCTCGGGGAACTTGGGGTGTGTTTTGTTGATGGCGTGTGAAGAGGCGTTGACGGCGTGGGCCAGCTCCTGCTCGAGGAGTTGGTAGTTTTTGGCAGCCTCACAGATCCTGGTGATGAGATCCTCAGCGGCTCGAGCGCACATCTGGATGAGCGCGGCCTCCTCCTCTGTGGCCAGATCCACAGAATGCTGAGGATACAGGTGAGGCCTCAGCGGAGGCTTGTCGTATTTCAGCTTATCCTCCCAAGACTTCAACGTGTTTTCAAATGCCTTTATTCAAAACAAATACAGAAGTCATTTAAAGGACAGTGAGTTTTAACATCCAATGTTTAATAGACACAATTCACACAAACAGCCCAGTGGTGACAGATCTGGACTGGTTTCCTGATCTTAGACACTCCAGGCAAAACCGTTTATTCAGGCACTGGTCAATTTTGAGATTTTGGGCTATTTTTGCTTCCATAACATTTCTCATTTCAGACTAGTGGAAAGACAACATCTGAAATACATGTAAGTGTTTTGTTTATAACGTCCGAGTCGTTGATTTAAATTACAATGCATATCTTAAGAGGCTGTTTTCTCAAAATTAGTTTTTTGTCTTGCATTGAGCTCGAAATCTACACTTCAGTAGTGCATACACAAAAAACACATTTTTACAGTTTTATTATTTTTACAGTCTTTGGGAAAGTTACTTTTTAAAGAAAGTAATTTGTTACGTTACTTTTGCGTCACTTTCTCTCTGCTTGTTTGTTAATAACAAAAAAAACAAAAACAAAACCAATAGTTAACATCAAAAGTGAAATGAACAAGCCTCTCAGGCTGAAGGAAATGCAAATTCACGGCTGTACAGTAGAGGGCGCCGCTCAAACAAACCAGATGTGCTGCCATTTGTGATTGCAGAAGAAGAAAGTTCAACACTCTTCAGCAATATATACAAAAAAATATGAAACACAAATGTGGTTTTATCTAGTAATTTTTGCTTATTATTACTGATAAAAGCTGAATTGGATCATTGAAGGTCAGCAGCAAAGATATTACCTAATAAAGTGAGATTAAATACATAAAGTATATTTGTGTAATTTAACATTTTTAATTATTGCAGGTTTGCCTAATATTTTGAGTTTGCATTTCACTGTTTTTATTCATTTTGAGGAATACTTAATCTGTTTTTGTGCAGGTGAGAGGAGTAAATGCATGCTCACATTTAGTCAAGAACTACAATAACATTATGGGTTTTTTAACACAGCACACACAAAAATCCTCTATTTGACTTTTTGTGTGATAATTTACTCAGCCTTATGCTTCTCCGACACCAGAAGCTATAGTGTATCTTAAGAAGACTTGGAATATTGCACACAAGTCTTATTGACAGCATTTATGATAATTATATGGTGTTTTTTGGAGCTTATTGTCAGTATAAACCACTATCCACTTTCCTTTGAAAGTGTGTCTTTCATAGAACAACAGAGAAAAAAAATGGTCCAAACAACATGAGAGAGATATACACTAATGTCCAAAGTTTGGGGTCAGTAAGAAAATGACTTTTTTATTCGGCAAGGATGCATTACATTGATCAAAAGTGACAGTAAAGACATTTATAATGTTACAAAATATTTCTATTTCAAATAAATGTTGTTCTTACTATTCATCAAAGAACCCTGAAAAAAAAATATCACGGTTTCCAGAAAAATATTAAGCACAACTGTTGATAATACACATTTTTTTTAATCTTTCAAATAATTATTTAAATTGTACAAATATGTTACAATATTACTGATTTTACAGTATTTTTGATCAAATAAATGCAGCCTTGGTGAGCATAAGAGACTCCCAAACGTCTGAGCGTTAGTGTTAATGATGGCATTTTGAATGAATTATTCCTTTAACTGTTCTTTTCCACTGTTCTATGGTAATATTGTTCGTCCAGAATCACTCACCCGGTCTCTTGTCAGCATCTGGGCCCGGTTCTTGTGCTGAATCTTGATGACTCCAGGAGGTTGAATCCAGGCCTCTCCGTCCACCTGGACAGGCACTCCTTCATCTCCCAGGATGGTGATCTTCACCGTGCGACACTGAGAGGGTTGAGGAGAGTTACACATCTCTATCACCATTATTCACATACTCTGCAGATCTGTCATTTGTGTGTGAGTTGTGCTTACCTGTGCAATACGGTGATGCTGCAGTTTGATCACCCTTGAGACAGCCATCTGCATACTACCGAACACAGCGACCACTTCCAAAATTTTATCATCAAATGAAGGGGCACAAAATATCTGCAGGAAAAGAAAAGAAGAAGAAAAATCATGAAAACAGCTTACCACCACTAGGGGGCTCCCTACAGACTCACACTCAAGATCCACAACCGGGGGAAATAAAAAAATCTCCTAAACAATTACTAATCCTGCCTACTATATCATATTTGATATTTCTAAAGCTTCTAAAGTCTAAACGATCAACATAATTAAGAAAAAACTTCACAATCTACTATGCCTTCCATCCTCTGATTGAAAGTTCATCGATTTTTGGCAAGTAAAAGGCCTTTTATAATTGTAAAAATGTTATCATTTAGGTTGTGATAGAAGTGTATATTTGTAGTGAAATCTGTACTGATTTTTATTACTTTATAAAAATCAGTACAGATTTCACAACAAATAGACAAATAACTTATTGTTATGTTATTAATATTTCAAGCTGAATATTTACTGGACTGGACATGATTTATTCTTTTGAAAAATGATGTTTAAAATGCAAGTAGCAAATGTGATTGAAAAGGTTTTTGTGGAATGCTTATTTGTACATCTATCAATCCTCATGTTTCGCCCCCCACAATAAAAACTACAGAGCTTTGAACATAAAAATAAGAATTTAAGTATTAACTGAAATATAAAGTGACAACTGATATTTTTATGCATTGTATGTAAGTAGTCTGGTATTCTGTTATAAAGATTACATTGATTTACATTACAAGCTATCATCATTTCATCTTTTAGTCCAAATAAATATCAGAAACTGCACCAAATAGCGTATTTTTGAAAACTATGAGCTCCATATTCTTCTCACCATATCATACTTTATGAACCATAAAAGCCTTATGTGTCAAATATGATACCTAAAGGTTCAAAAAACTGTTCAATTTAAAAAAAAATGATTTTTTTCAGACTATAGTCATGCTTTACAGGGTTAATTACTCTTCCCTCTATGAAAACACTTAGTGGACTTGAGAATTAAATTTTTTGAACTGGGTCCTCGAATGTCCAGTCCAAGATTACAGATATCTAAGCACTCTTCCCTTCTGTAACTAGACGCTGTAGCGCACACGTCGTGTCCGGAGGTAACCTCATCCTGAACGAGGCCATGTGCGCTAAAACAAACCAGCTGCCAACAGGACACTTGTTGCGAACAAAGACCCGTGTCACCCCGAGGTCGAAAAGGTTTTGTCCAGAGCCAGCTGCGCGTTAGACAACACCAGTCAACACAGGGCAAACTCATCCTCTTAACTAAACAACTCCAGCGCATTTCCTCTCTACATGGAGTCATATTTCAACTCTTAGTTACCAACTCAGAATCAGGATGGGTAGCAGTTTGAAGAGAGAGAAACCCTCATGACCTCCAGCGTCATCACTTACGTCATCCTCTTTGGTGCCGCCCCAGAAGTTGGTTCCCCCGGCGTAGCTCGGGATGTTCAGCACAGCGATTCCCTGGAGGCTGGGGAGTGGGATGTACTGGCCGTCACACTGCAGAATCAATCGCACAACCATGAGGAGCACTGGACATAAAACTGGGACAAACGCAACCGCTCGACCCCAAGCGCTTCAAGTTCTGCTCGAGAAGAGGCTCAGTTCCAGCAGCTGTCGTCTTTAAACCAGTAGATAATCATGTGCTGATTGTTCAACTTTAGACAACGTTTGACCCTTTACACAAATACGGTACAAACTGGTGTCACATTACTTAGTTTTTAAAAGCACAAATTCTGTGTTTTCAGAACGAGAACTACTAGAGATCAGTGATTCTCAACCAGGGGTCCGGGGGCCTCGGCAAACTTCCTAAGGAGGCCTCAAGATGATTTAAACATCATTTGAAATAAGTACTAAAATAAGCTAAAACAAATCCATCCATCTTCTTCCGCTTGCTAAAACAAATACAAAACAATATATTTCTTGGTTTAAATCACTACCTCAACAACCGTTTTTATTTTCTTAGAAGAACCATTTACATGGTCTTGAAAAACATGGATATACAGTATGAGGTAGCCTATTATTAAAATGTGATTTCTATACCTGGAAATATACATTATTAAAATCCCCATGGGAATTTACATTATTATATTTATGCGAAGCTCTAAAATCTTTAATTTAGAAATTGTGACGAATTGTAAAATCCTTATCTTTAAATCATCTGCCCTTCGAATATTATTGAACACAATTTATGTGTGTGTATATATATCTATATACATTTTTTTCAATGCATTTTTACAATGTATATATATATATATATACATACATAGTATTCAATAATATTAAAAAAGCAGATGATTTAAATATATAAAATACATACACAAATATATATTTAAAAAATGGGACAAAGCGGCAATTTTTAAATATTCAGTGGTCTTTTAAATCATTTTAATCACAAATCACTGGTCTGGAAATTAGCAAGAAATGCTAAATAACTGTAGATAAAGTAACTTAGCAATGTTAACAGCTTCAAATAGTTCATGAGGAGTTGAAAAATGTCTCCCAGTTCGTTTGAGTTTAATGTGAGACCAAATATTCACTATAGGGTTCAAATGTAGCCTGATAAACTTATTCACAATCGATTTACTGGTTGCAATTTGGACAGGAAAATAACATCAAATTTTCATTTGTGGGAAGCAAGCCGTTCTGCAATACTCTCCTGAACTCCAAAGCATTAACTGACTTCCACAGTGAAGTAGCTCACCAATAATACGGTACCAGCTGCTAAAAAGCCTCCGCACACAATGACAGCTCTTCCTCCACACTTCACTGTGGTAGAGATGCATTTATTATTATATTTCTCGGCAGAGTTTTGAAGACACCGCTCTGGAACATCACCATGCAACTCGTGTTTCATTGTGATTCATCACTCCACACACACAACTTCCCATATTCTGCCAAAAACCTTTTTGCATTTGCTTAAATTTAGTGAATTTTCTGACCAATGATTTGTGGTTCGGACAATTAAAAGCTTAGTGTTTAGCCATTTATGTTTTTAATGTTGTATGTTATGCTCACCTCTAGCTGAACTTTCTGCTCCAGGTTTTTATAGGTCCGCTGCAGAAGCTCTTTCGTCCCCAGAACGCCATACCACATCATGTTTTTGGTACGACTTCTGGATTGTCAGAGAAATACTAGTCAACCACTGAGTCCATGTCAACAGTGTTTTTGGTAAATGCAGTACAAGAAAGAAGACAGACTGTGTTAAACTCTTGAACTACCTGCATTTCTCTGGGTGCTCCTCACGTTTGTTGTTGAACTCCAGTGAGATCTTTGCATCTAAGCCAATCCCAAAGTAGTTATTCATCACACACTTCTCCAAATAGCCCTCTCTGGAAGAAAAATGACTCATGGAAGATATGCGAATACCTTTAAGATAGACTTCAACAAGAAAAAGCAAAGTGAAGCTCTTACAGTGAGTCCAGGTCTGGATCGATGAAGGGAGTGGCACCAAATGGATCTATGTTGGCGAGCAGCATCTTGCTGATAATGGAGCTTCCAGCGATGGAGGCAGCCAGACCAGCCCGCAGACCTGAAGACCAACCCGAAGATCAATGGGAGATTTCAGGACAGCAAACCATAATTCAAATCATGTCTATCATTAAAATGAAGTTCTCTCATGATTTACGCACCCTCGTGATGTTCTAACCCTTTAAAACTTTATTTTGTTAGTGAAACACAAAAGAAGATTTTTGACAGAATGTTGATGCTGTTCTTTTCCAGAGAAGCTTCGGAAGCTCAAAAAAAAAAAAAAAACCTCAAAAGTATCAGAAAAATGGTCCCTACGACTTACATTGCTCTATATTCCAGATGTCTGAGGTGTGTGAGGAATAGAGTGAAATGATTTGCATTATTTTCAGGAAACAAAAATCTAAATTTTGGTCTGTTCATCACAGAAAACTTTCTTTGTAAAAAAAAAAAAAACACTATTAGTACTTTTAGGCCTGGTTTCACAGACAGGGCTTAGATTAAGACAGGATTAGACCTTAGTTCAATTAGAACATTTGAGTAGCTTTTATAAACTTGCCGTAGACAAAACAATAACATTACTGTGAGACAAAACAATATATGAGATTTTTTTAAATATGTCAGTGCAAATAGCTTTCAGTTAAAACAAGTTAAACATGCATTTTAGTTTGGGACTAGCGTAAGCCTTGTCTGTGAAACCGAGGTTAAGTGTACTTATTATGGAAATATATACTTTAAAATAATATCTTTAAGTGCAAACTAAATGTATTGATTTTGCCCACGTTAATTGCAATGTAAATGCACTTAGTTTAACTTTAGGCTGCTTTTTGAACCACTTAAGTAGGACTTAAGTACATCTTTATTTGTAATTTTATATTTACTTCTATTGTCTTTGAAATATGGTTAAAGTGTACAGCCGAATATACGTACTTATAATCATTTATGGTGAACTAAAATATACTTTAATGTCATTTCTACTGTAACTTGTAATGTTCTACTTGTAACTTGTCTAATGTAATTTACTTAAATATATTTGTAATTGCAATATATATATACACATAAATATAGACATAATGATTTAAAATGTACTTTATAGTGAAATTTTTAAATTTACATTATTGCAAAGTGTACTTAAGTGTGTTAATTTGAAGTGTTCAAAAATTTGAAGATACATTCCATGCAATTAAGCACATTTGGACTGCTTTTCTGAATTATTTCAAAAGCTTAACAACCACGGGTCACTAATTCACTTTCACCGTATGGAAATTACACTTTCACTGTATGAAAATAACAGCTCAGAAATGTTACCTAACATCTCCCTTTGTTTAGTGGAAAAACAAAAGTCATACAGGCTTGGAACTACATGAGGGTGAGTAAATGATGCCAGAAATGTCATTTTGGGGTGAACTATCCCTTTAACATGCTCGCATGGTCTCAGTTTTCTGGTCAGTTGTCACATGGGGTAATGTCATGTGGTCGTACCGGGACAGATGATGCGTGTGTTGAGAACGGGCAGGTTCTCCTTGCTTGTGGTGAAGGGAGTGATGGAAAAGGAGCCGCAGGACTGCGTGCTGCGACTGATACGTCTCTCTGGAGGCGAACACGGTGACTTAGCCACTGCAGAAGCACAAACACAGTACAAAACATGAGCTCATGTGTACAGCAGACTCATTCATCACAGCAATACCTGCCCAAGTGTCCATTACGCAGCAAAATCTAATGCTGTTTTTGCAAACGCTCAACTTTTTTCCATCATGTAAGAATAACCCGCGCATGATCTGGTCACTGGCTCACAACGAGAAGTGAAAAAGCCACGGTAAAACAGATCCAGCAGATTCAGCAGAACGAAAGCCACATAAACAAACCGAAACACATGAAGGCCACTTAACAGCTAAGAGACGCAGGAGAAACGGAGGCCCTCAGGGACCGGAGCAACTTTCATGCCCCGCTGGAAACATGAGCAGACTGCAGGCCTCTGTGTAAACAGGAAGAGCCACTGTCCAGCAAACAAAGATATGTTCTCTGTGGAGAGAAATATAGCGCAGGGATCCTCTGGGAAACCTACAGATATATTTACAGCTATAAACACTTGCAGTCTGTACGCTTTAAGGAAATCCCAAACCTTCTGAAGGAAAAAGATTGTGTCATTGGGCAATCGCGCAAAACAAAAGCTTGTATTCCCATTGAGAGCACTCTGGCTTTATAAAAACAACTGTGACTAAAAGTGATGTGTTTTAACGTGTCTAAACGACGTTTTATGGCGTATTTATAAAAAATAAACCCAAATATAATATTTTTTTAACAACTTAGATGAATGTGTTTTTGTAGAGTAATAATTGTTTTTTTTTAACAAGTAATAGTAATGTTTTAATGTGTCTAAAAGTCTTTTATTCGGGTTTATAAAATAAAAAAAACTAATATAATAAACATTTTTAACAACTAAGATCAATTTTTAAGAGTAATTTTTTTTAACAACTAAGAGTAATGTGTTTTAATGTGTCTATAAGCATTTTGGGGGGGTTATTTATAAAAAATATATATAACCTAATATAATAATAATGATAATAAATATATTTTTAACCATTCAGATTAATGTTTGTAAGAGTAATAATTAGATTTTTAAAACAACTAAGAGTAATGTGTTTTAATGTGTCTAAAAGCCTTTTTTGGGGGTTATTTATAGAAAATAAACCAGAGTATAACGCAAATAAATATATATTTTTTAACAACTAAGATGAATGTGTTTTTAAGAGTAATTATTTGTTTTTACCAAAGAGCGATGTGTTTCAATGTGTTAAAAAGTGTGTTTAATATGTCGACAGGCCATTTACAAGCCCATGTCTACAAAAAACATTTATGCTGCTGTTTTTTTTAAACCGCTACATTGAATTGAAATGTACTATAATTTGTCACTAGAGGGCAGCACTAACCCTTTCAGACACAAACACATTAAAATACTTCAGATCAGAAACGAGGACTGATTCCCAATTCACACACTATCCATCCTAAATAGAGAGCAAGATCAGGATTATTGTGTAATATGCTGAAAAGACAGTTATGTTCAGAATGGAATATTAACATACTGAATACTGTGCCATATGTACTGTATACTGCCTACTATGTTTTTATATGTTAGTAGGCATTATCCCAACATCATGTTTTCAAAAAGTAAAGTAGTCACATGATCTCACCATGTTGCATACAAGTGGTGGGTTATTTTTTATTTTGAATGTAATTTTGTGCAAAAATGCCCTGACCAGCCTAACCCTAACCTCAGATTTCAACAGTCTGATCAAATGAGTCTAAAAAGAGATGTTTAAAACCATGACTAATATTACTTCCCGTTTTTTTTTTTTTTCACACAGGTAATGGAAAGTAAAGTCATGTGAATAGCATTGTGGTGAAGTAGTACCTAGTGCAGAGTTACTCCGTTACTGTATAATGCCATTTTGGCAACAATAATAAATCATCTCGTTATTCCAAGCATACAGAAAATGTGCCTATAGTGTGTGTGTGTGCACAGTACATCATTCGAAAGAATAGCCTTTTCACGCACGCTTTTCAACGGCTCCATCACATTCGCATGCAACCCAATGGAGGATTTAGCTTTTAAGGCCGGTAAGCAAGAACACTTTGTGTCTCGCAGGAAACGGATAACAGCGACAGCATGTCTAAGATTTAAAAGTGTGAACTCACGGGGCAGAGACTCCAGTTCTTTAGTGTCCTCGTCCTTCTCGTTGTCTTTGTTTTCGTCCTCGCTGTCCTTCCTGAAGTCGTTGGGAGACTGGAGCTCCTGCTCCTCAGTGTGAGCGTTCTGCTCATCCACCACTGCAGCACAGAGAAACACAACCATCTTACTCATGCCTTACTCATGCACTTCTTTACGTGGACACATACAAGAAGGTAGGGCTGGGTAATATTACATATATATTCATGATTTTGCAGGAGGTATAACATTAAGCAACATTGTGAACATCACACATTTTTTAAGTTTCCCAAAGAGCAAAACAACTGATATCAAGAACTACTCTTACATCACTTCACACTGACTTTAAAACAGAAATGCAACTACAATTGCTAAATTCAATTTATTTCCATGAATCACTTGTAACTGTCCTTTGCGATGTATCAATTCAAAACTCTGATTTGTGTGATTTATCTTGGATGTTCCCATGTGGTATCCCTTAATCTTTTAGTAAAAAATATATAAATATAAATATATATATACATATATAAAATATATAAAAATATATAATAGTATATATATATATATAATAGTAAATATATATATATATATATATATATATATATATATATATATATATATATAATATGGTAATACTAGAATAAGGTTTCATTAGTTAACTACATTTGTTAGCATACACTAATAATAAACTGCACTTTTACTCAAATACATTTTTACTTTCACTGTACTTTTACAGCATTTATTAATCTTTGTAAATGTTAATTTCAACATATACTAATACATTATTAAAATCAAAGGTTGTATTTGTTAACATTAGTTAATGCACGTTACGTTAACAAAGATTACATATAAATACAAATACAGTAACAAATGTATTGCTCATGGTTAGTTCATGTTGGAATATTCATGAACATATTTTTGTTTTTCAATATATATATATATATATATATATATAAATTTCCTAGTCCTAGAGACTTAGTATTACAGAGTATAGCTAAAAACTATTGATTTATCGACACACTTGTTGATCCCCCATTTAAATGAACATAAATCCCTGAAGATCAAGAAAAACACTCTCAAAACGTTTAATGTAAATGTGGCTAATTCATTTGAATATAATCAATTCCTGTCATGTGATTACTCGTTTTAGGAGATGCCTATATTCAGAGCAACAGATCAAGTGTTGCTTTTCTATTCAAAAGACACGCTGGACAATCATACTTCTCTCTGCCTGCTCGATGATCTGTCTGAGTGCTTTCTTCAGGCTGTTGGCCCTCAGCACAAGCTGTTCGCGGGGTCTGAAGAGCTTATGGGCAGAGCCCTTCTCGGTCTCGTTCTCCTTCAGCTCCGTTATCGACTCTTCGCTCAGATCTTCCTCTTCATCCAGCTCTTCCTCCTCCACCTCCTCCTCCACGATGGGTGGTGTGGTGAGGGCTGACGGCGTCATGGCCTGGGCCTCCAAATTCAGCGTCTGCAGGAGCGAGTCCAGCTTCTCGTTCAGAATCGTACACTGCTGATAGAGGAAAAAAGGGATAAAAAGGTTCATTCTGCATTTTCATCGTATTTCTGTCGAGTAATGACTTGTCAGAGGTCATGAGAGGAAACATCAGACTCACTTTGAGGGCCAGTGCATCAGCTTCCACAGTGCTGTCACTGCTTCTGTCATAACACTTCCCAACTTTGGCCACAAATTCCTTCACCGTCTCACACAATACCCTGGAGGAGAAGAGAGAAGATGAGAGGAACTCTGCCTTTATAGAAGTTTCTGTTTGTTCTGTTAGTGGTGGCTTAGGAAGCGTATGGTGTGAGACTGACGACTCACTTTGATGAAGATATGACCACTGAGTGCTGATCTGAGTTCAGGATCTTTGTGAGATGAGCAGCCACTGAATCCTCATAAGCAGATATCTGTAACTGAAGCCACCTATACTCATCACACGTCATATTCATATTCATAAATTGCACTAGCTGGGCAAAAGAAAAAAGTAACATTTGCGGAGAAATGAAAACTATATTCTAAAAAATTATATTTAAAAAAGAAAATCAAACAGCTTTCTATTGGTCAACGCTTATTGTGCTTATTTGATTGTGCTAAAAATGCAAGTATGCTAAATTTCTTGCATTTAAAGACTGATATTATACAGATATCATACTATACTTACTAATAGTGATATTAAAACACATTTTAGGAAAGAAATGTGCATTGTGCAATAAAGAAGAATTCCAAATAAAGTTGAATTATAATATTTATATCAGTAAGTCTCAAGCAATGTGTCAGTAAATTTGTTAATAGATTTGTAGTATACTAAATACAGTATGAAATAATTGTAAAATTAAATCCATTTTGGTATATGTTTTTTTCATTAGGGCTGCGTGGGGAAATCTTTTGCCATCACTTGGACTCCAATGGAAACGACTGGATTTTGCCCGCAAAAATTTTGCAGAACATCTGTAAATATGACCGAATTAAATTATGCTGAATGGATTTTACACATAGTACACATAGCATAGATTATTAAATACTTATTTTTAATATTAATATTATTAATATACTTATTGAAACTTATTAAGTCTCACAAATCTCCATTACAAATATACAAATATTAGTAACAGTCTCTTAAATTTGATTAATAATAACGGCTTAAGGTTCAGTAAGTGATTTAGGTGTTAATTCGCTCCATCCAATTCAGTCGTTGAACCAATTCAAACAAATAACTTAAAAGTTTGAGACTGATTTGTGAGTCTTTTTAAAAAATAGAACCAGGTTATAAGAGCCATTGTTACGATGGATGTGCTGAATATTTTTTTTTTTGTGTACAGTGATTGAAACACAACTGAAAGATGTGCTATGTATTGTCTTTGTTATATTTTGCGCCACCTAGTCTTAGATAGCATGTGACACTGTGACATGTCAACAACTCATTTAATGGTGTTGACGTAGATGTATGCATTGCAGTTGATGTGTTGCTAGTACCTGGCCATCCTCTGCCTCCTCAGGTGTGACGGGGCAGCTGTGTTTGGGAGGTATTTTAATCTCATACGTCATTATACTCCACCTGTGAACAGCAGCTGTAGATGTAGCCAACGACACAAATATTATACATGTGACATAGTTCTGGACACATGCTAGGGTGCGCTCTGTACCTGTCCAGCATCTTCGTGCTGGCTCTCTCCAGCTTCTCCAGTATCTGAGGGAGTTGCGTGTCATCATCGCACGACGGCCCCCAACCAAGCACCCGTGCCAGGTCATTCCCGGTGCCCAGCGGCAGAACGCCCAGCTGGCACTGCCAACATGAGACGGTTCATATCACTGAGCCAGTTCATTAAGAAATCCTCATAAACATCTGCTCAACACTCGTGTGCCAAGTCCTAACCTTACAGGGACAGCTTTACATGGTGTAGTAGAGCACTTTTCAATCACCTGTTTGTGAAGATTTAGTTTATCGATTTCAGACAGAACCCAACCGACGCTTCCATCTCCTCCACACACAAGGATTCGGAAATTATCAAACTTTTGGAACAGGCGAAGGCTTTAAAAGAGAAAAGAGTGTTAAAATAGAGGTTTAAGTGAGAGAAGGTTTGGGTAGTTGACCTGAAATACATACATATTGGGTACTTGACGTTTTAAATTCAACCTAAAACTATTTTAAACAGTGCTTTTATATTATTTAAGACTACATGGAATATCTGTTCTTTTAAATATGTATTTGTCCCACTGTAGGATCGTTAAAAGTAGCCAAAAGGTCAATAAAACGAATAAAAATCTAACACAAATGGTTATGGGACCTGAAAAATACTCTTTGCATTTCATATCATTATAATATGAAATCTGGATGTTGATTGTAAAAAAAGTGCATGGACTCATCATACGTCAACTATCCAAACACCAGCAAAATAAGCAAAAGCATTGATTTGCTTCTAAGACAATGATCAATAGTTCAATCTCTGCGACCTTTGACATCCAAGTCTTACCCTAAATGAGGTCCACCGTTGACCAGGTCAAAGACCTGAGCGGGATTGAGCAGCTGTTTGAAGCGACGCAGGAATTTTACCCCTTGGTTGTCTCCGCTCTTTGAGTTGACAAACACGAGGAGTGGACTAGCACATGATGGGGGACAGGTGGCCTTCCAGAAACCTGTCACAGGAAAAGAACGAAAAAGATGATAAACTTCTTAGCTGTGATAGCTTTTTTAAAATGTAGATAACCTGTTTTGGCCAAATGCTCAAGCAGCATTATTTGTAAAGAAGGTACTGCAAACAAACCAAGATGGTAGATGAAGCGAGCAAAAAGTTGATTATAAATAAACATAAATAATTTATTATTGGAAAAAAAGTATTTAAAAAAAATAGTTTAGTCTAATTAGACTACTTTACTCAATGTTTATGTAGGATGTGTGTTGTTACACTTAAAGGTGCAGTAAGCAATTTCTGAAAAACGCTGTTCAAAATGTAAATATTACTAAAGAGGTCAGAGTAATATTATTGAAAAAGGACGGTTACAATGAGGCAAGAGGTAAAACCTGCGTTAATATTGGAAAAGCTTATAGCTGGAATAGCGCTAGAGAGATGTTGGAGTGGGAAGGCCTGAAAACAGATGCAGAGGTTGTGTTGTTTCTGCTCGATAGGTAAGTAACATTGGTTTTGCTGGTTCACAGATCCAAGATATGCTGTTGTAATATTAGCAATAATAGCGGGACAGTCTGATGCGGATGCTGTTAGTTAGTTATTGCCTGTGTTGCATAGCATGTTTGTGCATTTTGGGGGAGGAGCAATAAAGGAAGGGTTATGTTTGTTTGGGTGTCGATTTCATCAACTGTGTTTCTCAGAAATCACTTACTGCACCTTTAAGAGCCTCACATTGTTATCTTAGCAAAATAAATGGCAACCAAAAATATCGGATTTGGTTTTTGGCTAAATGAAGACTTTTGGTTTCTGTGTTTTAGAAGAAAAAAAAAAGTTTTGTGTATCATTATTTATTTCACCTATTGTAAAATTACAACAAATGCTTAGTAGTATAGCATTATTAGCTTAGCAACATGCTAACACCCAACACTGACATAATCGTGAGTCTTATTTTTGCGTGTTTACCTCATACAGTATAGGTTTGTGTGTTCCCTGGCAATCTTTAATAGTGCCATGTTAACAAATTAAACTATAGGAACTGAATGCCAGAACTTGCATGCTAAAAAAAGATAACACCGAGATTTTTGTTGACTCAATGTTGCTTAGGAACAGTTTTCTTCATGCCTGGATAAGCATGAATCACAGAGAAAGAAGTGGAAATAATTTTGTGCTGCGGCACAAGGAAAAGCAAACCATCAGCCTAGTCCGCTTTCGCTGGAAAATATGTGTACTAAAGCGTGTAAATAATCCAGCACTTTGATTTCTTTGTCTTCATTAGAGCCGGGCATGAGGAGCTGTCACCAAACGTGCTGGCAGTCGGTGTGATCACGTGCGCGCATGCCGCATGTGCAGTAAACAGTCTCTGAACATGCCAGTAGCTGTGAGCAATAACCCGCTGTGTTTATGAGCTTCGCCATATGCATCTTTTAGATTTTCAAATTCCTGCATTGCGACCGTCTGAGGAATTGTTTGCATGTGCACATGCAAGCACGGTGCATTCACCTCTGTGTACCTGTATGCACCAGTGTGTATTGCATTGTGTTAGCGTATATGGATCTAAGCATGCATGAGTGTTAGTAACACTGACAGTTGCCCTCGAGCGTGGGTTTGCATGTTCTCCGTATGGCTGCGAGCGGACATTGGCGCGTGGGTGGACGTCTGTCAGTAGACCCCTTTGAGTCGAACAGAAGCCTTGCTCTCTCTCTCTCTCCTGGAGGCAGGCTGAGGCAAATTGAGTCACGAAGCTCATGCACGTGCCAAAGGCAGCCCTGAGCGAATTAAGATGCAGCTCTCCTCGCCACCTAGCACTGAGGCAGGGGATTCCTTACACGTGACGGACTCTCCTACTTTCCCATCACATCCTTATGCTTTCTGTATCCCTGTCTACTTCTTTAGCATTTCAACAGTCTTCAGTCTGTCCATCCTGCCACCATTCTCTTCTTCTATTTTAAACAGCCAATTAACAGGAGCCACAATGCGATCAGACGAAACTTCACAGCCATTGATTTTCATTACATTTCTGTCTGGCCCCAACTAATCTCTATATCCGATATGTGCTCCGCCAATTAAAGACAGAGGAGCTTTGAGGTTCTGATCAATAGTGAATGTCCTCAGTTCTCACAAGATTTGACTTCACACATGGCAAAACGGAAAACCACCACTGCAGAATCAATGGCTGTGTCCGAAACCATGCTGTCCAACAACTTAAAACCTGTTCACACCAAGAACGATAACTTTAGTGATAACTAGTGTTGTCAAAAATACTGGTACATGATGGGTGCATTTACATGCAAGTTACAACACGTTTACGCCTAATAAGCCGACAATGCATGGGGTCATGTAACTGCATGAACCCATTTTCCTTTATATGCGTATGGGCATAAATGGCTTAAGCATAAATTAATCGAGCTTGATTTTTGCCCATTACCCCAATTTCGGCCAGCATGTAAAATCATTAACCTGCTTTTTGCCGACTTATTGCAGTGCACATGTGTGATATTTTCCCCCGGTTTCGTGGTAGGGGAGGAGGAAATTTATGGCAAACTCCGACTTCTTGACCCAAAAAGGATAAAATCAACAAATCAATGGCTGTGTTTGAAACCAAGCTGCCCAATGCCATATATGACAAGCCTGTTCACACCTAGAACGATAACTATAGCAATAACTAGTGTTAAAAGTACTAGTACTTTGGTACCAAGTCAGTACTAAAAAAAAATTGAAACGATACAAGAGTTTCTGAAATACTGGTAGTACAGAGTACCGGGTCAACCGGCAAAGAGCCACATATGGAAATACTTTGGATTTGAAGCAGATGAAGGGAACATCACTGATGATGACCAAAAATATTTTTTTTTAGCAAACTGTGATATCGAATTTTTGTGAGGAAAGAGGAAACCTATTAAAGCACCTTAAAGACAGACACCCATTCAAGAATGTGAGTTTCAATTTAAAGGTACTGTATGTTAGGGGTTGCATTATTAATATTGTAGCATATTTTAGTTTGCGTAATTAACACTTAGCATATGCGTGGTTAACGGATAATCAGTCAAGTGTTACTGGGGTAAAATAAATGGGAGGACATGATAGGTTTTACTAATTTTGGTACCATGACAATACTAGCGATTACTATATTATCCTACACACCATTTTACGATAACGTTGTGTTTATTATGAGCGCTTAAGTCGTCGTCTGCCGCTCTAAATGCTTGAGCTATTTATAGTCAAAGTGGATTCTGATTAGCTGTCAATGTTTTATCGTTCACCAACAGGGGAAAAAATGCATCCACTGTATAATAAAAATAGAAATGTAGTTTTATATTGGTAGAGGAGCCATTAAAGCTCTTTTGTTGATGCACTATATTGCATGAACACATTCATGTTCACAACAAAAACAGTACTTAAAAAATTACTAGAAGGCGACATCTCAGTTGACAGGATGTTCCACAAAAACTGAATTCACATGTTTCTACCCATGCAGAATATTTCAGCGTTTGGACATTTAGCTTTCTTTAAACTTTCAAGATATTGAGCATGAAGTGGCTCTAAATAGCATATAGGTGTCAATAAAAGGCAATGTGCAATTTCCTGGAAATCAGTGGCATATGCTCTGAGACAGGCTGACTGAGCAAACAGGCAAGGTATGAATCCTCAGCGGCAGGATAATAATGCAGAAAGAGATAGAGAGAGCCGGGTGTGGGAGAGTGCTTTTGTTTGCTCTCATCTTGAATTTTCCAAGCACATGGTCCACCAGAGGAGGTTATGTTTACATGCGTCGGGAAGAGATGCTCTGAGGGAAAGTGACTTTCCACACCGCCCTGACACATGCCGGGGAGATGGAAAGAAAAATAAAGGAACAAAGTGTCTCTCAGGAAAGGAAAAAAAAACATCCTATCTGTATGATGAAATCAGAAGATGTCAGAGGTGTAATGAAAAAGATATTGCTCTTCATGCAGCCTGGGAATTAGCAAAGCTAATGAGCTCCATCTATAGCAGCCCTCCACCTGAGCTCCTCCCACCACACACACACACACACACAAGCACGCACGCATGCGCACACGCACACGCACACGCACACACACACACACACAAACACACACACACACACACACACACTGATTCAAAATCATACACTATATCCAGGTTGGGATCATGCATAAGAACCCAATCAGGCAACCATCCATTTTTAGTGACATTGACCTTTTGAAACAAAAGGTGGTTTTCATGTACTATGAAAATATTGAAAACTTCATAACTCAAACCTTACACCCTAGTCCAAAAAAATTATTTACTGAAAAAATAGATAATCTCTCTTAAAAAAAAATAAAAAAAATAAAAAACTTAAGTGGACAGAACAACCTGTTTTAAAAAAAAAAAACATTCATTCATTTTATTTTACAGCTTATTTTATAAGATTATTACCTCCAAAAAGTAAAGCATAATAATAATAATAATAAATAAATGTAAAAAAGAAATAAAGAAATGAATAAACAATGCGACCATTTTAATCGTTATCAATCAAATAAAGTATATCTACTGTATACATAATATTATTTAAATTAATACATTAAATGTTTATTTATTAATATTTATGTATATACACTCTTGAACTGGCTCTTGTGAAGAGTAAAGTCTTACCGTCTGAGTCAATGCTGTTGAGGGCAGTAGGGGGGATGATGGACACTTTGCACTGGCCGAGGGGACATTTGCGGGGGTAGATATCCATGCATGCCGTGTGCACCTGTCCAAGCACAAACAGCTTTTAGAGTTCAAAAGCTCTCTGTAGTAAGTTATAAGGCATTCTGGGATATGTAGTTCTTACCATGGCTTTGCACCACAAACAACGCCAGTCCTGCAAGCGCAGCACGCTGCCACACGTTTTGTCGCAAACGGCACACTTGGCACTGACGGGCAGGTTGCCTTCCAGCCATTGATGTGGCATCGCAATCTATAGGAAAAAATATATATTTAAAATGTACACCGCCAGACTTATATACCTGACTTTTTTCTGTTCACTTAAAGGTTATTCATTAGCTCGCAGAACCACAGGCTTTACGCGACTCACCCCGTCCTCATCCTCAATGATGTCCTTCCCGATAGAGGCCAACGTTGTCCATTTGCAGTTGTTGGTGGCCCTGACTGCGCATCTTTTGTGGGCCTTGAATTTACACACTGCAAGAGAGAAATACCAGTTATAAGTCTGGCCAGCAGTAACCTTGAGATGCTTATATGACAATCAAGGTTTTATCATTTCAGCAGAAAGAAATATGAGGTATTAAAAGATGCCAGAAAAAGGCTTCCTCAATCAAGCTAAAATTAAACAACAGTGCTAAACTGAGAACATTGAAGAAGTATTTGAAAAACCAAACGCTAAAAACTAATATCTTTATGACAATCAATTATTTTAACAATGGAGGCGATGCCGAAGTGGGCAAGTAATGTAATCTGTGTATGGCCGTGTAACACAGGGAACATTGACTAGCGCATTGACTACTTACGCTAAATACACTAAATAAACCAGTCACATTATTTGTGCAGCATTGGCAATAACAACTTTTTCATTCACATTTTCAGGTCCATAACATAAAGCAATCTAGAAATCTACACTTCTAATCTCTATTAGCATTGTTTACTGTGGGAATCTTTCTAAAGTAGGGAAACACAATAGACCGTTTGTCTTATTTTGTTATCTGTCATGGCAGAAAGCACTTTGAATTGTGCATCGATTTCTTCTATATTCTGGAAACTTTCGCCTAACCACACTGGCGCTGCACTGTCCTCACCAGCAGTGTGGGTGAGGTCCAATAAACTAATGGCTTCCAGTTCTTTGTTGATTTCCTCTATTAAATTGCATTGCAGATCTAATCAAGTTAGCAATGTTCATCTGGTCGTTTCCAGAAGGAGAATTAAGTGGCTGATTGATTGGCTGGCTGGCTTCCTACTCCATAATGTAACGCTCTGGCACATTATCGTGGCCACCTCCATTCCTACGAACTTAAAACGTACACTCAGCTGTTTCCTGACACAGATGCTGCAATCCGTGCAGATGTCTCGATAAGTTGCAGAAATACAAAACGCCCTGCACATTAAGGATCCGGATTGTTCTGTACAAGCAAGGCTGACTGGCGCCCAGAGTCCAAGATTCAGACCCTGAAAAAGCCTCAAATCCAGTTAAATCAGCCCATCTCAGTGTCAGAGTGCATTACGCCTCCATATGCTGCCGTGACTTCTAATGTCCTGTAGGATTTACACAGATTTGTGATGACACGGCTAATCACACCAGAGCAGAGATGCATTTAGCCCAGCCAAGCCCTGCCAGCCGGGACGCCACAGTCACTACAGAAAGTGTTTCCTCCCTGGAGTATTCCAGCATTTGGAGTGGATATGTGCTGAACGGGGCTGTTTACTGGAAAGGAAGCCGAACATTCGCGGTATGTCCGACACTGGGAATTTCCACTTTCTGCAATGCCATCTCTCAATAATAAATGAGGAGACACATCTAATGCGTTGAGACAAGAGCCCACACGTCCTCTTCAGAGATTCATAACGCTAATCAGAGAGCGCTTCATCTCGCTTGGGCTCCGCACTCATCTTGTAATCAGAGCTGGTCTACGCTCAGACCATTTCACGTGGCTCTGAAAACAAATCTCCAATAACTCACTCTAATGTCATTTTCAGGGCTGTTAGCAAACCATTTACAGACAATTCAGTAATGCTGAGTGAACGTAAGACTGTTTACGATGCGCTGCTAATGGACAGGATGTCTCTGTCAAATTAGAGAGTGAGAAATATTGAGTTTGCCTCTTTTGTGGGGCCCATGTCTCACATCAATCTTTATTGATTGGCTGCTGTAGGAAATCAAAGTGAAATATGAGCAGCAATGATCGTTCTAAACTTCAAGTCTCTCAACTTGGAAAGAATCCTGGTGAAAAGACAGGTGTATGAATTCCCATGCTGGCCAAGCTGGTCAGAACTTGGTGGGAAAGATGGTCAAGCCTTGTTGGGACACTAAGGCCGTGTGTCCACCAAAGCGTTTTTAGCCAGTTGAAAACGCTAGGCTCTCTGCTGGAAACGCCTAGCTGCGGGCGCTTGAGAGCGTTTTGGCAGCGCAGTTTTTTTTCAGTTGAGACGCATCGTTGCTATGATACAGAATATCCGTTGGTCCGTGTGGTATTAGTCCCACCCCTCCTCCACTGTGATTGGACGGTTGGCTAAAAAGTGACAGTGATGAGCGCTGCGTTTTACCTAAAGTTGAACATTCTTCAACTCTCGGCGACCTGTAAAAAACGCCGAGCGCTCAGCACTTGAGCGTTAAATACTCGCTCAGCGCCTCGTTACGCTCCTGGCGTTCTAAAAACGCGGCGTTCCCATTGACAACAATAGAAAAATAAAGCCAGCCGCGTGAAAAAACGCTTTGGTGGACACACGGCTTAACACATCAAATCAAATGCTGCTAACCTGCTGACCAGTAAACTCTGGCCTTTGTAATCCTGCTTCAAAGTTAATGTCCAGTGCTACGTTGGGCCTCCCTGATTAAGTTTGTAGTACTTGAGACTAAAATAGAGTCCGATTCCAAGACCATATTTCCATGGTCTTGGCCTTCTCATGGGCTTTGGAGCATTTGGACTCTCACTTCTTAACTCTCTGCTAGACTCGGACTCGACCCTTTTCTGGTCTTGGTCTTGATTCGGACTTGACCCTCTTCAGGTCACAGTCTTGAATCAGAATACAAACTTTTCTGGTCTCAGGCTTGACTAAGTCTTGACCCTTTTCAGGTCTCGGCCTTGTCTCTGTCTTTACCCTCTTCAGATCTAGGTCTTGACTGGGACTCGACCCTCTTCTGGTCTCTGTCTTAACTCAGAATCGACCTTCTTCTGGTCTCATTCTTGACTCAGACTCGACCTTCTTCTGGTCTCATTCTTGACTAGACTCGACCTTCTTCAGGTCTCATTCTGGACTCAGACTTGAATGAAATGGTCTTGGCTACAACACCACACCATTTAATTGATAAATACATAAATCATCAACACACCTAAAGCATAATTTGCTCTTTATTTTGATGCATTAACGCAAAAAAGTTTCCTTTATTTGTCAAGGAAGAAAACTGCTTAAAGGAAGAAATACGAGGGTGGTAAAATGCCCTTTTCACAAGATTTTTTTTTTATAGCATGTTAAAACTGTCACTTTTTGAGGGTGAGCAAAAACGCCCCATTTTGTGTGTCCCCTTAAATGCGAATGAGCAGCTGCTCCCGGCAAAGAGGGCGGAGCTTCAACAACTTGTGTCCTTAGCAGCTTCAATTACCTCACACACACATGCACTGAAACTTTCAAAAACTTTTAGCCTTTTTTGTTCAAACCAGAGTCAAACAAAGATGGAGAGACTCAAGAAGAAGTGACAACATGTAGAATACAATGGGACATTTATGAATGGTTAGTTGATGCATTTATGTTGCTGATGTGGAGTTAACTATCTTCTAGTCATAGATTATCAGATTCTATTATGATAATTTATAAATTGTATTCCCGTGGGCGGGCTTTATGTACATGTTAGGGTTAGTGATGTCAATAACCCGGGAGGAAGCTTTGTGTAGTCCCTACCAGCCGTTTGTTGTAGTCCTTAAAAAGCAATTTCTGTAAAATAAAATATCTCCCTTTGTTTTGAACTTTGAGCGTTGAACTTTGCAGATGTTGTTTATGCCCAAACAGCAACATTACACACTAACTAAAGTTAAAAAAGTGAAATCATAATCAACCACCCCTTTAGCAAACGCATAGGCTATTATTTCTGACCAAACTCACATTTCTGCAAGTAGGAACTTCTTAAAAGCAGAATATATTTACAACCTAACATGACCTTATTGGTTTTATAAAATGATTACAACTTATAAAGAATTAGGAAATATTTAAACATTCTTTTATTAAGCAAAGTCACTAAGTGCCAATTAAAAGGGATACCTGTTACTGTATTGTGCACTTTAGCACAGAGTTCTGTATCGACCAATCAGCATCCAGGACCAGAATTATCTGTTTTATAAATAATGATTCTTGTTCACTCAATAGTCCACTCTAACGCCATTGTCAGTTAACAGCCAAGACAAAAGCAATTTCCATATGAACAGGAACAGCTCTCAGGCCTGAAGATAGTAATGAGAGGTTTGTTGAAAGAAATGAGATCATCTTTCTATAGCAACACATACAGTAATTAATACTCGGGAGTGAGTGTGCTTGCTGGAAACGCAAGCGCGTGACAACAGCACTGGAAAGTGCTCCTTAATTATCGCTCTCTAGACCGCTGCGACCACACGCACAACCACACACATCCACTTTTGCTTAATGCAATGTGACTCCAGAAAACTGTCAGTCTAAATGGCATCTTCATGTTTAGGTGGAAAATCAACATTAGGAACGACATTGATGATGAGGCTTGTATTGTTCACAATGCAGTGTGGGTTTCACTTGAATTTCTCATTAAAACTGAGGCGTGAATGAGAAACGTACTATTTTTACTTCCTGCATTGCGAGAGCCAATGACAGTCAGCCGAGTTTAATGAGCACCATCTGCATATCTCTGAAAGTAATTAGCACTCTCTTTCCACATGATGTCACACCATTAGCATGCATAATGCATGACCCTGGATGAGGTATTTTTAGTGATTGTTTTAACCTGCCAGCATGTTCCTCTGCAGGTAGTTTACAAATAACTAGCCACAAACATCAAGATTTTATATAAGGACAAATAATACATTATCAACTGTCAATATTATAACACATTTAAAGGGGTGGTTGAGTATGATTTCACATTTCTAACTTTAGTTAGTGTGTAATGTTGCTGTTTGATCATAAACAACATCTGCAAAGTTACAACGCTCAAAGTTCAAAGCAAAGGAAGATATTTGCTTTTAAAGAAAAGGACTACAGCAAACGGCTGGTAGGGACTACACGACATTCCTCCCGGGTTAGTGACATCAGCAACCCTAAAATGTACATAAACTCCGGGAACACACAGTCCATGTTGAGAAGAAGAAAAGTTGTTGTATAAGAGTAGCTACATTTGTGAGTCCGCTCAAATTTTAGCATCCATCTTTTCACATGCAATAGAAAGTCACTCTGTGTGCATCTCACAACAGACGAGCGATTTATAGATTAGCATGACAGAATATGCTAATTGAAGATAGTTAACTTCACATCAGTAACATAAATTCATCAACTAACCTTTCAGAGACGTCCTGTTGCATTCTACATGTTGTCACTTCTTCTGGAGTCTCTCCATCTTTGTCTGACTCCGTTTTAACATTAAAGGCAGAACAGTTTCTGTCATTTTAGTGTCTGCGTGAGGTAATCGCAGCTGCTAACACACACAAGCTCTTGAAACCCCGTCCTCTGCAGCAGCTCATTTGCATTTAAACGGCCAGGCACAAAACGGTGTGTTTTTGCAAACCCTCAAAACATGACAACTTTAACATGCTATATAAAGATATCTGTGGGGTATTTTGTGCTAAAACTTCACACACACACTCTGGGGACATCAGAGATTTATTTTACATCTTGTGAAAAGGGCATTTTACCACCCCTTTAATAAACTTTTTTTGTCTCCATACTGGCGTGATGGATCCGATCCTCAAGCAAAAGGAACTGGATGAAACATTTGACTGCTACCAATCCACATTCTGATTTCTGACTTTTGACGCTGCCTGAATCTTAATGGCACTGTGTTCATTCGTTGGCCAGAGGAGAACTGGCCTCCGACTGAGCCTGGTTTCTCCCAATGTGTTTTACTCCATTCTGTCACCTCTGACTTGCTTAGTTGGGGACACTTAATATTCAACAATATTATTGATCTGACTGCACTGACACTATTGGATGAGAACTGAACTGAGCTGCACTATGACATCACTGTTTTTCTTCAGAACTGCTTTATAGATTAAATGAACTAATTTAACGGAACTGAATCAATCACATCAGCTGAACAATGACACTGTTTTCTTTTAGAGCCGATATGAACTCAGTTTGCATCATTAAATCATTTTACTAATTACCACTGTAAAGTGGCTTTGAAAAAAAATCTGTATTGTATAAAGCGCTATATAAATAAACGTGACTTGACTTTTTGAATTTTTACAGATTCACTTTTAATATCATACTTAAAGTGATCATGATAATAGTATGCACTATTCATTGGTTCATATTATATAGTATAGGTTCAAAAAAGTTTGTTTTGTCCTCAAATATAAAATTGTGTTGTATTTTAGATTATTATATTAGAACTCCTTGTGGCAGTATATCAACCAATCAATCAATAAAACCATTAATGCGAACCAATGAATAGTGCATAATATCAATGTTCAGTGCTGTGTGATTTTGTTCTTGTTTAAATGTCTATATAGTTTTTATTATTTTTAAGTAGTTTTAGTTTATTTAGTTTTAGTAATGGATTTTTTTTTTTTTTTTACAATTTATAATATATTTTATAATAATTTATAATATTTTTTTTTTTAATTATAATATAATTTGATATTTTTTTTCATCATAATATACAGCTATTTTTTAATTGCCATTCATCTAAAAACATGCTTTTTGACCTCATAAGGCATAGTTATGGCATAGGACCTAACTGCCGAAGTTAACCAGGCAAAACCTGACTACCGGTACACTATTCCTTTTCAACACATCCCTTTAATCACCTTGACGGGTATACATTTGAATCAAAAACATGTCAGATTACTGACGTACAGTACAATAGGCTGTGATTGGTGTTTGAAGTTGACTTTAAGTGGTAGACAGGTGGAGTTTTTCGGCAGTGTTTTATACCTCTAAATCCCAAACAAGAGAAGCAACAAGAGTTTTTCTCTGATTGATGTGGAAGCACCTCAGCATGAGTGCATTTTAATATAAGAAGCAAACACATAATATCCTTGAAATGCAAATTCGAAACAAATAAAAGATAGATACTCGGCGTCGGTGTATTGATCGAAATACGTTTCCGTCCGCATCTTTTCTCCTCCTCAATTAGCTGTGCTTCTTCACTAAGTAGTCCTGACCAGTGTAACCGACTCTAATGTAACCCTCCCTGACCACCCCTGAGCAGCTTTGATGAAAATATGACACCTTTGGGGATGGACAGCGCGCTGAGCGAAGCAGCTTCATAATTGAAGAGGGATTATCCGACATACGGATTTGAGAGAGAGAGAGAGAGAGAGAGAGAGAGAGAGAGAGAGAGAGAGAGAGAGAGAGAAAGATGGTCAAACACCTACCTTCACAGGAGAGGCCATGAGAAGTGACCCCTGAGAGGCTGTCCCGACAGACGTTACAGAAGGTGGGGCGAGCGTGGGAGCAGGCATACCAGTTGTGCATCCCTGAGAAATGTTCCACATTAAACTGTGCCGTCTAGCAAAGGAGAAGTTAAGACAAATTGGCAGCGCCAGGATAAGACTTTTTCAGAGCCCCTAAAACAAAGACTATGCTTTTTAGCTCACACACACATGCAACACACAGACTGGCACATGTATATTAGCCTCAGGTGTACGAGACGCAACCCTCCTGCGTGCAACACCACACCACGACTCTCCCTGACAACCGGACCCCCCCCCCCCCCCCCCACCCCCGTAACATATCCTCCCGGCACGGGCATCTACCAGCAGCACCTTGATGCAACAGGACAGTGATTTAAGAAGCCGACTGCGCCCACGGTTGGGGGTGCGAGTGGAGCGCTCTAGTTCTGGGTGTGGTATTGCAGAACACGGGGGCTGAGAGTCTTACATAAGCATCTTCATCTCATATCAAAGTGAGCATACAGTCAACACTCAACGCCGCAGTCCGCACTTTCATTTACTGGCATGCGACGAACCGTTTCAGATGTTAAAAGCCGCCGCATGCACACATAGCTTTTCACAGTCAATTAGCAACAGCAAACAAATAGAGCAAAACTCCCTTCTTCCAGAACTATTTTAAATGGATAACATCATTTTTTCATTAACACTGAGAAGAGAAGAGGAAAAATTCTAAAGCAGGTCGGTTTAAAAGCTAGATTTAACACCCGAAATACACATGACCTGAGATGTGGCAGAGATGCACATTAAGCTTCTAGTTCCGAAGAAGTATGCTTGAAAAACAACAAACATGCATGCAAGACGCAACTCGACTCAAACTGTGCTCTTACCTCGTAATGCTCTCTGGACTGAACCGATTTCAGCGAGCTGATCCAGTCCTCCATTTCTTTCCTGTTCTCGGCACACAGGATAAGCCTTCGGAACGGTGTAATTACCTACAGGGAGACAGAGATCTGGGGAGATGAGAGCGGAGTCTCACCCTCCTGCCTGACTGACTGCGACTGACAATGAGTCCCCCCCCCCCCCTTCTGCTCTTTAAGACGAAGCTCGGGACAAGCCCCCCCCCACCCCTTGCCTCCTCCTCTTTAGCGGCCACCTCAACCCCTCAGGTCTTTTCCTCTCGGATGCTTGAGCGAGATTTGGGCTGACAGGCGGAGTGCCTGAGAAAATGCTAAAAGCCTGTTTCATAACAGGGGCAGCCTCCACACGAGTCAAACTCTGCGCTTTTAATACCACTATAATTTATTGATAACGGCACCCTTAACATCTCCACGCGCCGGCGGTGCCACTGCGGAGGCGCACAGCAACCCGACAACAGTTTTCGCTGCGACGCCGTGCGTGGTGAAGCAGGTGATACACTCCTCAGGGAATTACAGCTTACCACCTGCACCGAAACAACACCGCGGACCTCTACATAAATCATTTTCTCAATGTTGGCACTCTGGGTTTAAAAACACTGGGTTTAAAATCATTATCTAAATCATTCAATTATCTCAGGGTAAAACAGTGGGAATTACAACTGTTTTGATTTTCGATCCTCAGAGGTTGCTTTCATAGTTCAAGAGACTTGGTTCACAGTAAAGGTCCAAAAAACGACAATTCTGCCATTATTTACTTACCCTAGTTTAATTTGAAACCCATTAGACTTTCACTCGTATTAGCTATTTTTAATGACATTTTCTGTCCCTCTACTGAAAGTCCATTTCACCAAACATTCAAGCTTCAAAAAGTTCATAAAGACATCGTGATAGTAATCCATATGAATCGAGCGATTTCTGACGAGTCTCCCGAAGAGACACGATCGCTTTATATGTATGACGTAACATATTTAATTTAGGTTTTTATTCACACATAAACTTTGATCAATGCACATGCATAGAGCAGATCATATTTGGTAAGTGGAAGCTTAAATGTGCTTGCCTGATACGTGTGAACCTAGGCTTGCGTGTCACGCAAGTATACAGTTGAGCTTTCGTTTAACATATATGTTCACTGATCAATGTTTATATGTGAACGTTTTGGTGTAATGGACTTCAATGGAGGAACAGAAATCCCTCAGGTTTCATTAAAGGGTTAGATCACCCAATAATGACAATTCTTTCAGTAATTACTCAGTCTCATGTGGTTCCAAATTTGTAAGGCTTATGTTCATCTCCGGATGAAGATGAAAATGAAGATCTTGTTGTTTAAATCTGAGAGATTTCTTTGCCTGCATTGATAGCTACGCATCTACCACTTTTGGTGCTTCAAAAAGTTCGTAAAGAGATCGGAAAACTAATACATATGAATTGAGCGGTTTAGTCCAACATTTTGGCTGAGCTTCTGTTTATGTTTGCTGATCAATGTTCATATGTGAACAAAAGCCTAAATTCAATCTGTTCATCAAATAAGCATTCGTGTCTCTTCAGAAAAATTGGACTAAACTCTCTTTAAATGGATTAGTTTTACGACCTCTTTATGAACTTTTTGAAGGGTCAAAGTGGACAGAGGAGAGACAATGAAGGGACATAAATCTCTCAGATTTCATCAAAAAGATCTTCGTTTGTGTTCTAAAGATGAACGAAAGTCGTACAGATTTGGAAGGACATGAGGGCGAGTAATTATTGACAGAATTTTCATTTTTTGGTTGAACTAACCCTTTAAGTATTACGTCTGTCTCAGACTGTTATCAATTCCTGAGAATGAATTCAAACAGACAAATGAGTTTTTGTTTTTTGTTTTTACATTAAGAACATGAATGTGAACAGCTGAGATGATTTGCAAAATTTGAGTTCGCATTGAGAGCTCTGCCTTTTGATTGCAAACTTTGCAGTCTGAACAAACCTGAGCACTGTTTCGAGACATTTTTTTCTGAGATTTCTTTTGAAATTCTAAAAGAAACGTGTCCCATTACTACAGACCTTTTCCAGTCTCCGTTTGCTCTTCTAGAGTTTCATTGCTGTCTGGGAGAAACTTGAGATCTTGCCCTGTGCTCTGCTTGACTGAAACGGTTGCATTAAACCATTGTTCTAATGTCTACTTGTTTCCAATCTCTGCACCCACAATGAACTGGCATCACAGATCCTCCCTTAGCGCAAGTGTCAGTGTTCTCACTAATTATAAAGAGCCGCAAAAGAACCTTGTATTCCTGGCTGCAATAATGAGCTCACATGGATGCGATAGATAAAACCCATCTGTTCTTTTTTTAAATGTCTCAACTACAAGTTGCCTCACTCATTTTTGGAAAATCAGCCGTTACCATCTGGCATGATGGGGAATGAATCGTCTCTAATTAGGTTTTGCCTATCTGGTGGTTACTGCAGTTTTCAGAGGTGTGGTTACCAACCAAACAACGCTATCGGTGTTACACAACGGCATGCAATCTCCCAATGAGAAAATGCACTGGCTGTCGTGCCGCATGAGCGAATTACAAGGGAATGCACTGAAGATATCCACTAACAGCAGCAGAGGTGCCGAGAGAGAATTACAAACGCAACACAGTTATGTGGACGTCAACGTTGTAGCTCATTATGTTTGCCATTGGTGAAGATAGCTCCATCCACGGCTTGTTAGTTCTTGCGGTTTGCATCTGAGTGCTTCAACCCTCCGCAACATATTGTTCTTTCGGGGTTGTATTTCCTCCTTAACCCCACAAACCCATTAGTGGCTTCTGTCTCTACTTCAACATGACTTCCTTGAAGTCATGAAGTCATGAAGGTATTAGCAGTGTATCATTAAAATAATGTTCCGGGTTCAATACAATTCTTTCAACAGCATTTGTGGCATAATAATGTTGATTAACAGTAATTTCAACTCATCAATCCGCAGTTACACTAATAAACTTACAGTCTATGGAGCCAGTGATCTGAAGGGACATGAGGGGGTGTAAACATAATGACTGAATTGTTCTTTCTTTCTTTCTTTCTTTCTTTCTTTCTTTCTTTCTTTTCTTTTTTTCTTTTTTTCTTTCTTTCTTTCTTTCTTTCTTTCTTTCTTTCTTTCTTTCTTTCTTTCTTTCTTTCTTTCTTTCTTTCTTTCTTTCTTTCTTTCTCATAAGTCTTGAAAAGTGGCTAAAGTGGCTTACATTTTTTTTTATATGTTTTTTAGTGTTTACCTTTGTCTATTCATTCTTATTTCGCTTTTTTTTTTTAAATTATTTTTGGTAAATTCATATTATTTTGAATGGTGATATATACAAATTAACATTGATATTTAAATGCTAATTTTATGATACTTCCATTACAAATGTAATACGGTGTACCTGTAAATTATTTTCTGATCACAATACAGAAAAAAAAGTATCTTTTTGAAAATACCGTTAACACACAAAGCCCAAATCAGATAAAACATATATTCAGAAACATCATTCGAGTTAAGGTTTTTGTAACGCAACAGGACATTACGACCAGAGCTAAACTTCCCATGTCATGAAAAGGTCAAATTATTTTATTTTTACTGAACTTCATACACAAGTCAAGGATATTTTATTATTTCCTGCTTTTATGTTTCTGGATGCTGGCTGCACCACATGACTTTCTTTCAATGAAAATTCTTTCTTTATTATAAAAGTACAGTTGTGTGACCCTGACTTTTTTTGACAGTATGCCACCAAAATAAATATCAAAATATTTTTTTATTAAAATAATTAAAAACTAATTCTGAATGTCAACATTTCACCATAAATGCTGTAAACGTTAACTTGTACTGAACCCAAAATATGAATTGAAATGACAAAAAGCATTGCATAAATGCTAAACAAGAACAAGCGTTGTAGTTGTCTCTCTATCAACCTTCAGGAATTCACGAAACAACCTCCTCAAAGGCGACTCTTAATTCCAACCAGATAAGGTCATTTGGAGCGTAGAGTGTCTCTGGCAGATGTCCAGTCATCTGAGGAGCATCTCTTCTACAGGAAGACATTGGAAGCCTCCTTCGTAAATACCACCTGGTGCCAGTTCACCGTGCAGCTGCTATGTAAGGCTCCGGTTGTCCTTTACTAGCTTGTAAATGACAAGCCTTCTGCGAGGCATGTTTAGCAGTGCAGCCCGGATCTGTGAAGGGCAGTTCAGTCCGAGAGCTGCGACGCAAAGCTTCATGTTTATTTATATGTTCACCATAGATACTGCAGATCTAAACCACAAGCATGAGAGGCTGCGTATCTTCTACAAACACAAATAAAGAAGTCACACTGTCCAGGCTGCGCTGTCAACTGCAGAAAGAGCTGATGGAATTTTCCAGGCCTATTATTTCATTACTTATCATATACCTGATTCATTTTTGTTGCCCAAAAAAAACATACCTATCAATTTTCATGCCCGGCCGTGATGCAGTAATCACATTAGCATTCATCTTTCTCCCTTACACAATCAAACACGGGCAACTCCCAGCACATCCCTGCCAGCCACTTACTCTAAAAGCCTCTTCAACCGCTCGCGCCGAGGACGCGGCAACTTCACTGAGTGATTTCTCTTGTGCTCCGCCACTGCGGTTCTTGATTACATTCAAATGGAGTTTAGACGAACTAAGGATTGCGTCAAGTCTATTTTACAATGAGTGGGTGCCAGTGCTGGTTCCCAAACCAGTTCTGGGCCGTATGAATTGGGCTGGGTTGCATTGATCGACTAGTCATCCAACATGTTTTCTTGGATTTTTTTGTTTTTTAAACCTCAGCGATCCGGCGTAGAAGAAATGCACTGTTTGTAAAAAGCAATTGAATAATGCTAAATTGTCATTCAATGTGGGTAAAAGCTAAACATGGGACCAATGTGTACCAGAACAACAGTTTTGTTGGGAAAACATTTAATATTAACTGCCACAGTTCAATTAACTAAAATTAAAACCATAAAAAAAAATTATGATAATAATTACTTGAAACTTTAACTAAAATTTAAATGAACATATATTCACAAATATAACACAAAAATTCTAAATTACAAAATATTAATAAAAACTATAATAGTATGTCAATAATACTAAAATAACACTGCCACAGTTAAAGTCAAACAAAATGGCACTAGTAAGCTGACACAAATCTAACAATGGGAAATGCCTTACATGGCCTGGCATTTTGAACATACATACTATGTATGAAAATAAATATTTACATTAGAGTTTATTCAATGAATGGTAAAAAAAAAAAAAATCCACTCACACTTTTCTGAGCTTTTTTCTCATTGATATAACAATTTCTATATTTTTTATTAAATGGTATCAAAATCAATACATTCAATTTAAAATACGAATAATGATTACATATTTAAACAGTCAAATTGTGAAATTTCTTAACTTTACATAAATGTATCATGCAAAGTTTGATACTCCTCTCAGGACGAGCTTAATCTGTTCGGGATCAGGACCCAGAAAACAACCCGAAAACAACTTAATTATATGAGGATTCCAGTTAAAATTAGTTATTAGTACATCATCACTACTCTGTGTGTTTTGTCATCAATTGGTTTAGAGTCAATTGAAATGCAGGCCAAAGAACCACCAAAACCACCAAATTGAGAACCAGAACCATTTTGGTAGAAAGATGCATAAGAAACTGGTCAAAGAAGTGATGTTTAACAGAGCAGCAGTGTGTGGTGCAGGAGGATGCAAGGAATCGCTCAAATCTCACAGCTCTCAGACCAATGAGACTGCCATTGACCGAGGAGGCTGATTGTTGTCTGGGGAAAGTGAGACCGTTCCGGTTCAATACGCAGGAAAGGGCAGTAGAGACGGAGAGAGTTCGAAGAGAGCATCCGTGTGAGACAAACGCCGCTTTATTTAACGCAGGAATGAGTCTGACCTAATCAACGATAGAACATTCTAGAGTCAACAGATTAAACCTTTAATGAAGGTCTGTGAGAAAACGCCACTGGATTTGACGGAAACCGTTTGGACAGCACATCAGATTCAGTGAGATATCAATGTCAGTTAATTGTTCTTGGTGTTAGTGTTGTAAAAAGAACAACAAAACCACAAATCTAGTCCTAAATTAATGAAGCATGCATTGAGTATTGAGTATCCTACTGGAATATCCTATTGTAAGTTGAAATTCCCACTAACTATAATCAGTAAGATTTTATTTTTTATTTTTTTATTAACACTTTTATTTAGCAAAGGCTCATTAGATTGATCAAAATACTGACAGTAGATTGACAGTAAAGACATTTATAAAATAAATTTATTTCGGAAACCGAAAATAAATAATCAATTAATAATCAATGAATTATTTAATCAAACATATTTAATAATAAAAATTGAGTTGTACATTTCAATTGCACACAAGGCGTTTTTTTTTTCTGTTTTTTTTATTTTTTATAACAGAATTGCTCCAGTTTGTTGGTGAAATAAACAGTAACAATAAACTGTAATAACTTGTTTTATTGATGTCTTTCCCTGGTTGAAATGATTAAATGAGACAGTATTTATTTCAGTAAGTTGTAATGCATCTTTGAAAATACATTCTGCTGTTCACCCAAGTTTATTTTGTGCTGTAACCAGTAGAAAAGAGAAGATGCTGAGGCGCTAGCAATTGTCACGGCGTATTAAAGAGGTCCAAAAATAAATTTGTTGTTTGAAATTTCATAATAAAATCGACAGAATTTTATTGTTGAGATTTTGCTTCATATCAAAAGTCACAAAGCTTTTTGCAATTATTGGATGGCTGCCACACTACTAATGTTTAGTGAAGTTTTGTTCACGCATCAACAAGAAACAGCAAAGACTAAAGGATTTCAGATTTAAGAAACCATATCATTACCGATTCAAATCGAGAAATGAATATTGTCAATCCAAAGCAGACTTGTTAAACTGTAGTAGCTTATCCATGTTGTGTGACGAAACACAGAGCCATTGGAGAAGTGCTAATTAAAAGTGTGTTTCGGTCACTGATCTAGGCACACCAAAACCATTTCGTCCCAAAAGCGAAAACAGTTTGGTCCATCCCTAATAAATGCTGTCCTTTTGAGCTTTCTATTCATCAAAGAATCATTTTTTTTTTAAATCACGGTTTCCACAAAAATATTAAGTAGTACGGCTGTTTTCAACATTGATAAGAATGAGAACTAGTATTAATAATTGAGTACTAACAACAGTGAGCGGCAAATCAGCATATTAAAATGATTTCTGATGCTGAGTAATGATGCTGAAAATTCAGCTTTACCATCAGTGGAATATATTAAAATAAAAACACTTATTTTAAATTGTAATAACATTTCAATAACAGTATTTTTGATCAAATAAATGCAGCCGTGAGCATTTTAAGAGACTTTTTACAACAATTATTGAACAGTAGTATATATATATATATATATATAGGCTTAATATTTATCTGTCTGACTCCTGTTGCATGTTAAAGTGCGTTCTCCATCAAGGTTAAGTACACCCAATACAGAATTCATCATCTGTCTGTTTGCACGGGTACACAGTGTTTTCACACCACAAGAAAGAGATACTGCATTTAATTAAAGCACTCTCTCTATACGTACCTCTTGGAGTCTACATTATTTCACATTAGTGAGCCAGCGGATTCCCTCTGGACAAAATTGATTATTATTTCATTAGATCAAGCTCAGTCTATTTATGGACTTTAATCTCAGGCGTGTCAGGATCGTTTTTCTTGCGGACGATCATTAGGGCCGTATCAACAAAGTCATTTTGTAATAATATTTCCAATATCAGTCTGGTTTTATCATGTATATTTCATTATCATTGTTCCTGCATTGATCTGGCGTGCCTCACCTGACTTTATAATATAATTCATCATTAAATGAGCTCCATTAGTCAGGACGATGTAGAACATCGCGGATAAAACACTAACACGCTGCCGTCTTACACTGATTTATCTGTTTACAAAGGACCTGTAAAAATGACACAGAATTCTGCTTTGTCCTTTTAAAACAGCAAAATGTCCTGCAGTTTGAAAAACTAATTTCCATCTAGAACTGAAGAGTATTTTTAATTATTAGGCATGTATCATAATAATTATAAAGACTACATGTAAATAATTAATAGACAATACATGAACAATTATAGAAAACCACAAGGAAGATGCTTTTAAAAAAAAAAAATAATAATAATAATTAAAATGAAAAATAATTCAAACTTAAATGGCAGTACCATTTAAAACGAACTACTTAAGGCAAAAAGCTGATTAAAAATGGAGAATTATTTAAAAAAAATGGTGACCAGGACCTAAGACCTTCCCTTATACAGTACATTCATGCAAGTTTCAATCTAAAATCTGATAAAAAATAATAAATAAAAAGTCCATGGATACGTTTTGCATCAAGCACCAACATGGACACACACGAAACATGACATTCCCTCATTTTAATGCTGCACTGAAGCTGCCGTAAGTCTCTTGCGGTTGCGTACCAGCTCACGATAAGATATGCATCAGTCTACGCCATTAAAACTTGGTAGCATAAATACAAAATCACAAAATCCATTTGTGCGCAGCCCCTTTAAAGCTCTAGCCGGTGCCAACTTAGTATAATGGAATCTTGCTCTTGAAAACAAGCGATAAAAAGCACTTGCTGCTGCTGGAAGGTTTGCCTCGCTCACATGTACGTCCTTTCCTCTTACATGCTCAGAAACCAAATGTCAGTGTTAAAATGGCTCATAAAGAGACAAGTTTCCATTCGGCTAGCGAGCAGAACCCAGATGTCAAGCGACACTGTTATACACACACTCATCGGGATACGGTGTTCATGCATATGCCGTGTGTGTGTGTGTGTGTAGTGCACTCACCAGCGATCCGCTCTCAACTGCACCGCTGCTTCTGTAATCGTGAGCTGATGCCTGTGAGTGTGTGTGTGTGTGTGTGTGTGTGTTTTGAGCCTGGTTTCTCAGGATCCCTCACCCTCCCCAACCTCTGCAGAACCCTCCACCGCTCAAGGAACAGCCCACCGGAGACACATGCGATGTCACATGTACCGCCACACTGAACACTTCCACATGGACAAACACACGGGCACAAGCACAAATGTTGATGTACGGATAAAGAACAATTCCTGCATACCAAGAGGCCGTCCTAAAGAAGTCGCGTGTGTTTGTTTCCAGGCTGAACG